>NC_045710.1:3656809-4020914 GCF_009834535.1 Camelus ferus | reverse complement strand
GCATCCTTTGTAGTCAGGAGACGGATCCGTCCTTCCTTGATTTGTCATTTGGGTGCTGGACTCACTTCTGTGAATGTCGGGCAGGACTCTGGCCGCACCCCAGGGTCTCAGGTGTCTAGGAAGGCAAGAGCCTTCTGTGCTTGGAGTGGATGTGAAGACCCTGGACCCCACATGCTCACAGGCAGAGCAGAAGGAGGCCTTCAGAGGAGCTCGCTTCCCTCAGTGGGGGCCAGGCTGCTGAATCCCGCCTACCGCAGTCATGATGGGGAGTGTCGGGCCTGACAGCGGAGGGCTGTTCACAAGTCTTGTGCAGGGGAAGGGGATTTTTGGAAACCACCGAGCTCTTGGACAAATCCATCCATCTTTGAGAAGGGTGTGGGACTGCACCTGGCCTGCTTCCCAAGGCCTCGTCAGCATCTCTGGGATAAGGGCATCGTCCCAGCCTGCAACCTGGCCTTTCAGGGCTGCCCTACTGTCAAGATACAGCCACTCCAGCAGGAGTCCAGGAATTAGAATAAAAGCTTGGTTTTTTTTTTTTTTTTCCTTTTTCTGTAATCAATAAAACCAAATGCGTTCACAGCCACTGAAAAACTTATGGTGTTATTCAGTCAGCAGCATAAAATCCCCATAGCAGACCTGGAGCTGAGAAGGACCTTAAATTGCAATATTGTCCATGGCAATGCGGACAAGCCCCGCAGCGGAACCCGAGAGCCCGGCATCTTTCAAAACATGAAGACTTCACTGTGATGACACCATGTCTTCTCCACCTTCTCTCCCAGTCCAGTGCCATCCAGAGGGTCCTTTTCCTTCCCCAGAAGCTCCTCTCCATCTCCTTTGCTCTTTCCTCCTCTTTGCCTCCTTCCTGAGGGGCGGGGTCCCTCATCTCGGCCCTGGAGCCTCCTCCCATCCTTTCTTTTCGGCGATCCCATGCGAGACTGAAACTTTAATGGGCTGCAGTGCTGACACTTTCATGTCTGTTCCCACTTTGAACTCCAGACTCCCGTCTCCAGCTGCCTTCTTGACCCCTTGACAGCCCCTGGAGTCTCCAAGGTCACCATGCAGCCTATCCCCCCAGCCCCGCAAACCTGACAGTTAGTTACCTTAGAATTTCTCTCTTGTCACCATCATCTCCAGCCCAGAGCCAAGTTCTGCAAGTTCCACCATCAAGATGAATCCCACATTCAAAATGTACCTCCACCACCCCTGCTACCAGCATCCTTGTCAAAGCCACCATCGCCTCCTGCTTGGTGGCTGCAGTGCCGGGGTAACTGGTGTCCCTATTTTTATTTTGTTTCCACTCTTTCTCACTCCCGACTGTCTGGACCCCATTTTCCTGGACGTATAAGATAAAATAATCGCTTTTCAAATTCAAAGAACCATGAGACACCACTTTGATCCAAGCCCTCCAGAGGCTTCCTTGTAATTAGACTGAAAACAAAATGCTCCACTGTGGTCCGTGGACAGTCTGCCTCCTTGGCCACCCTCCGTCTCCCTCCTGGTCTCCTGCTCAGACTGCAGGACCCCTCTGTGGGCCAAGCTTGTTAGCATCCCAGGCCTTTAGAGGATGTGCTCCTGGCCCGACAAGGCCTGCATCTGCGTTTCCTTCCAGCTCTCAGACCTGACGTGTCCATTGCCAAGAGGGCGCCCTTGACCTATGTGCCCGCCCCCACTTCCCGGGCGAGCGAATGCGGTCTCCCCTGCCGACCTGTTATGCTTCCGTTTCTTTATTTCACTTGTCAACATAAGAAATGATCTTCTTGCTTTATTTTTGTATCAGTTAACTACTTGTTCTCCCGCAGAAGTGCCAGATCTGTTCGCCCAGAATCCACGTCTGTCTTATTCACTGTGTGCCTTGGAGCCCTGCCTGCCACCAGGCTGGCTTTCACGCGCACGGGTGGATGAGCGAGCGAGGGGAGGGGATGAAGTTGTAGAGCTGGGTGATCTCTGAGCACCTGCGCAGCGCGCACAGCGCACACACACACGCAGAGCTGTCATTTCTTCATTAAAATGAGAAGTTGTGTCTTCAGTTCGTTTCCTCCGTTCACACTGCTGCTGCGACAGCATCTAGAGGGGTCCTTCATCTCACAGGATCCACTGACAGATTGGAGGGGGCTTAGAGAAGAACACGGGATGATGGGACCGAAGAGGTTGATTTATGAGCCAAATTACACATGCATCCAGCCTGCCTGGAGCGCTGAGAAGCCCAGGCGGGAGATTCTGTGTAAATTTTGGAAAATGCCCGGTTAGGACAGAGATGAATTATTCAGCTCTGTGCTTGGGTCTGTCATTAGAGGCAGAACAGAGCCTGGGCTGTAGGCTGGGGACTTGTCCCCCGGGGGCTGTCACGGCGGTCCTCGTATCCCTGGACAGGACATGGCACCAAGGAGAACATGAGGATCCGAGTGCGCTGCTCCCAGCACTTCCTAATGAGGCCAGGACTCTGCAAGTCTTTGAAAAAGAGGAGGAACATTTTGGAAAAGTGTCATCACTCTCTCTGTTCATTCTAATTCTTTAGCAATCAGCTGGCTCAAATTCAAATGTGTATGAAGCTCAAAGTCAGCACACACGGTCCCAAGTTTCGACTAAATGAAGTTTTTCAGGGGATGAAGTGTGAGTGGGTGTTTCTCTGCTTGTGACACACATGCACGGATGTGTGTCACTGCTGCTGTAACAAGTTACCACGGCCAGCAGCTCAACAACGCAGACTTGTTCCTTTAAATCCTAGGGTAGAAACACAGCACGTCTCCCCGCGCTGAGACCAGTGGGTCGGCGGGACGATGTTCCTCTCCGGCTGGAGGTGAATGCTTTCCTTGCCTTTTCCAGCTGCTAGCGGCGTCCCGAGTTCCTTGTCTGGTGGGACATCTTCAAAGCCACCAAGGTCGATCTCGCTTGCCTCTTCAGTGGTCTCATTTCCCTCGAGTTCCTCTCTTTGCCTCCCTCCTCCCCTTTGAAGGACCTTTGTGATGACACCTGGCTCATTTGGGTAATTCAGGATGAATCTCCCCATTTTCAGGTCAGCTGATGAGCACCCTGGGGTCCAACTGCCACCACCCTTCTGCTAGGTCCCCTCTCACAGCACGATCGCAGGTTCTGAGAATTAGGACGTGGGCGTCTTTGGGCAGTGAATCTGCTGACCACGCACATTACAGGAGTCTGTGGAGATGGCGGGGTTAGGGGGACAGAGGCTGAAGGGGGTTCTTCTCCAAAGCCTGGCTCTTCCACCTTAAACCCACGTGGAGCGACACTCGTACATTTTTATTTGACACCCATGATGGAAGTACAAGACTGTAAATAATGAAGTTCTGGTTTTGTCAACATTCCAAATCTGCAAGGCGACATTTAAACCTTGGTGGGGTTTAACATTCTTCCAGCTCATGGTAGGAGGGTATATTACATAGCGAAAAGAAGATGGTGTGTTCCTGTGGCAACAATCAGCTTTCTGCATATTTTATTTTGTTCTTGAGTCCGTTTGTTTCGATGAGAGGAGTTTCTAATAACCCGTGTTTGATACGAATAGTGGAAGGGACAAATTCAACTTATCTTCTGCATTAAAGTTCTAATGCTCTCTCGCCAACTGTATAAAGCCATTTAGGCATTTTCCTGGAGTAATCGATGAAATGAAATCTAAAAAAAAAAAAAAAAAAGAATTACGAAGATGTCTTTGTTCAGTTGCTGTAGGCAGATGACTTCTCTTACAGAAAAGAGAACATTCCTGGAAACAGATTTCATTAATTTCAAACAGCAAGTGCATGTATTTTTCAAAAGGGAAAAAAAAATAGCATTACTCACCCAAGCCAACAACACTGCTGCACTAGGTTATTCATAAAACAGTGAATCTAGTTATTCCAATGAGCAGCACAAAATCTAATATAAGGTAGTATTGCCACTTACGTTATAAAAGGGGGCGTGTGGTGTCATGTGTGGGAACTGTTTGAGGCTGTAAATGTAAAACATCTGTTTCCTTTAAAAAAAAAGCACTTTCAATGCATCTTAAGATTTCAGAAGAATAAAATGCAAAAATGGCTCGTATTTCAAGGTGAAAGTCCTCTGTTGACTAAAGATGCTTTCATTTTTATTGCAATTGAGGTTCTTGCTTTTTTTTTGCTTTTTTTTTTTCTTTTTGGTAAACTTTTTTCCATCACAAGCTGATGCATGGATATATTTATAGCTCAGTTTCATTTAACCATGTTCATTTGTACTGATCTGTGACAGATTTATATGATCATAGATTCTCGGTGTCACTGTTGTATTATTTATATTTCTATAAATTAAGGCCATTATTATCAAAGATGGCCCCTGACAATAGCGTGCGGTAGTTGGAAATAGCATTTAATATTGCCTTCGTCCTGATGAATTCTCTGTAGATTGCATCCTGACGCGGGCTAAGAAATCATTGTCTTTGCTGAAGAAAGGGAGGTCTTGAGTAATAATAATAATAAGTCACTAATGAAAGGCAAAAAACTTCAGGACTATTTGTAGGCGCAGGTTTTTAATCTTCCTAATGATAGCGCTGACGAGACGTAGATGGGAGCGGTAACACAGGGCCGATCACACCGGCAGGCCGGGCTCCTCTCCCCGCGCTGCGTGCGATTAGCCTCCAGGACCGATCCACATCATGAGCTTTAAACCTCCCGCTCATCTCCGTGTTGGAGGGGACATCGCCACCAAACGGCTTGCAGGCAAGGGTTTTATGACAGACGAGGTAGCCGAGGCCCTTTCTCTCCCCAGCACCAATGACACAATCAAGCTTAATTGGTGACTTCAGCATGAAACAGTTGATTCCTGGCTGTAGGACACTGTGAGTTAATAATCATGTGCAGAGGATGGGCGTGAGAAAGACGAGGGGGAAACGGTGGCCTCAGACTGCCTGAAAGGTCCCTTTATAGAACCAGCCAGGTTGTTCAGCTACTTTTCTTTTAATTGAAGCAAAGTCGTTTTACAATGTTGCATTAGTTTCTGGTGCACAGCCTTGTGACTCAGTTATTCGTATATATTCCTTCCATATTCTTTTTCATTATAGGCCATGACAAGGTGCTGAATATACAGTCCCCTGTGCTGCACAGTAGGACCTGGCTGTTTGTCTGTTTTATATACAGTGGTTAGTGTCTTCTAGTCCCCAGCTCCCAGTTTATCCCTCCCCCGCCCCTCCCCCACCCCTCCCCTCCCCCGCCCCTCCGCCACTCCTCCCCCCTCCCCTGCCCCCTCCCAGTAACCTCAGGTTTACTTTCTGCATTGGGGAACCTGTTTCTGTTAAGCACAGCTGCTTTTCTATCGTGAAGTTGAGGGGCTTACATGCAGTGAATTAAATTAATATAGGGTAAATTCAGATTGCTATAATATATACATTTGCCGTCTGTATGGCACGCAGTAACATAATGAGCATTTATTACGGGCAAGTTAGGATATTCGACTAAGTGGAAGAGTTAGACTCGCCAGCGTGGACTTGGAGCGGGTGTGCTGCTGGGCACTCACACAGTCGCACCCTAGGGCAGGGATCTCTCTGTGTTATCCGCGCTGGTTTTTCCTGTTCAGGCCAAGCTACCTGAGCAGCAGCTCACTAACAGTCGGCAGCGCTCTCTGGTATCAGTGCAGCAACCATCTCAACTCCAAAAACAAGGGGGGAAGAGCAGCTTTATGCATTTAGTGTGCAGTGGAGTACCGCAGACCATCACGTGAGTCTCAGCCCTGAGTGCCGTGCCCCACGTGGGTCCAGCTGCTCGGAGCTGATGAAGCCAAGGTGGTGCTGCCGCAGGTGCTGCTGGCTGAGTGGGGTGAGGTGAGGGGACGGGGAACCTCGGGGCGGTGACATCAGAGGCAACTGCGTCTCGTCCCAGTTCCACTGCCTGCGCCCTGTGGCCCGGGAACCCTATTTAGCTTCTCCAAGCCTCGCTCTCCTCATTAGTGGTGTGGGGGGCGGCGGTGGCCACTGGCGGAGGCCGAGGGGAGCACCCATGTGAGACCCCTCGTGCGGGCGCTCCCGCTCTCCGGAGACTCCCCTCCTCGCCCCGTGACACTGCACCTGGAGAAGCTCTTGGACTGTGCAACAAAGGGGAACTATTAGCTCACTGCAGAGGGGAGCAGCCAAGAGACAAGGGAGACTCTAGCGCCACCAGACCGTCGCCCGCATCTCACCCTCACCTGGTCTCAGACGTGGTTGCAGACTTTGTCTTCTCAGGGGTGACATCCAGGGGTTCCCCAAGCTCAGAATGGAAAGCCTGATAGAAGGGGCAGTCTGAGCGATGTCTGCCTCTAAAGGGGTTAAGAGTCTCACTTAGGAATTAAGAGAGGAACTGGAATCCGTGTTGAGATGTTCTCATCGTGGAAATGCGGACTCGCCCACCGAGGCTGGGAACTGACTGAAATGGTGGTGGGAGGCGTGGAGAGCCTCTGGTGGTGCCCTCTGTTCTGGCCTCTCAACTGCAGGAACCTGTCTGCACTCAGCTGCTTCTGAACCACAGAGATGGCTGTTTCATTCAGATGAGCCTATGGCTGAAGTGTTAAAATGCCTTGGGAAATATTCCCTGTGGTTATTTCCCATCTTTAACTATAAAGTTTATTTTGCCTTATATTTGGCCCAATCTAAGAGTTCCCTCCTTATTTGGTTGTGGGTCACAATCTGTGAAGGTTTAACCCTCTAGGGGACACGTTAGAATTTAGAAGCAGAAGTGAGCAGGAAAAGTGTAAAGATGTCGTGAACTTGCATTTAAGAATTAGCTTCAGAAAACTTAAAATACATCAAAAGTTAAAAGGTAACTTCTATGTATTATTTTAAGGGTCCCATTCTGCGGTATAGGCTGACCATTGTGTAACGTTTCTGCTTAAGAATTTATCCGTGAGAATAGCTGATGTGGAATTTGCATTGTAATTCTCCTCGAGGCCTCACGGGTCCCTGCGGGTTAACTGGGAATGCAAAGAGCACCTAGTTAGCAGGGGCTTGGCGGCAAACCATCTGCTTGCACCTATCTTGCTTAAAAATGTGATCTTGCAAAAAACGTGCACGATGTACTGTACCAGGCCATGGGGGAGGACAACCCGAGGTCCAGCCGAGGATGCCGGGGTGATCTGGGGGGACGGATCTGATCGTAGCACCCCCGCCGTACCACCTCGATTCTCTGTTTTAGACAGCTTCCAATCGCGTCCTCACCAGGCATCCTGCTCGCTTCAGAAGCAGGCTTTGGACCGGATCCTGGGCGTCCATGGTGCATATTTTAACTACTTCAGTTTTGCATGATTTCTTTTTATTTAATCATCAGTTTTCCTAAGAGTGGAGAGTCAAATAAGATACAAGAACTTTTCCCTTAGGAGAAAACGACCCCGTAGGCTCCTGAGATGTTTGCGTGAGGCGGGCCTTAGAGCTGAGCCCCTGCAGGGCACCCAGCCCCAGGGCGGATGCTGCACCACAGGATCACGGGGAGCCATGGCGCCAGGATGTCACGTGTTGTGTGGGTGACCCTCCCCACTCACACCAGGCATCAGGTCCCCAGATTTCACTGGGATTTCAAAGCCACCTATGATCTGAAAATTTTAAAAACCACTGATTCAAAACTTTGGACCTTTGGACACAGAGGCATTACGTGGATGCAGGACTGGGGTCTGTCACTGGCTTGTCACTGTGTTGTCATCCTGAGGACCTGTGCTCGATTGTCGGGAGGTGTAGCTGTCCCTGCTCTGTCCCTCCACGTCAGCTGGTTCTGTTGGGCAAATTCACTGAAAAGCCCCAGCCCTCATCTCCTTGCTCCGTAAGTGAAGGTAATAATGATGAACCCCCTGTAAAGGGCTGTTCTGGGGATCAAAAATAGAGTGTGTATGAAAGCCGACCACAACGAGCTTCTAATTCTCAAGGAAAGATTTGGGAATCATCTCGGTTTTCAGACCCCCTTTAGATATGAGGAAACCGTGGTCAGAGGCTGCATAGCCAGACCCCTCGCCCTCTGACTTCTGACTCTGGGCATTCGCGGCAGCTCCCGGCTTCCCCTGATTACTTAATTCACTTCTGTTTCCTGAGAGCTTCCCTTGCTCACTTCATTAGGGAGCAGAGGAAGGATGCTGGCACACAAACCCTCTTTAACATGTGTTTTTTCTCCTTATCTATTGACTCAACCCGCAGATAGCTCTGCCAGAAATGTCCAATGGCTCCTTTGTCTAAAGAAGATTTTATATTGATCTTAATCTAATTAGCTGGTTTGAACTATGGTTTGTGTCAGGATCCCTGTCTTGATCCAATTAGCTACTGCAGCTGAAGCAGCGTGGATCTGAAATCATAATTGCGGGTGTGCGGGAGCCTTTCCCACTGGGGTCGGTGCCCTGGATAGAGACGTTTCTTAACACTGCAAACCACTGATGGCTTAACTATGTCTGCTAAGTTGGCTCCCAGTTCTAGAAATGCCATTGGACTTGAAGCCAGAGGCACCCGTGGCCTCCCACCTGGCCCCCCACTCTCTAGCCATGTGCCCTGAGGCTAGCCAATCTCTTTAAACCTCATTTTCCTTATCTGCAAAATAGGCCTGGTTCTGAGGACCAAGTGGCGAGAAAGCTGACGAGGTGGCTGCTACAGACGGAGCTCTAGCCTCGTGCCTGGCACGTGGTCAGCCGACCCTTCTTCTGACTCCTTTCCTCACTGGCATGTTCTCCTCCAGGTTTGGCTGGGAAAACAGACTTCTCCCCTCCCTCCTCCCCTCCCTCCCATCCTCCCCTGCCTTCTTCCTTCTTGCAGCTTTCAATCTCACACACCCTGAAACATACTCGCCAACCACGGGCAGCGACGGCCACACAGGGCTGGACTCCCAGTAACACGTATGAGGACCGTCGAGGTGGGTGAAGTTCCAGTCTGAGTGGAGTGAAAGCAAAGCCAGGGATTGTCTGGAGCCTGGACTTTGAAGAAACATTAGAAAACATAAAGCCAAACGTGGGTGAGCTGATGAATCAGACTCAGCAGCTCCAGCGTGAGCAGGACCCATGGGGGTTGATGACGCAGCTCCGGGCCACTGGATCTCCCCGCACCTTCCCCACGGGCATCATTCTCCCCATGGAGAATTCTGGTGACTTGTAACTTGGCTGGCTGGACAACTATCCCTTATTCATTGTCATACACAGGGAGCATTTTACCTCAACTCATGTTCTTTCATCCTGCCCTACTGTTCTGGCCTCGGCCTAGAGCCTTGTGGTTAATTAATGGTGAGTGGTGACCTTTGAAATTCAGATCAGCCTTCCAGCATGTTGCCTCTATAGAGGCAGAGAAAGCTTTCTCTTTTTCTTTCTTTCTTCCTTTATTTTTATCTTTGCTGCTTTATCATCAGGTCTTGAAAAACAGCAGGTCGGCATTTATTTTCCAGCTTTGGTTTTGAACTGTGGTTTACTTTTCCAAGGAGCCCTGAAAGTTCTGTGTGTGTGTGTGTGTGTGTGTGTGTATGTGTAGCTAGACCATGATGTTGTCCAACTGCAGGTTTTGAATTCTGGCAAGTTTGCTAACTGAGACTACATCTAGGAACTCATCATGGAAGCTCTCACATTGAGAGAGCCCCGTCTTCTCCTTCTGTGAATATAGGAAGCCGTTAATCATATGATTTTTAGGAAATACAAGTGTTACTGGTTAAGATCATAATTAGGGTAAACATTAGTATCACTTTCATTAACCACTCTTATCCTTACCCTAAGATTAAAAAAAAAGAAAAGTTTGGTGTAGTTGAATTTATGAGATATAATCAGCTGCTAAAAACATAATCAAAGACATACACATTGACATTTTAAAAATTGTTAAACATTTTACACACTGACATCTAAAATCTTCAGAGCTAGAAAAGTTGTAGAACTAAAATCAAAAACAGGCAGAAAAAAAACACACAAACTAAAAGCACAGGTATTCCAACATGCAGACTTGTCTTCTTTTCAGTAAGCTGTGTTACTTCTATTATGCCCACATATTGTCTACATGACTCATATGACGTCTTCTAAAAAGCCTAATGTTAGTAGGGAGTGAAATTTTGGGAGGGAGGCACAGCTCACTTGCCTCAATGTACCTCCAATGCATTAGAAATCACCACCATTAGTACTTTCTTTGCGTTAATGCCCTGTCTCCAGGGGGCCCCAGGTATACTAACACACTAGAACCCAAAAACCATCCAATTACGTAGGAGACTGGATCAAGACGGGAGACAGTGCACATGGCCAACTCTCTCCCACTCTCCCACCCCAAACCTTTCAAAATAACAAAAACGTGGTATTTTAAAAATAGTAGATTAGTGCTAAAAAGTAAGAAAGAATGGTCTTTCATTTTGGATTGCCCAACAGTTTGAAGAACTCTACAAACTAAAAATCAGAGAGGGCTGGATTTATGGAGAAACAAGAGGCAGAAAACCACAGTCCAAAGCACACGGCATGTGACACTTAGCATGCCTTATTGCAAATGCTGTGATTACAAGTGCTCCGAGTGCTTCCGTGTAAGCTCCTGGTGTAGGCTGTGTGATGACTTCCCACTGTGCCCTCTCTCCATGTCTGAACCCCTTATCTGGTGCCTTAAGTAACGCAGTGCTCCAAACACATCTTCAATTTTTGCTCAAAGTTGCCCTGAGGACTAGCTCAGTCCTCTCTCCCTGGAAACTAACACACTGAGTTTCCCCCCAGCTCATCCTAGGTCTACAAGGGTCTCCTCATAAGTCTGAACTTCCTACTTTTTACTTATCTGCCTTCTCCCTGGATTGGCTGCTGGAACTTTGGGCGTGAGATTTCCTTTGGAATCCGAGAGCTAATAAGGTGGGACAATACAGAGCGCCTGCCAGAGTGGGGTTAATCTCACCCCGAAACAGATATCAGTAAGCTTCTCTGTTCTGTGAACGAGCTTATATGTTCCTTTGAATTCATGATCCTCAGTTAATTTTGCAAAACGTGCTGCTGGTTTGTCCTTGGTCTATGCTTGTGTACACCGTGTGGCGAGGCTGGTAACACACTGGCCAGACAGAAGTCCACTGCTGCTCAGAGAACATTGGTCTGCTCTGCAAGCACAAAGGCTAGAAGTCCCAGGGATGGTTCCACATCAGTGCAGCCCCTCGTGGTCTCAGCCAGCTCCAAGTTCAAGCGCCCCCCTGCCTCGCACACGCCTGCGTAGCCAGCCCTGCCCACCTGTCCCGCGTTGCTGTGCTCAGGGCGCTTCACCCCAGCCCACCGTCTGGCCGCCATCCTAGATTCTTCTCTCTGCCATCATCCTCTCCTCAACCAGTCTCCACACGACTGGGGCTTGGCTGAACTCCTTCCCCTGTCTACCAGCACCCTAGGTCAGAGCACACTTCTCCGACCATTTGAAAGCCAGTTAATGGTTTCTCTGCCTGAAATCTGATTTGGGCAAGATGATTCTCCAGGACATTAGTCCCCCATCTCCTCGATCTGCTGGCTTTCTGAATAAAGTAGTTATTCCTTCCCCAAAACCTCATCCCTGATTTATTGGTCTGTCATGTGACATGCAGAACGAATCTGGACTCAGTAATATGCTCAGGGAAAATCCTTAACAAGTTCATCCACATGACGAAGGCCAGTAAGTCTGATTGAGCTTGAGTTACTCTATGGTTAATAAGCTAAAAAAAAAAAAAAAAAAAAAAAGATAGGTAACAACAGACAAGAAGCTGGCCAGCCAGGAGAAAATACATGCTCCAACTCCTCACACACAAGATCATTTCCCAGGGAATGTGGGAGCTAGTGCAGACAGGATGCTGTCCCTTCCCACTGATGGATTCCTCCCATAGGCAATAAATAATCTTTGCCAGGCATCTCGATAATATTTGAAGCATGTGGCATGTCATTATGCATATTGCCACTGGTCTCCAAGTGCCGGGATGGAAAGCGATGTGTAATTCCATTAATCAGGGGTTTACTGGTGTCTGTGGTTTGGCGTCATTTATTATCTGAGCAGGGTTAGAACTGAGAAAAAGAAATCTTTCCCATAATCAAAAAGCACTGAATTGAAGGCCAAGCTGTGCGTTGAACTACACCAGGGACGGGATGGAAGAGCTGAGTGAAAGAATATCTATGATCTTTAGCTTAGGAATTGCCAGAGACCAGCATCACTAACCCAGGTGACTGTATATAGAATTTATCAATAATAAAACACACATTCTGAATACTGAATGCATTAGATAGCAATCCTGCATTCACGATATGCTTTAAAGAGGCTTGCCTTGAAAGACTGGGGGATGTCCTGTAAATATTTAATGGAGATGCAAAGGGTAACCATGGAGCTGTATACCTGGCAGTTTCCTCTGCAGGGTCTGGCATGTCTTAAGTAGACAGGGTACCTCTACATTTACTCCCTCGCTGGACTCTCATAACAGCATAACAGTCTTCAGATACAGGCAGGGCATAGATTACGGGACTATGGATCCCTTTTCTCAGATTATAAAAATAAAACCCTAGCAGTGGTTATTTGCCAAACCTGCAGAGAGTGGGTGATGGAGTTGTGTTGGGAACCATGACATGTGTCTCTTCTCAGAGTACCTTTGCCGCCTCCGCAGGCTGCCTCCCACGAGGAGGAAGGTGCTCTCACGTACCTAGGGCAGCATGACGTCACAAAGGTCAGAGGTTTCTGAATTGTGGGGGATGCCCAGTGTGTTGTGGGGAGAGAAGCTTCAGGAAGGGTCCTCTTCCCACTTCCACATGGAACCAACATGTCTCTGGCACCTCCAGGGATGGTCATTCTGGAGCCTTGGAGATGCCATCCTTGTTGGGGATGCAGGTTATGGACATCATGGGAGTCAGCTGTAGAGAGAGCGTCTCCTTCTAGGAGCCCAAGCATCCTCAGACACCAATTTAAGGGAATCAGAAGAAGCAACATGGCAGCCAGATGTGGGCAATGGTGCGGAGAAAGGCCACAGCCCCTAGACTCTAGATTATAACTATGACTATTTTCTCAAGAGTCTGATGCGGGAGAGATGTGTGGAAAGTGCCACCAGCCGGAGCTAGGTGGTACTAAGTCTCCTGTTTAAACCCATCAATCTCCTTTCATACCTGAGCATCACAAAAGAGCTCACCACCACCACCCACCCCTTCCAGGAACTGCTTTCTGATCCAGAGGGAGAGAACTAAGCAAGCTTCAGAGAGGCAATTCAAAAGGAAAATCTGATGATAGAAATATAAAAATAGATTAAATATATACTTGAACACAAGGAATCTCACAATGGTCAGGAAAACTAAGGGAAATATGGTATTAAAGGGTTGTATTTGTTCAAGAAGTAAGCCATTATGATTTTTTTGGGTGGAGGAAAACTTTATTTTACCTTTTACAATATGTAGCACAAAGTCTATTGATTCTGAAATTTTGATCTTCCCACTAGTAACTATTGGCAACAGACTAGAATTTTTGCTTTGCTTTGTTTTACACCCCTGATATGACTCCGTAAAACCTGAAGGTCCTTAGAGAGAGGACTGTTCTAGGAGACAGGCTGGGAGTGCCTGCAGTGCAGCAACATAAAGTTTGGTTAATCATTGTTGCTATGATTTTATTTGTGCTGATATGAAGTAAGGTTTTGGATCAAAAATAGACATGTACATGCATGTATATAAATATATACATATGTGTGTATGTTTATACACGCACAATATATAGTTTCATGTATAATTATATATATGCACATTAACACATACATGTATAAACTCACTTGGCTATATATTATACCTATATATATATTACATGTGTGATAAATATATGTTATACATTTGTTTTATTTGAGGAATATTTGTATTATGTTTTTTAAACTTAATATTTCTAATACTTTCCAAACACCATCAAAAAATTCCAAAACATTTGAATATATGCCATAACCAATTTATATGTTTTTACTTCTGTTGCCTTATTTCATGTGGATTTTTATGCATTCTTATTATTTCTACTATCTTATTTTCTGCTCTATATAGTACATATTGTTTGTGTTACTTTACCTTGTAATTGAGAAGATTTAAATGTCATTTAAATTACTATTAGGAGTTACATTTAAATTTCCTTCAAATTTAAGAAGTTATATTTCTGTTTTTAGTGAAATTCAAAATTAATTTCTATTTCAAATTCCTTAACAGTTAGATAAAGAATTGGGTATCCTCAGGATCCTTCTTCCTCTTATAAGTTCTACTAAAAGAGTTTGGTATTTTGAACTCATGTTACTGTTATTAGTTATTATTTTCATATATTTTATAAGAATAAATTCTCAAAAATTAGTTACTTCTGTAACAGTTCCAAAATTCTTAGATTTATAGGTAACTATTTTCAGTGTTCATAAGAATTCTTATCGTTTTGCTTTTCCATTCCTAAGTCCTTAATTTGTGTATTTATCTTGTGACTAAAGCATGTCTTTAAGTAATTTTAAAGACTAGTAGAGTACTGTGTATGTGAGCACTGTGATAGCGTAACGTGTTTGTGTTTTCCTATCGCCTGGATATGTGATTTTCATTGTTCATAGTTAACCTGGATCTTAAAAGGTGAGAAGTTTGAACAGAGAGACCATCGAGGCAGAGGGAAGAATGTCTACAAAGTAAAAGAGGTGGTGAAGAATTGTTGTCTTGGGGACAATGGCAAGAGGCTGGCGTGAACAAATCCTTCCTGGGCACCCAGAAAGGAATGCTTTCACATGAGGACAGTGTTGTTTGTGGGGTTTTTCACGCAGGGTGAAAGGATTTGGACTTCAGCCTTTAAGTTTCCTTCCCTTTAATTTCTGAGTCATTTTATAATGTATATTATATGTATGCTGTAGTAAATGCCTAATTAAGAAGAAGATAGATATATATGCACGTATTGGGTATGCATACTCAAAAATATTTTTAACAATAGTTAAATTTAAAAATTTTTAAAACACCATTGTAAATGCTGGCGGTCAGAAACAAGAATTCCATGACAAGCCTGTGAACTCCAGTGGCTCGCTGGACCATGAAATGGTCAGGGAGCAAGACCAGAGGCTGGGAGACACCCCAGGAGGGCTTTAGCGGAGAGTTACGGGTTCGCGTGATTTCCTTAGCAGGGGCTGACTTACAGCTGAGTCGGCCCTGTTGAAGCATTTCAAAGAGAGTCACGTATTAACGCTGGAACACTGAAAAGAAACCCTCGGGCAGCCTTAAGCCGCCTCGTGGCTCCTGCAGAAGCCTGTTCCTCCCAGTGGCTGTCACACAAGCCGGAGTGCATCTTCCTACCACATTGCAGGGTGTCCTTGCGGAGGCTGCCCTCAGAGGAGATTCCGGAAGCCTGGTCCTGAGCAATGGCAATAAAAGTGAGCTGCAGCCCATGAGTTATGTGAAGTTCAAGGAAAGCCACATAAAAGGCCATATCAGGCCACAGACCAGCCCGGCTTGCTCAGAGCGACCTGCTCTGCTCTGGCCACCCCTGCCTTTTCCTGGTAAGGCCTCTGGGGGGCGCAGCTCCAGCTGTTTTTTCCGCGGCCACGAGGCTGAACTGACCTGCCTGCAGTGCCTTCTGCCCGGTGCCTGCAGAAGTCTCCTTGCAGGGGGCTCGGCCAGCCGCTGCTGGAATGTGGCCGCCCCGTGCCCTGCCTGCTGCCCTGCTGGCAGTCACTGCTTTGGGATGATTTTAGCATCTCTTCCTGAGAGCTGAGTGCCGCTCCCCTGTGCTGCTGGCGGAGGCACAGATGGTCTCCGTGGAAGTTTTTAAAAAGACAGAAGAAGTTGGACTACCTTTCTAGGACTGCCACAACGAGACAGACTGGGGGACTTACGCAATAAAAACCGTGTTTCCTCATGGTTCTGGAGCCAGAAGTCCAGAATCAAGGTGTTGATGGGCCTGGTGTCCTCTGAGGCTCCTCTCCTTGGCCCGCACACAGCTGCGCTCCTCTTGTGACCTCACATGGTCTTCCTTCTGTGAGCGACAGTGTGTCCTAATCTCTTCTCCTTATAAGAATTACCTTTTTAAAGACCAAAGAAAGTTACATTGGGGGTTAGGACTTCAACATAGCACATGGGGACATAATCTAGCACCTATGAGTAGCCATTTAAAGCTTAAAGATATTCATAACATTTGACCAACCAAGCTTACTTCTGGAGTTTCACTCTATGGATAAACCTAAAATTTAGACAAGCTTTTAGGCACAAGGATGCTAATAAAAGTGTCATTCATTTATTATATTGGAAGATTCACTAGCAGTCTAGTGGAAGAACCCATCTCAAGAAAATAGTCAATTTTAGGAGTTCCAACCTTCAGAGAGGGAAGATGAGGTGGCAAGATGGGAAAAAGCATTGGGAGGAGCAGGCTGGGCGCTGAGACAACCATGGGGAGAGCAGATGGAGTTTTACCAGCCCTGTGAGTGCAGATTTTGAGTAAATAGAGAGCATCCTAGAGAAGTTATTTAGGAAGTCATGCTGTGCAATGTCCTATATAATTCTGTTGCCAAACTCGTAAGTAAGAAAGTCTTCCATAACAATCCATGTGATTCTTGAGGACTTTGGCCAATGTGCTCAGAGTCTTTTGTATGTGGCCATCAGCTGAAATTCATCATTGTGTGGCTCAGTCTTTTAAAGTTTACATTTTAAAGTTTTATTTTTATTTTTTATTGAAATATAGTCAGTTGACAATGTTGTGCTCATTTCTGGTGTGCAGCAGAGTGATCGACTGTGGTGAAAGACGTATCATGCTACTTCTGATCAAAAGAAAGAGAGAGTAGCTGTATTAATTTCAGACAGGGCAGACTCCGGAGTGAGGAGTTATCAGGAATAAAGCTATCACACGATAGAAAAGAAGTCAATCCTTCATGAAGACATGACAACTCTTAACATGTATACACCCAAAACAGAGCAAATATTTGAGGCAAAAACTGATAGAACTTCAAGGCTAAATAGATGAATTTACTCGTAGTTGTAGATTTCAACATCCCTCTCTCAGAAATGGACAGATCCAGCAAACAGGATTTCTGTAAGAACACAGGTGAATTTAGCACCGACATCAATCAACTGGATATCATTGACATCTATAGACTATTGCATCCAACAGCAGAATATGCATATTTCTGAACCTCACATAGAATATTAACCAAAATAGACAAAATTCTGGATCTTGAAACACATCTTAACAGAATTAAAAGAATAGAAATCATACAATGTCTGCTCTCAGACCACAGTGAAATTAAACTAGAAATCAATAACAGAAATATAATGCTAAAATCCCCAAATGTACTGAGATTAAAGAACACATTTCTAAATAAAACATGGGTGAAAGGAGATATCTCAAGAGAAATTAAAAATAGTTTTTAACTAAATAAAAATAAAAACACAAATTATCAAAATTTGTGGGATGCAGTAAAAAGCAGGGCTTAGAGGGAAAATCTGTAGTATTGAATGCACATGTTAGAAAAGAAAGATCTAAAATCAATAATCTCAGTTCCTTAGAAAACTAGAAAGTAAAAGAACAAATTAAACCTCATGTAAGCAGAAGAAAGGTAATGAGAACAATTAAAGCACAAATCAATGAAATTAAAAACAGGAAATCAATAGAGAAAATAGCAAAACCAAAAGATGTTTCTTTGAAAAGGTCAATAAAATTGATAGGCCTCTAGCCAGGCTAACTAAGAAAAAAAGAGAGAAGACACAATTACTAATATCAGATATGAAAGAGGGGGCATCACCAAAGATCCCATAGCAATCAGAAGAAGAATGATGGAATAATATAAAAACTCTATGCCCATAAATTTGATAACATAAATGGAATGGATCAACTTCTTGAAAGATGCAATCTGCAAATCTCACACAGGAGTAAACAGATGATCCGAATATACCTATACCTATGAAATAAATTGTATCAGTAACCAATGAAGTTTCAAAACAGAAAACACCAGGTCCAGATAGGTTTACAAGTTAATTCTCCCAAATATGTAAGAAAGAAATTAAATCAATGCTCTGCCATCTCTTTAAGAAGGTAGAAGCAGAGGTAATACTTACTAATTTCTTCAATGAGGTCAGCATCACACTAGCAGCAAATCCAGACAAAGACATTACAAGAAAGAAAGTTATAGACCAGTACGTCCCATGTAGGTAGATGCAGAAATTCTTAACAAAAATTGGCACCAAATGCAAAGGCATAAAAAAATTGTACTTCCTGACAGTAGGATTCATCCCAGTTATACAAGGATGGTACAACATTTGAAAAACAGTTAATGTAATTCATCATGTCAACAGACAGAAAGAGAAGAATCACATGATCAAATCAATAAATGTACATAAAGCATTAAAAAAATCTAACACACAGTCATGATCAAAACTCAATACACTAAGAACAGAGGGGAACTTTCTCAACTTGCTAAAAACTATCTACAAAAAACCTACAGAGAACATTATACTTAATGGTGAAAATCTCAAGCTTTCCCACTAAGATCAGGTACAAGGCAAGGGCGTCCCCTCTCACCACTCCTTTTAACATCATGCTGTGAATCCTACCTACAGCAATAGGCAAGAAAAGGAAATAAAAGGTGTACAGTTGGGAAGGAAACATAAAACTGTCTTTGTTCACAGATAATGTGATCGTCTATGTAGAAAATCTGAAAAAGTCTCCTACAACAAATAAGGGATTATAAGAAGGCTGCAGAATACAAAGTCAATACACAAATGTCGATTACTTTGCTATATAGCAACAATGAATAAGTGGAATTTGAAATTAAAAACATACCACCATTTACAGTACTACTCCTTAGTATTATGCCTAATACTAAGGCATAAAACATGTACAAGATCTATGTGATGAAGACTACAAAACTCTAATGAAATAAAATAGAAGTAAACAAATAGATATCCCATGTTCATGGATAGGAAGACTTAGCATTGCCTGTATATCAGTTCTTCTCGGCCAGTCCCAGTCAAAATCTCAAGAAGTTATTTTATGGGTATGAACAAACTAATTCTAAAGTTTAGATGGAGAGCCAGTAGACCCAGAATAACCAACACAGTGTTGAAGGAGAAGAACAAAGTTGGAGGACTGGCATTGCCTGACTTCAAGAAAAACAATAAAGCTACATGATCAAGACAGTGCAGCACTGGTGAAAGAACAGGCGAATAGATCAACGGGACGGAGCAGGGAACCCCAGAATCGACCTCCTTAAATAGTCAGCACATCTTTGGCAAAGAAGCAAAGGCAAAACAAAGGAGTGAAGATAGTCTCTTCAGCAAGGTGCTGTAACACCTGGAGATCCACATGCAAAAAAGTAAACGTAGACACAGACATCACACCCTTTACAAAAATGAACTACAAATGAATCGTGGCTCCAAAACCTCACATTATAAAACCCTCAAATACCATATAGTATCACTTATGTGTGTAACCCCCCAAAAATGACAAAAATGAGCTTATTTACCAAAGAGAAACAGATTCACAGACCCAGTAAACAAACTTACGGTTACCAGAGGGGAAGGCGGGCATGGAGGGATGATGTTGGAGCCCAAGATTTGCAGATACACACTGCTATGCCTAAAACAGATGAACAGCAAGGTCCTACTGTGTAGCACAGGGAACCATATTCAATACCTTGGAACAGCTTATCATGAAAAAGAATATTAAAAGGAGTATATATATATAATAACTGAATCATTGTGCTGTGCATCAGAAATTAGCACAACTTTGTAAACTGACTATACTTCAATAAAAATAAATAGATAAAATATTTTAAAATAATAAAACCCTTAGAAGTTCATATCAGATAAAACCTCGATGACCTTGGGTATGGTTACGCTTTTTTAGATACAACTTACCAAAGACACAGTCTAGGAAAGAATTGACAAGTTGGACAATTAAAATCGAAAACGTCTGCTCTGTGAAAGACAATATCAAGAGAATTAGAAGACAAGCCACTTAGAAAACTGGGAGAAAATATTTGCAAAATACACGTATGATAAGATATTTTTATCCCAAACATACAAAGAATCCTTAAAATTTGACCATAAGAAAGCCAAAAACCTCATTAAAAAATGGGACCAAGACCTTAACAGGCACCACACCAAAGAAAATATACAGATGGCAAACAAGCATGCCTCATGTCACACGTCCTCAGGGAAATTCAAATTAGAACATCAGTGAGATATCACTGCACACCTGTTAGAAAGGCCAAAACTCAGAGCAGCGACACCGCCAAGCAGTGATGAGGGCGTGGAGCAGCAGGAACACTCATTCATTGCGGTGGGAATGCAAAATGGTGCAGCCACTTTAGAAGACAGCTTGGCCATTTCTTACAAAACTGAAAATACTTTTATTATCCTATCCAACAGCTGTGCTCCCTGGTACTTACTCAGAGGAGTGGAAAACTTACGTCCTCACAAAAAACTGCACATGGATGTTTAGAGCAGCTTCACTCATAATTGCCAAACTTGGAAGCAACCAAGATGTCCTTCAGTAGGTGAATGGATCAATAAATAATGGTGCATCCAGACAGTGGAATATTATTCAGCACTAAGAAGAAATAAGCTATTAAGCCATGAAAAAATACAGGGAAACCTTAGATGCATTTTTTTAAGTGAAAGAAGTCAAGTTGAAAAGGCAACATTCTGTATGATTCCAACTCTATGACACTCTGGAAAAGTCAAAAGAACAGAGACGATAAAAAGTTCAGTGATTGTTGAAATGAATTTCAAAAGATGAAAAGGCAGAGTACAGGGGATTTTTTAAAGCAGTGAAAATATTCTTTATGATATTGTAATGGTGGATATGTGCTGTTAGAAGCTTGCCAAGACCTACAGAGTGTACAACACCAAGAGTGAATAATAAGGTGGACTCCCGTTGTCTCAGCCCCGTCATCCACGAGCATGTGAGGCAGCTCCCGGCTCCCATGGCTCTTCCTGTGCTAGTCCTTATGGTTAAGTGTGCTTCTCCCACTAGCCTCACTAGTCTATGAGACAGTAGCATCCTTTCAACCCGAGATCAGGTACAGTACCCTCCTGGGAGCTTTCCCTAGTCTCCCAGAGAGACGAATGTGAATGCTCTTTCTTTTTACAGCATGCATCACACAATACGGTGATTTCTTGGCTAATGTATCCGTCTGCCTTATGACACAATCTCCCTAAAGAGTGGGGCAGGGAATCTCGACCTTAGCAAGGAGGCTGACCTCTCTGGCATGCACTAGGATCTCAGCAGCGTCTGATGAAGACAGTGATACAACCAAAGGATATTTGGTCCTGGGTCTGCCATTATTTATTGGCTCTATGAATTCAGAAATCTTCAGAACATTCCTGAAATCTACTCTCTTCATTTGCAGAACAGAGATAACAACCATACCTTCATGTCTAGTTACTTTGAATATTAAGTTCATTGTTCTTTTTAAGAATGTTTTATAAATTATGTTTATTAATCATGCAATAACATTTTCAATGTTTCCTTTCTCAGCTGGGTTTGATAATTATATGATGCGAATGACACAGCCATGTCCCATGCAAATTTGTCCCAAATTACATGTGACATACTTATATTAAATAAGTAAATAAAATTTATTTATTGTGTATTGGAAATTTAAAAAACAAACAAGCAAGAAAGGCTGACAGAGCCTAATGATTTTCCTTTTAAATGAATTTCCAGGCAGGATCTGTAAGAACGTGTCCACACGGCTGAAGGTCATTTTATCCCCTTGGAAATGTTAATAATATATTCCTCAGGAAGAAGCATGTCCTTAGATAAAGTGGTAAATGGTGCTTGAAAGCAAAAAGATCAAGAAAGTGCCAGGGCCAGGCAGCAATTATGATGTCTCTGCCCCATGTCAGCAGATGAGTCCTGATGTCTGCCAATCTTCTAAAAGCCAGGAGTTCTGTCCCTGCATCTAAAACTCTGTGCTCTTTGAACACAATAAATGTAGGAAAAGAAGCAAAAGTGTCAAAAAAAAAAAAAAAAAAAAGAAAAGAGAGAAAAACTATAGCTCGAAAAGCATACAAAAGCACACAGTTCTTCTGCTGTCATAATCTGGCCAGCAGGGTAAACAATTTGGATCCTCTAATCTCTCTGAAAGGTCTCATGATGAAGTATCTTTCTCTTTGTGTAGAAGTCACAATTCAAATCGTTTGGGACATGGGTGCACCTTACAATAACAGAGGTAATCATGCTGCACAAGCGGGGATCTGAAACATGCATCCGAGCTAAATTCAGTGAGAGAGTTCTCAAGTGAGGGAGGTGTGTTTTATTTGCTGAATGTTGAAAATAGAGCTTTGAACCGGATGATGAAAGGGTTTTATTTAGAACAGGGCAGAGTGGATACCACACAGTCGTCAAGGGAAATATGCTTGAAGATTATCCCTATGTTTGCCTCCAACTATTATATTAAAACATAGTCATTACTAAAAGCGTTGGGATATATAGAATTTTTCAATGTAAAATTGCCTAATATGACGTACATCTGTCTATTAGATTTCTAGTCACCACCTAACGTTGGGCCAGCCTAACAAGGCAATCTCTGCCCCCACAGTCTCCCGCCCGTGAGCCTCTGGATGCTGGAAGGGGAAGAGAATCCAGGCTGAAGAATGAAGCCCGGGGAAGGCACTGTGTCTGGATCCCCTGCGCTGGGGTCTAGGACGGGGGTGAGTGGCAGAGCGAAGTTGCCATGGCAACCTGGTTTCTTATGCGTTACCGTGGAGTAACTGGGATTCAGACTTAATAGGATTTATAGGTGGAAACCATAGCCTCATATTAACCCCTCAGCACAACGTAGGTGAGGCAGGCACTGCCCTCCAGAAGCCTGAGCTTCAGGCATAAGCGCATCTCAAAACGAACCCTCCACGTTTGCCCCCCGGGATCGCCAGCAGGCGCGGGGCGGGCGTGCCCCTCCTCACGCCCAGCAGTGGCTGCCCTTCGCTGAGTACGTGCAAGCTCTTCACAGACCCGCCCCCGCCTCTCACAGGAACCCCCGAGGACACTGTTGAGGAAACTGAGTCCCAGAATAGAAGCAACTTACCCAAGGCCACAGGGGCTCAAAGCCAGCTCTCTTTTTCAGGACGTTGTGTTGCCTTGTCTCGCTGGTAAGACTTCCACCTCTGGGGATGTAACGAGAGGCCCAGGTCGGCTGCATCTCCGGGACCTCAGGGATGGGTTCATGTTCAGTAAAGCATCTGAGCTCTGCATGGCGGCAGAAAACACCTGCTCGTATTGGGGTGCCTTCCTCTGTTTTTCTGAAAACTGCCAGGACTTTGAATCCCTCAGCTTCACCTTTCTCATCTTGTCACATTTCATTCTGTGCACGAGCTCCTGGCATCACTCCTGCGAACTTGCCCCTGGGGACCCCCCACACCCGGGACACAGAGCTGCCGCCTTCTCCAGGGGCCTCAGGGTCACTAGGCGGGAAGGAAGGGTGCGCCCTCCCGTGGCCCTGTCTCAGGCACGGACGCAGACCCATCCTCTCGCTCTGCTCCACAAAGCTGGGATGCTACAATGATTAACAAAGCTGCACTTCATAGCTGGCTTTTAAAAATTAAAAAAATAAAAAATGAAAAAGCAAAATCTGTCGAGCATGCTCTTTCCTTGAGGGCCTCCAGGGGCTGACATCTGACATCTTCTTGGCTACCAGTCTGCGGCTTGGATTTCTTCCTCAGAACAGAGACCCCACTCCTGCCTTCACTCTTTCCCTGGCTCCAGGTCCCTCATCCACCTTCTCTCACATGTACCAGAGGAAGACAGGAAAATCGTTACAGACCAAAATAGAATCTCTGCAGTGATGTGTCTGTCCCCTCACTCCTACCCCTCAGGAAAGAGTGATCTGTACAATAATTGTTCTTTCTCTCTTCTTTTTTCTTCAGTTGCCTTCTATGCTTGGCTCAGTTACTTAAGATCTTTATATAACCAAAGGCCGTTAAAGTATTTTCCCAAATGAATGCTCAGTCCTCCCACTGAGATAAATTATGTTGTCACCCCTCACATGCAGACAGTGAAGCTGAAAAAATAGCTAACTTTAAAGTAATGTTCCCAGAGTTCTGTAACATGTGTATCTGCCTCGAAAAATTATATTAACATCTTAAAAAATGAACTCAAGGGAACCACCATAGGTTTTAGGGAAGGTTTTGAAAACGATGAGTTTATGTTCACCACATTTAAGAAATGCCACGTAGTGCTGGATTAGCTCTTACTTCGATACCGTAGTGCTCTGGGTACACTCCCAGTTTGCATCTGAGATATTTGAAGCCCAACAATATTAAATATATCCCCAGGCCATAATGTGGCCAATCTAGGTTCTAGAATCAGCTTCTTCTGACTCCCAGTCCACTGGTCTTGCCACTGTATGAAGTTGGTGGCCAGAAGCCATCAATTGCCAAGGAAATCTAGACATCAGAGAAGACAGAAGTGCAGTACCTTTTGGGGGTAATTAGGGGTGTGTGTGTGTGTGTGTATTTTTTAATGGAGGTCCTGGGGATCGAACACAGGACTTCTTGCATACTAAGCATGTGCGCTGCCACTGAGCCGTGCTCCCCCTCTGCAAGTGCAGTCATTTGAGGGTCTTCTGTTTCCCCAGTTATTAGTGGGGAGGTGGCTTCCCACCGAACCGCCCAGTGCTCCTGGGTGTTCTAGGTGTGTGGTGGTAAATGAATCAGAACCTTAGCGATCTTCAGGTCCCACCTTCAGCACACGCTGGGATGCAGGAGCCGCTGGGGGATGTGTCTGGTTCCTGGTGAGGGACCAGGTATCCAGGGTGTGCTGAACGTGAGCATCTCCAAAGAGCAGCCTGGGGGGAGCAGAGAGCAGGCGAGCTGTTTCTTACTCTAAGAAACTCAGTGAATGTGGCACTGCTGGGGGACCGTGAGAAATGAGACTGAGAGGAGCCAAGGTCGTGACCAGAAAGAAACCGACAAACTCAGAATTTCATGGGTAACGCAGAAAACTTGACCTTGTTGTAGAGATGAGGGAAAATGGAGAAGACTGAACCGGCTGCTCGTCTGGGGCGTGACCTGGAGGGAGACTCAGGGTCCAGCTGCGCTGGTGGTCCGCAGCCGCAAGGGGACGAGGTTTTCCTGGGGCCCTGATTCTGCTGTCTGTGATACTGACCCACTGCACAGGTTTCCCCTTTAAAGCTTCTCACTGGGACTCCTTCATTTTCTGCCCTGGTTATGAACTGCCAAGGTTTTGGCAGACGTCGTGAGGGCGGATTTGACTGATGCTCTGAATCGCTGTCAGCGTGACTGGACTCTAGGCTGGTGGCCATTCTGTGGATTGACGGCCTCTGGGTGGGGCGCCTGGCCTGTCCTCAGGGCTGCGGCTGTGCTGGCACTCTCACAGGATGGAGAGCGCTGTGCGTCTGACGTCCTTCTGACGGGTCTGTGCTCGCGGTCCTGGAGGAAGGTCACAGCAGAGGGCCTGGCTCACCCCGTCAAGTTGTGCAGTAAGCAAGGTGAGTCCAAAGGCAGGAAAGTGACCAGCAAACCACTTGCTGCGCAGGCTCGGAGCAGAACAGACAGAAACCCAAGGGATGCGTCGGGTGAGTCACTCAGAGCCAAGTCCCAGCGCACTGTGTGCGGCGGTCACCGCCCCGGGATGCCCCACAGCATGGAACCACACTGGGTCTTGAACATCATGAGTTTTTATTCAGTGCATCATGTGTTATCCTTTTCCTTTTTAGCACAATGAGTGGATGAACAAAAGGCAGAGATTAACCTGCCTCAGTCCTCATTTATGAGAGAGTGAACTTGTGTTCTGGGTGTGACCTACCCTGCTGGCATCTTTGAGGGCTGCCAGCTGGCTTCACTGTGGTGCCCAGCCCAGGGTCTACAATGACACTGTGGCAAATGTGGGCAGGACGGGGGCTGCTACCAATTTGTGTACACCTGAAACTCATTATCTTGGAACAAACTTTCACTGAGCTGGGCTCTCTGGAAACAATCATTTGTCAAAGGAAATGTCACAAAACTCCCGCCTGCAATTCCCTTGTACTCTGAAGCATGTCAAGACAGTGGGGTTGACGACCAAGAATCAGGGGAAGACTCATTCACTATATGAATCAAGGTTCTCATGCTCTTAAAATGTGACTATGGAATCAAGTGAACTGGATGCCATAGTCCTGCCAATGAGCAGGGATTAACGTCCTGCCTGCTTTGGCAAGTGTAGGCTGTCACACCCACAAGCTGTCTTGAATCACTTTTGGTATTTGATCCAAAGGGTTTTTTTTTTTTTTTTTTTTTTTTTTTTAGTATCCCTCCCTCCCCCAGTTTTTCAAACAAGCAGTGCTAATGTAGTTCCTATAAAATACATGCCTCATTCTCCTTATCCATTCAAATACAATGAAGTATTCAGCTATGAAAAAGAAAGAAAATCCTGCCATCTGATAAAACACAGGTGAAACTGAGAGGCATTATACTCAGTGAAATGGGCCAGAGAAAGAGAAATTACTGTACGTGTATATGTGGAATTCAGAAAAAGCTGAACTCAAAGAAACCGGGAGTGGAATGGTGGCTTCCAGGGGCTGGCAGGGAGGGTAGACGGGGAGATGTTGATCAAAGGGAACAAATGTAAGATTAATAAACTTTAAGGATCTAACTTACAGCTTGATGGCTACAGTTAACAATACTCCATTATATACTTGAAATTTGCGAAGACGGTAGACCTGTGTTCTTACCCTGCAAAAAATGTGATGTGAGGTGATGAATGTGTTAAGTAACTTGATTGTGGTAATCATTCCACAATGTACACATGTATCAAAGCATCACATTGTACACTTTCAACATATACAGTGTATTTGTCAGTTAGACCTCAGCAGAGTTGAAGAGGAAAAAAAGAAAATAACCTGAGAGTTACATCCTATTTAGCTTGCCTGTTGCCTGCATTGAAAAATCCCTCCACATTTTAACATGGATTTTTTAAATCCCTGTTTTACAATGAAGGAGAAGAACTAATGTTTTTGATCTACTGGTGTCCTACTGTGGATCTGGACCTTTGTGTGAGCCTTCTCTTTGAATCTACTTAGGATCTATTTTACAAACTTGGGCCCTGAGAGTGAGATCGCACAATCAGTGAACCAGGGAACAAAACCAGACCTGTTTTTCTCTAGAGCCTATAACCCTCCTACTACAAAGCAACATTTCCTTTTAAAGAGAGTTGCGTATTGTTGAAACGACTATATTTTAAGGTGATATTAGCAAATTGGTCTTGATCTGACTGAAAAAAGCAGCCTCATTGGATACATGCCCTCAGAAGCTCCTTATATAGGTCTAGCATCAGCTGCAGTCACACTTGATGCTCATCTACAATACTCACCCCACCTTTCGTCCTTTGGTGATAGAGTCTGGAAGGGAGACTGGCTGTCCAGGACCTGAACTACCTCCTAAGTTCTCCTGTAGTTGGAGGCGGCCGTGAAACTCGATAGTGGCCACTGAAATGGGAGCTGCCGTGATGCGAGCAACTTCCGCGCTGGCTCCTAAAGAAAATGGATGTGTCCCCCACAGGCAGCAGGCGCTCTTTTGAATTACCTGGCACTTTCTTGGCAGTTGCTCTCCGTGTTTGATTGTGCTTCCCTCTAGGCCCAACCGACCGCCAATGAATAAGGAATTGAAAGGAGAGGGACCAGGAGCAGTGACAGTATCGTCCCTGGCAGTGCTAACAGCTCTGCGTCCAAGGTTTAATCGCGCCTCAAGCCATGAACTTATTTTGTACCTACTACGCACTAGGAACTTAACAGCTGCCGGGGAAGATACAAACTGAATAGCACACAGATCTTTTCCTTAAGGAGTCTGTCTTCCCGTGAAGAGAGAGAGAGGAGGGAGGCGTGATAAATCCCGTATGACTGGTCACTGTGATTTCATGTAACGGACAAAGACAGGGCTATTTTCGCTCTTCCTGCTATTTAACAGTTGCATGACTAGGGAGAGCTGCGTAACTTTTCCAAACCTTGATTTTTCATGTATAAAATACAAATGTTAACAGTGCTTCCTTCCACAGGGTTATTGTAAGGATGAAATAAGATAATCCACAGAAAGGAGTTGGCGTAGTGCCCGACAGTGTCAGAGCACTTGAAAAATGCAAATCACTTCCCCTATCTTTGCTTCTCTCTATCCTTATGTCAACTAAGGCTGTGACTTACACGAAGCCTACCAGACTTCCAGATGCCCCTCCCTCCACGTCCCCCCTTGACAATGAGTCATCAAACACCACACCTCTCAGAAATCCCCGGCTCCTTCATTCCACGGCACGTCTCACTCACATCTGCACCATCGGCTGGGAGTAGGCCTGCTTGCCTCTGAGCCCTGCCCTTCCCCAGTCCGCGCTTTCCAGGGCCGCCAGACTGATCCTCACAACTGAAACCGGAGCGTTTCCTTCTTGGGCTTTGAAACGTTCCACCGCTCTCCATCATGAGAGAATAATTTTCACATTCTGCATCTTGGTAAACGTGTCCTCAATCCAGTTGCTGCCTGCTTTCCTAGCTAGACACCCTGTTACTTTTGTCCACACATCTGGTGAGTACATAGCATCACTTGGACCTGATGAGCACGGACGGGCTCTTAACTTGACAACTCAGCACACACAGCCTCCTCTGGACTCTCACAGGGCAGAGTTCGTGGCTTCTCGTTCTGCGATCGCGTACCCTGCCCAGGTACAACGCGGAAACAAACATTCTCTATATCTCTTGCCATTTAGATTGTGAATCTTTTGAGACGGGAGAAAAGGTTTGTTTGTCTGTGATTCTTCAGTGTCTGACTCATGCTTGGTACTCATTAGATGCTCAAGGCATGCTGAATGAGTGGAAAATGAGAAAATGAATTCTATATCAAAAGTTATCATTAAAATTCCTAGGTCATCAACACCCCAACGCACTTAGGCAAACAGTCTAGTTTCACACTGAGACACACATTGACCACTGCCCCTGGTTCAGATTTTCCTTGGTTATAGAAACATCTTCACAGTCATCTGTTCTTTCATAAAGTTTCCCAAGCATGTGAGCTCCTTAACCTGATGTTACGTTTGTTTTCTCCGAAATCGTGACCGTTGGTAACACGTACACACATCTTGGACAACACAGCTCATAGAATTCCCAGGCCCCTGTGTTTAGGCATCGTATTATGAAGTATATATGCTCTTTGACACACCCTTTTCAAGCACTTCCCTGCCTGTAACTAAATCACTAATTCAGAATCCATTCTATCTTTGATCTCTTTTAAGGTTCTAATCTAATCTCTTGGAAGAGCTGAAAAGAAAAATGGGCAGAGTGTTCCAGGAGATGACAAACAGCCTGGGTGCTAAGATGTTACTGCCAGAAAAAATGTCCAAACTGTTACCCACCCCTCCTTCCGGAGTGCGGGGAGGTAACCAAGCAGCCTGGGGTAGGTGGGATTTTGAGAGCAAACAAACAAAAATGATCAGATTTTCTCACAATATGTTCATAAATTATCACCTACTCTCTGAAGATGTTAAAAAGAAGATTATTTCCTGGTTAAGCCTCAATAGCCTGAGGTTTGTTTTTGATGACTTGGCAGTGGAAATGTGTCTAATTTTTAGAATATCTCAGGGAGTTGGTGCGAAAAGAGCCACATGGCTGTGTTCCAACAGTGCCTTCCTGCAGGGACCAGGGCTCGGCCGTTCCCATGATTAATGTGTCTAGCATGCTTTCGGGAACTCATTGGATCCTCTGTAATCCTTTTAATTTGATAAGATGTTTTAATTGAATCCCTAACGTTGCAACAATCTCCCCAGCTCAATATTCATCTTCTTGTCATCTGAGCTATGCCCACGGATGCCCAGACTCTGGTGACTCTGCATTATTACTCATGAAAATCACCTGTTACAGCCCAGCCATCTTTAGCTTATATCTGACACTGAGCCAGTTCTCCTTCCTAGCAAACAGTTTCCTATTACTGAGAGCTTTTAGTTAAAGGGTCAGGCCCACTGAAAGCTCAGGAGTCCTTTTGGAGTCCACTGTTCACATCATCCATCATTCTCAGAAAGATGATCGTCACTGACAGGTGCATCAGAGGAATGAGAATTACAGCCTGTCAACGTCCCTTGTCCAGACCAGTCAGTGGATGCAGGCACTTATTTGGGAGGATAATGAGGAGAGAGCACTTAGCTTGTGCAGACAAGTCCACAGAGCTGCTGCAAGATGATTATCCACTTTGGGTACATTAATGGTCAAAGACAGATACAGCCAATCCTCTTCCATCCAGCAGTTACTCACCTGGCCATCTGAACTGCCTGGAACACTGAGAAGAACCTTGGAAAGAGGAGGATCACCTCGTGAGACTCTGCACTATCTGAATCCATGCACTAATGCTTGTGCAACTTCCCTATAAGAGAACCCATTAGGCTGATACTGTTTACCTATTTGCTCTTACATTAAACGCCAAATTCTCAATTGTTCATTAGCTTTCTCAGCTAAGCTGTTGTAAGAAGACATGGTTGCAGGTAGCAGTTTGCTAGAAGCAAGCGCGTTAATGAAATTAGAATAGACAGTGTATAACGTGACGTTAACAGAGAAGATACAAACTCTCCCAAACAAATAACAAAAGGCCACAAATACGTATGTCCAAATAAGGGAAAACAGTCGTGCACATCTTAGCTTTGGTGCAATGTTGTGTTTTGCACAGGCCAATGCACATATTTACCTTCATCTATCAAGAGATTAAATCAGTAAAAAATAAAGAAAAACATTAAACTATTAAACTATTAGCAATGATATTCTAACTTACAGAAGGAGCATACGTAACACGTTACAAAATTTTCTGCAAAAAATGTTTTAATTTGAAAAATAATTTTGAGAATATAGAAAGATATTTTCTGTTTTTTGTAAAATTATATTATGAAAGTGTTCCTGTATTTGGAAATACTGAATAAATGAGGAAGTCTACTGAAAAAGTAAATGAATTCTCTCGACCTATGTAGCCAAAACATCAGTTTTGCTCCACTGGTGACACAATGAATGACATTTTGATCTTTGGGATAAGAACAGGAATATAGGAAGAGAAGTAACTGTATCTGGGTCCAACATTTGAAATACAATTAAGAATTGATACGGCAATATATTTGGAAATCTTGCTTTTGTGGAAAAGTCACATACGACAATTTTCATGTTGTTCTGGAGTTACAAAACCGCCCATCTAATTTCCTTTTTTTTTAAAAGTATAATCACAAAACAGAAATGGACTCACAGACGTAGAAAACAGACTTCTGGTTACCAGGGGGAAACGGGGAGGAGGGATAAACTGGGAGTTTGAGATTTGCAGATACGCACTACTATACATGAAAGATAAACAACGAGGTCCTACTGCGCAGCACAGGGAACTATATTCAATATCTCAGGGTAACCGACAATTTCTGATGACACAGTGACAAAGGCGTCAAGAAGAGGTCCGACAGAAGAGAGGACCACCATGTTGAACACTCCACGGGCGTGAGGCTGCGGGGGTGGGGGCGGGTCTCAGGCTCAGGCTGCCTCACTTTGAGTCCTGGCTCTCCCACTCACAGGTACAACCTGGAGCAACTTCCTGTGCCCCACACCTGAGTCTCCACATGTGTAAACTGGGGTAGTAGTAACAGTTCAGAGTCCCCTGGGTTGTTGTGATGTGATGTGAGTTGGCGCACGTATAACACTTAGCGCGGGGCCTGAAGCCCCGTACACACTCGATAAGCATTAGTGCTTGAGCTCTTAAAATAACCCTATCAAGTAGGCGTTGCTTCTCTACTTGACAAAGGAAGAAATGGAGATGCAAAGAGATTTGAGACCTTTCCCAGGATCGCGATGCTAAGCGATGGGCTTTTACAGGGAGGGTCTGACAGAGCATCTGCATTATGCACATCTGGAGAAACATTATCCTATCTCTGCCAAAGTTTGTTTCAAAGATATTTCTTACTCGGAAAGAAAAAGAAGGCCCCGAATCAAAGAGCATGTGCGGAAAAACCAATGGCATATTTTCACAAATGTTCCTCGGACGCCACTTGTAAGAAGCCTGATGGCCAAGCTTCATATCCTGGCAGCTTTGCGTTGAGAGACTCAGAGGAGTCACTTGATACTTGGTTCAGAGCCTCGCTGTATTTGCTTAAATGTTTTAAAAGCTCCAAAATAATGGATTTGGTTGTCAGGCTAAACTGTTAGCAGACAGATGTTAAATCTGATCTTTTCTGGGCTCTGATTGCTTTCTAGATCTGAAGTTACAAATGCAAATGATTTCTGGGTCAGAGCTGGTAAGCTAAAGGCAAGGTAGCCTAGTGGCAAGGTAATAGGGGGAGGTGGGGCTTGTGGCTAACTGCGTAAGCCGGCAGCGGCATGGTCAAAGCCACGTTGCTCTGGACAGGCTCAATCTTCAAGTGGTCCTACTGCAGCCCCTGGTCCAAAGGAATGACCCACAATGCTCCTTTTTGACTATATTGCACTCCTCACCTTCTCCCCGTCCTGAGGATGAGAAAAGTGCATTTGCTTTTCCCCAATTCTTTTTTTTTTACCATTTTTTATTGATGTATAATAATTTTACAATGTTGCTTCTCCCTAATTCTGTTTAGCAATAGATTCAGATTCAGCAAGCACTTGTTTAGCACCTGTGAGCCCCGAGGCCCTGGATTAGACCCCAAGAGCACTGCAAAGGTGGATCCAGCAACAGCAATAACAGGAACGCAAGAACCGCCCCTCGCCTGCGCACTTTAGTTCTGCATTCAGACGTGCTCAGAGATAACTGGATATTGCGCGGTAAGTACTGTAATATCAGTAAATGGTGGTGAGGGAATTTATGCAGAACGTAAGTGCACTCTGAACCAAGAGCACTTGGAATTAGTATCTGCACTTAATCGACTCCAGGCTACGTTAGCTGGAGAGGGTCATTATAACTCAGAGAAGTATTAACGTGGAGGATTCAGAGTTGAAACTTGTGTGGCATCACACATCACAGCATGCTTCCCAAGCCTCTGCTCTTCCTGCCTCACTTTAGTATCAAATCCTTTCCATCCGCAGGGGCCAGCTCAGCCCTCCCCCGTAACGTGAAGTCTGCTCACCCCAGACTGTAGACTTTAGAGCTGGAGGAGGCATTGTGACGTCTTAAGCAAATTCCTCCTGTTCCGGGCGAGTGCGGCGAGGCCAGGGACAGAACGCTATTGCTCAGGATTCATTGGGGTGAACATTGGAACTCGCTTTCCTATCTCAGGGTTCTTTCCCCCTGTTTTCAACATTAAACCTCCTAAAAATGTCATTATCTGAGTTACTCACTGTGTTACTATACATGCTGCTTTTTGCTGTTTAAAACCTTTCATTGAAAAATGCTTTTTGCATCATCACGTGAACTCCCCGCTCATTCGAGCACCGAGGCCGTGGTCTGCATTAGCTGTGCGTCTTTGCCCGGCCACCTGGCCTCCCCGCCTGCCTCGTGGGTGCTCCTAAGTCAGTTTTGGACCTTGAGGGTAACTTTGCATCTTCAATGATTTGAAGCAGCAATTCAAGGACATGTAGCCTCCAGATCAACACATGCACATGAGGTGACAAAGCCATTTCAGTCCTTGCCGGGAAACTGATGAGAAGTAAGGACCCAGAGGGGAGGGAGGGGATTAAACGTGGCGCCCTGTGTAAAAACACTCCGTAAGTCACAGCTCATTGCATGAGTGTCCGTGGGTGTGACAAGGCTGAGATGGTTTTAAATGAGTGACAATTCTGAGTATCTCTTGGGCTCTTTCTTGTCTCATGTGAGGAGGGGAGGCCAGGGCTGGCAGACGATGCTATGGAAGATCTTTAAGAACAAAAGGAAGCCCTCCTTGCTGACCTAGTGACCTCTCAGGAGGAGGAGACCGTGAAGATCAGCACCTGACAGCGATGCTGGTGGCTACGGCTCCAAGCCACCCAAACTGCACCCACTTCAGCTAGCCTGCAGCTGAGGAATCTGAGTTGATTCATTCAACACTCTGCCTTCTGGGGCCAGTCACATCCTCTGACCTTGAGTTCGACAGACTCAAGGCCGTGATGCTCTGCCAGGGCTAAGCTTTAGCGTGCACTCAGAGTGTTAGAGAGAGTGCGGTTGTGAAGGGAGCATTTACTTCTTTCTTTCCTGCCTCTCTGAATTTAAAAAGAAACGTTATTGGCCTAAGATTAGAGGCCTGATAATACGTTTTAGCTTAATTCTTCCACTTGTAAAAAAAAAAATATGGAAACAGTTTTCGTTGCCTGATGAAATGAAAGAGACAGACCCCAGATTAGTTACTACGGTGAGAAGTACCGCTCACAGAGGGAGCACTGAGGACCGTCAGAGGAGATCTGTCGTACTTTCCTCACCAGCAAAGCCTCGGTCTGATCTCATGGGTACGGAGGAAAGGAAGGAGCTGGCCTGTGTGCACTCAGGGTGTACAGCCTAAGTCTGTCCCCAGCCAGGGTGCAGGCAGCACCCTGAGCTCCGCCGCCTGACTCGTGGGAGAAGATACTCATCGCCTTGCCAGCACACAGTGGGAGGACAGCCTTCCTTCTTTAGCATCAACAGTGCTATTACCAGGTAGAAGTGGGCATTGGTTTCAAGACGCCAGTGCCCAGGCTCCACCCCTAGAACCTGACCTCATGTCTCCGGGGTGGGAACCCGGAATCGCCCAGACTGTCGCAGTTGCTCCTGCTGGGCAGCCGAGGAGTGGAACCTAAGGCATCTCAACATTTCCTACCAGTAGGAGTCACCTCGTGATCGGTCCCTCATGCAGATTCTTATTCGTAGAACTGGGCACATCTGCCTTTCCAGCAAGCGCCCAGTTGGTGCCAGAGCTGCTGGTCTGAGGTCCAGGCTGGGGGAAGTGAGGACCTACACGCTGCTCTGTGGGATCTGGACTTCTGCTGTGCACATTTGGATGGGGCGGTTCATGTCTCCCCACCTTGCCTTAGCGGGCACCCGCTGCGGAATAACATGCCTCTGGTTTCATCGTTTTATATAATGATTATGGAAGCATTTAAACAGGCTTGCTTCCATGGTTGGGGCACTTTAACTTGGTATTTCCAATGCTTTTGCTGATCATCGGAATCATCTGGGAGCCTTAAAAATCTGATGGGCCTTCTCCCCAACAGAGGTGGGTGGGCATGAGGGAAAGAAAATTCAGGTGGGTGGCTTGAAAGAGGAACTTTTAAGTTAAGATGACATGGTAATTCTGATGTCTTCACTCTGGAAGTTCATAAGCGTTTACAGAAGGTAATGGATGAAGCAAAATCATCATTTCTTCTTTCACTTTCAGTGTGTGTTAAAATAAAGCATGCGGCCCTCGAGTACGAATGTAGAGACCCCTTATGAAAACTAACAATTTAACTCAGTGATTTGGTGGGAGGGGGGAGGGGGGCGCTCACTGCCATCTTTCCTTCACGATCTTTTCTTTAGTCCCTTAAAAGTAAAACTTTGTGCCTGAGGAGAAAGTAGCTTAAAGGATTCCTCTGAGGCCCAGTGCACTGTTCTTTGGGCTGATGTTTCAAAGAATAAACTTCAGGCCTTGAGAGAATGTGTTAATATAGCGAAAGAATCTCAGAGGGGAATTCTGAAGGTCTGTTTGTATGTAAGACACAGACTTCAGAAAAACACTTTCGTTTAGTCCTTTATTTAGTAAGCAGGATTTTCACAGCATTAAGTTTTTGTCTTCCTTTACGTTTGCTTTGTTAACCTGCTACTGAAGGCTTGGTGGTGCGTTTGTGGAGGGTGTTGACTGTGAGCACAGTGCGAAGAACCCGAAAGAAGAAAGAAGTCTGTGCGTTCATGTCCTGTAAGCAGGTGGCTCAGATGGTTTTGCACAAAACTGTTTAATCTAGAATCTGAATTAAAGTGGTAACACAGGACCCACTCAGTCCCGACATCTGCCTCAAGTTGTGGGAACAGTGGAATCTTCAAATCTGAAGTTTAGAAACACAACCGAAAAATCAGGTAAGAAAGGCTGGGCTCACCTTGCGGAGCGACGAGCTTCACGTAGTGGTCACGTGTCTCCCGTCCATTGGCCTGGTGTGTGAAGTCAGGTCAGTCTCCTGACCTCCAGTTGAGTGACTCAGTCTGTCATCTGCAAATGGAGAGCCTACTTTCCTTTTTTTCCCTCGAGTTCTCCCCTTCCTGAGAAAAGGACAAGTAAGAACTCAGCACCTCAAAGAGGAAAGTGAAAACCAAAAGGGTAAGTTAGGAGTTGGGATCAACAGGGACACATGACTATGCATAAAATAAACAGCAAGGTCCTACTGCACAGCTCAGGGAACGATATGCAACATCTTGTAACAACCTCTAATGGAAAAGAACCTGAAAAAGAATCCGTGTATGTTTATGTGTAACCGAGTCCCTCTGCTGCACACCTGAAACTAACACAACACTCACTGTGAATCACCGAGACTTCAGTCAAAACCACCCAGACAAACACAGAAGCAAAAGGACCGCGGGGGACAGGGAGGCCAGCCCTCCCGCGGGAGGGTCCCCGGGCTGCTACACCCGTCCCCCCCGAGCCCTCGGGCCGTCCCCGCGGGAGGGCTGCCGGAGCCCAGGTGGTCACGGCCTTGGGCAGGTGAGCAGGAAACCTCCAAGTTACTCTCGCGGTGTGTGTTTCCCGGGGGAGGAGAACGTTCCTCTTCCCAAAGTCAGTCTGAGCCCCCACGAGGCTGCTTTTTAAGGGTGCCCCAGACACCCGTGCTCCCCAAGGCCTGTCCCCGGGAACCGAGGGCCGGCTCAGGTTCCCGCAAACGCAGACTCGCGTTCCTCTCCTATTTACACACTTATTACCGCCAGTCAGGGGGTGCGAGAGAGGAGGAGAGGGGTTCAGGTTAGTGGTCATCCGAGCATCTCCCTGTCTAGCCCCAGGCATCCTGTTCTGGCCGTGGTATCTGAATTTCCTCCAGAGAACGGCTCTCACTCTCAGCGCTGCGTTTTGGAGAGGACTCAGGTGGAGCAGTCAGCGCGTCTCATTGCAGTGTCCACAGAGAGTGTTCAGGAGCAGGTGTGGAGCGCGTTCCGCACGATGGCCTTCGTGCCCAGGGCCTGCGTTTGAAGGGGTGCGTGTTTGGCGGGGGGCGGTGCTGGAGGAAGGGGCAGGTGGCCTGGAGCTGGCATCCGCCATCTTGTCACCCGGCAGACCCTGAGAACAGAGACAACGAAAGCGGGCTAGATCTGAGAGGAGAAGAGAAACTCTGCTATGGGGACGTTTTTGTCCTGAGCCCAACTGGCTCTGTGGCCAGCAAAGCCAGTGCACCCTGGACTTTTCAGTTACATCACGTTGAAGTAGCTAAACAGGAGGGGGCTCCCACGCCTCGGAGCTTATGAAAGCGAACGGAAACCCAGGCCACGGTCAGCACACTGGAATCCGAGACAGTGACACCACCACACAGACGGCCGCGGACGCTTCCCCGGCGAGGCAGCCGCCTCCTTGCTCTGCTTCCGGGGCTTCTCTGTAAAAAGCCGTCAGTGGAGCGTTCCCGACCACTTTGGGTTTGGCGCTGCCCAGTTCTAACCTAGGACTGCCCAGAGAACCTTGAGCCTTTTAATGTACTTCCCTTCGCCGTCTTACGGTGATGCGATCGTGCTGTGGCAAGTAGCAGCCACGCTTCTTCCTTCCGGGGGAGCCCAGGCTGTGTGATTAACCTCTTTCACTGCTGAGTGTGGCCGGAGGAACGCACAGGGAGCCGTGCTCGCCTCTCCCTTCCTTGATTCATGAAATCCTCCTCTTGAAACGCCCCCTCCCCCTCTGTCTGTCTGCCAGCCCGACCGCACTGGGGACTCCGAGGTCCTGCAGGAGGGCGATCACGTTGAAGGCTACCTGCCCACTAGTCCACTCTGGGCTTGGTGTGGGTGGGGAATAAATGTTTCTTGGGCTACACAACCCAACATTTGGGATTCCTTTAGTGACTTTTTAATAGGGACAGTGTTCCTTTTCTTTCTGTCATTTTCAACCAAAATTTAATGAACTGATGGTTTTGTACCTTTCCCTCTGCTTTTAAATAGCAGCACCAAAGGGGGAAACAGACATGAATGACCTGGTCCCCATTTGGCGACATGTGAAGTTTGCACATAGACTTTAATTTGACTTTTCAATGTGACCCACGGACTTCACACACCATATAAAGGAAGCAGGCAAAAGAATAAATGATGACATTATTTCCTGGCTTCAAAGAAAACATTCTGCATGCCAAGAAAATTTACTGGTTCATCTGTAATTTGAAGATTTAAAAAGTCAGCTCCTGCTTCCTTTGGTATATGCTGGAGTCACTACTATTTTTTAAGTGGTAATAAAAATAAAACTCTTCTTGATTCAATTATGTATCGTATTACTTTCTTCCATAACTTAAAAAATTTCCTCTTATTTTCATGCTAACATCTCTGGGATGTAGGTAACAGAACGCTAGCCTCATTTTACAGGTCGTGTAAATTCAGTCCCCCAAGGCAAGACATTTCTCCATGCTTATTCCACAATTCGGATCTGTTTCCTAATCTGTGGGCTTTCAATTTTGCTGCTTATTTCTTAATGGTTTTGAATGATGCAACAATGCTAGCCCTTATATTTCTGTGGGCGAGAGATCAGAGGGCTGTTTGGGAGAGCTCTTAATGAGTCCGCAGGAGAAGCCTCCAGATAAATGTGTAAAGCAGCTAACGTTTCATGCCACTGGCAAAACCGCTGCAGAACCTGGAGGAGGCTTTCTGGTGGAAAACCCGTTCCTAAATTCTACTCAATGGAACTTTTAACTTCCTTCCACTCACCGTGCTAGAATTGTGAGAATTCAAAAACACACCGCGAATTTTTAAGATGTTTTTATTGAAAGATTCCCATGGAGATTTCTGCTGTGGAGTAAATGCCACATTTAGATCACTAAGACGTTTTACCACACACCCCACCCTGAGATATTTCTGGATTTATAGCAGTCTATTTCTTTGACTCACCACCTGTTTTTAAATGATTGAGTTTGTTCACACATGAGTGGACACAGTCTTATTAGAGCAAATATTTGCTTCCTTTCTTCTGGACAGAACTATGTGCCTTTCCCTCCTAGGTCATCCCAAAAGGTTTTTTTCCCCAAGATTTTATCAAAATCGTAATTGTTAAAATACATAATTTTTTCAATTAGATTTTCTTTGTCTCATGTGTTAGCACAAAATTTAATTTACTAATAACTTGTTCTGTACCTACCTATGGCCAAGGAGTGAAGTGCCAGCGTAATTTGCTAATCTGTGGGTCAACAGTCATATCCGATCTTTTAACAATGCTTTTTAAGCAGTTTCATTGAGATATAATTGGCATATCATACAATCACCCCATTTAAAGTGTAATAGTTCTTTTTTAGTATTTTCACAATTTCAGACTTTTTTTTATTGATTTATAATCATTTTACAATGTTGTGTCAAATTCCAGCGTAGAGCACAATTTTTCAGTTATACATGAACATATATATATTCATTGTCACATGTTTTTCTGTGACCTACCGTAAGATCTTGTGTATATCTCCCTGTGCTGTACAGTATAATCTTGTTTATCTATTCTACAGTTTTGAAATCCCGTCTATCCCTTCCCACCCTCCACCCCCTTGGCAACCACGAGTTTGGACTATTTTTATCACCTCAATAAGGGATCCAAAGATTTTTGCTCTAACCTTCCATTCCCTTACCCCAGTCATCCCCGCCCTGAGCAATCGCTGACCTACTCTCAGTTTCTCCAGACATTTCATATGAAGGGAATCGTGTAATAGGTGGTCTTTTATGGCGGGCTCATTTCACTTCCTGTAGTGTTTTCCAAGTTCATCCGTGGTACGGCATCTGCCGGTGCTGTATGCGCCTGACCTTCCGGCAATTCTGAGTCCTGCTGCTGTAAACAGGTGGGTGTGCAGTCTGTGTAGACACGTTTTCATTTCTCTTGGGTGCATAACTAGGTGTGAGATTTCTGAGTCATATGGTAACTCTATGTTTAACTATTTAGGGAAGGAGCTGCTGGACTGTTCTCCAGTGTGGTTGTCCCGCCTTGCGTTCCTGTCGGCAGTGTGTGGGGGTTCTGGTCTTTCCTCGTCCTCGTCAACACTTGTTATTATGTTTTTCGTTTTTTGGTTTTTTTTTTTGTTTCTGTTGTTCAAGTGGATGTGAAGTGCTCTCTCATTCTGGATATGATTTACATTTACCTGATGGCCAATGACCTTGAACATCTTTTCATCTGCTTACTGACCATTTGTATAACTTCCTGGGAGAATTACTTACTGAGATCTTTCGTCCATTTTTTAATTGTGTTGTTTTTTTCTTATTGAGGTATAAATAGTTTTCTAAAAATACATTCTAGATAAAAGGACATTCTCAGGTATATAATTTGTGAATGTTTTCTCCCATTCTATGGGTTTTTTTTTTTTTTTTTTTTTTTTTTTTTTTTACTTTCTAGGTAGTGTCCTTTGAAGCACAAATGTTGATGAAGTCCAATTTATCAATATTTTTCTCGTGTTACCTAGGCTTTTGGTGTCATATCTAAAAATTCATGCCAAATCCAAGGTCATGAAGATTTACCCCAATTCTTTTTGTTCCCTGAGAGTTTAACTCTTACATTTAACTCTTTGATTTGTTTTGAGTTAGATTTGTATGTAGTATAGAGTAAGGGTCCAAGCTCATTCTTCTGTAGCTGGCTGTCCAGTTGTCCCAGTTACCACTTGGCATCCTTGTCAAAAGTCAACAGGCCATAGATGTGTTGGTTTATTTCTGGACTCTCAATTCTATTCGACTGCTGTATATGTCTGTCTCCGTGTAAGTATAGCGCCGTCTTGGTTACTGTAGTAAGTTTTGTCTGTCTTAATTACCGGAGTAAATCTAAGTAAGTTTTGAGATCAGTAAGTGTGAATTATCCAACTTTCTTCTTCTTTTTCAAGAATTTTTTTTAAGAGGCAGCTATTCTGGCCCTTGGAGGGTCCCACCCTTTTTCTCTCAGCTTCTGTAAGAGACATTAAATTATACACACGTGACTCTCCAAGCCACGGCCCTGCAGCTGTGGGCAGGGACAATGACAGGGTCCCACTGAGTGACCCGCTTTAAAAGCTGAGCACTTTTCAAATTGATGTTTTGTTTCTTGTTTTTTGTGTGTGTGCCTTTTTGGATCTACACCCAGGAGTGGAGCTGCTAGGACATATGGTAATTCTATTTTTACTTTTTTGAAAAATTTCCACTTTGTTTTCCTTCGTGGCTGCACCAGTTTACATCCTCACCAATTTTCACTGGCAAGGGCTTGAGGGCCCTGTCACTCCATCGTGCTGGAACTGGGACTCCCTAGCAAGGTGTTAGATGGTCCTTCTTGCTGAAGAGATGGAGGGTTTTTGGAACATGTCAACCTTGCTGTATCTCAATTGTCACATTTGTTGTAACGATTAGATAAGATAATGCTTGAAAAAAGAGGTAAATGGTAAAAAGATCAAGCACACTCGTTCAGCGTACCCCTCACCGGCAACAGCACGCTGAGGATGGCCAAGTTTCCAGTGCACCCCTGGACCTCCTGCCTCTGTAATCAGCCTGGTGTCGGGCACCTCTCATCAGCGTCATGGACGGTTGGTGGCACAGGCTTAACACTGGGACCTGGCTTCCCTGTCTGTGTGGCGACTCGCTCAGTTTGCAGGTCAGACTGTTCAGTTCTGCCCATCTTCCCTCTAGTTCAGTCACCACTGGAAAACAGGAAGTCATTGCCCTCCTATGTGGGACCTGCTCTGAATGGGGATTGGGAGGGAGGGCGGGGAGAATGTGTGAGATTGCCCTCACCGCTTTTGTCCCGGTTTCTCTCCTCAAGATGAAGACCCCTTTGCACTTTCTACTATTTGAATGGCTGCTGTTTTCCAGGCGATTCTGCTAATTTGGGGAGGGACTAAAGATGATGTCTTAAGATTTGACTCTTGCTTTCCAACAATTAACCATCTACATTGGAAGGCAGACTTGCACACAGTAAATAGGGTTTTTAAGCTGATTGAAGTGAAAGAAAAAAAGAGATACAGTAAGAGATCCATCAGGCAGAGGAAAGGAGTTAGTATCAGCGCTCAGGAAACTCTAACTCAGCTGTGGCTCCCAAAAGCTGTGCTGGAAAAGAGCGGCTGCTACAGCAGGTGGGTCGGGGGGCTGTGAAGGGCTTGGATGGCCTGCATACATCCAGGGAAAAGAGGTGGTCTCAGGGGTTTTAGAGCAAGTGAGGGACATGAGGCCGTCCTTACCTCCCAGATGAACTGTGGGAGCTGTGTGAGTGAGGGAATGGTGGGCCACGAGGGGTTGGAGTGGGCACAAATTAAAAAAAAATTCCTACTTTGTCCCCAACTGGTTGATGGTTCCTTGCTTCCCTTTAGAGCATGGTTTCCCAGGCTTTAGTAGGAAAGCACTGAAGTGGATGACGACCAAGGTCCTTTCCATCAGTTCTCCTTCTCTTTCTGGTCTCCCCGAGTCTCTCACTGATGTGACGTGGTCGTCCCCCTTCATTGTTTAACACTGATCTTAAACACGTGCATCCCGGCTGTTAGATTTCTAAAATGCTGTGTCCAGGGCTACTGCCAAGCACATTTTCTTACGTCTAAGAGGTATTTGATATACTCAGGATGCTGGCGTTAAATGGTAAATATTTAAATGCAATCTTTTTTTAAGTTGCCCTGTTACATGTTAGCCGTTACCATAATTCATTAGCTCCACTGAGGGCCTCGACGGGTCAGCGGCAAGACAATACTTGGGGTGCACAACCTTGTCGGCACTGCAGATTAGAGGCAGACCAGCCATGGGAATGAGGATGTGGGTCACACAAACGTGGCTTCAGAGGGGACGACTGAGGACGGAGCAGAGAGGCTTATCAGAGGCTGGCAGCAGCACCCCTGCCCTAGGAAGGCTGCAGAGACAATATCAAGATTTCTAAGGATACGGTTCAGTAATCATGGCAAAGCCAGAAATGGTATTCTAAGCAAAGGCTTGATGTGAGATTGGCAGCTTGAAAAGAGCAAGGGATTTTTCCAATGGACAAAATGAACAGCGACTTTAATCACGACAAGAGGCACAGCTTGGGGAGGTAACAGCACACGGAGACTCGGCGCCCTCCAGTGCCAATGGGCGTGATGTACCGTCAAGTAATGGGGAAGGCGAAGGTGGTTCATAAAGAATGCCTATCGAAGATAAATTTATTATTGTCTTAATAACTGTGGTGAATCTCTGTTTCAGAGTTTATAGAACCATCTTCATTTCCAATCCCCTGTAATCCTCCTACCCCAATTCATACCTGTCAAACTATAAATCTCAGTTTTCTGTTGGAACAGTGCAGCATGCGTGAGAGGCTAGGGGAAGTTTTGGGCGTGGAGTGAACTCAATGGATGGAAACACAACTTCAGGATAAAGGCAATGAATAATGGCTTTTGAAAATCAAATGATGTTAAAAATTAGGATGCAAAATTTTGGGTCCAAGTTTAAAAACACCCAATATGTGTGTTATAAGGAAGAAGGTACAGGGTAATGAGCAGGTGTCTCTCAATGGTAAATTGTTTTGTACACACACATGCATGTATGTGCATACAGTCTACATTCATTAAAAAGAGAGGAATTAGATTAAACCAGTAACCCGGAGTCACAGCACGTGGGTGGCCGTGTCTAGAACACTGCAAGGTCCCATGAACAGCTGAGGCCTACAGGCCATCTTTCCGCTCCTAGCTCTTCTGTCGTTGAAGATAATTTCAGTGTCGGCTGAATAATCCAGCCAACAGGCCTAAGGGACAGCATGCATCACACTTCACTGTTGTTTGCATGCCTCTTTTTTTTTAAATTAAAAAGGGGGCATCTTAGATAATATATTTTAACAACAGGGACATTGATTCCCACCCCCTACCCTTCTCAGGGCTCGTCCTTGTCATTTGCTCATGCCTGTGTCTTGTGACCTGAATAGCCGATTTCCATGGAGCCTCTTTCCTAAGCAGCGGGAGGTGTCTGAGGTCACTGCCCTGCGGGCCCTGCCCCGGACGTGTGTTCAGGACTGTCTCCCAGAGGTGACGGTGGTTTCCGTGGGCTCCTCGTGACTGTCCCTTTCCCTGGTCTTCTTGTCAAGTTCTCTGTCACTTTTGGTATCACACCCAGCTCTTGGGCTCCACCAATGCTCACTGCATATTGTCTTCAACAATGTCCTGGGGCATGAATTACTCTGCCATCTAATCTGACTAAGCCTGGGCCCTTTTTGCAGAGGTTTTTTTTTGAGGACAGTACTTGGGATTTGTTCTGAAAAATCCTCCTGGCTTTCTCCTTGGCTGGTTCTTTCTGGTAAGTTGGCTGGACTACCATTTAGCTCTTTGCTCTCTTGGGGTTGCTGGCTTCTTAATTACTTACCGCCAGAATCTCCATTGTTTTTGAGAAAGTCTTTGGGCTTGAACCACACCATATTCTGTCCTGAATAAAGGCAATTTCTTTGGGGAGAACGGACCTCCATGTTATGTTGGCCTGTATTTCTCTCTCCCCTTAAGCAAAGTCTCTGAGCCACTCCTCCAGAGCTGGGGACTGGAATAGTGGCCTGCTTCTCTTGGAATGCCATCCCAGCTCCGTAAGGTGATCTCTGGGTGGAGGTGATAGTCTGCGGTCTTCTTGACCCTGCTATGGGACCTCTACCCTAAGGGGAACTGGAGCAATGGCTATTGGATTAACAGGTTTTTGCACCTGGGGTGGGGCCTCTGTCCCATGGGGCTAGGGTGAGAGAGAGAGTCCCCAGCCTCTCTCCAGCCTCTACAGGTTAGCAGGAATGGGGCGAGAAATGGTGCTCATCTTGTCTTTCAATACTGTAAGCTGCTTGCCTTTGTCTCCTCCAAAAACTGAAACATTTTCTGCATGAGACAACGACTTGCTGCTAACGATCTGTCAAGCAGGTGAACAAAAATGTCAGGCATAATTACGTTCACGGCTTCAGCCTTGGCATTTAAGTTAACCTGGAAAACACTCGCTTTCCCAAGAGGTCTTACCTAACCGGGACTAGGACTCAGCCGCGGCTCGCTGACAGGCTTTGTGGTACTCAGATTTCAGCCGGGAGTGTTACCTGACAACCGTGAACACATTGCTTTGCCCTGTGTCTGTGGGAGGGGGAAGCTTCACAGAGCCTGGCGTTTGTCAGGTGAATCTGCTAGCAGAGGAATCTCATTTCAGGTCGTGTTCACAGCTCCGTAGTTCCGTTTTCACAGCTTTTCATTACTATTCTACCTTCTGTTTCCATAGAAGCGAGTTTAAGGATTGTTTCTTCAAACTGAGAAAATCGATGTGCCCCCTCAATATAAGCAGTATCGGGAAAGTCGACAATTCTTTCATTCACTTATTTACAAATGGTTTATTGAGTCTTTACCACATGAAAGTCCATGTGCTGGGAGCTGGGGATCCAGTGGTGACCCAGTCCAGATCTGACCAGTACCCCAACGGAGCTTACAGTCTGGAGAGCAAAGTGGACATCAGTGAAAAATACCACACAGAAAACAGATCTTTCTGGAAATACAGAGACTATGAACGTTTACTGGTTTGCCGTCTTCACATAAGACTGTTAGTTCCATCCACATCTTCTGTAGTAGCGTAGGGGGATTTCAGATGACCACTCTTGGTTGCTGCTGCTAAGCCTCGGTTGCTGCTGCTAAGCCTCGGTTGCTGCATTAAATTGCATATGGTAATATATGTAAGGTGCACACAGGATGCCTGGCGTTTAGTAGGTGAGCCATAGGCATCAGTTTCCTTCCAAGTCCTGTTTTCTTTGCCGAAAGGGAAAGAAAAAAATCTGATGTTCTAGCCGAGATATTGCTTATCTCTGGCTATTAAAATGCTGCCTTGTGTCCAGCCTTTCAACTTAGACTATTTCAGCTTTGCCAAGAAGAGGCCGATATGCAGTTTACATTTCTCACCATCTTGGAAATGCCGGATTGCTTCACTTTAATGGAATTAAGGCAGAAATCTTCTTGAGTCATGCTTTAAAAGATCCCCCAAACTGGAGTCTACACCTGAGGTTCAGTAGACCTATTTTATGGGGAGTCAGGAAGTCTTTACAAGAATTTAAAATTCTACACTGATATTATATCTACCTGTGTCTCTGTCTGTCTGTCCACCACCACCGTCATCCTCGTCTGTCTATCATCTGTCTATCACTATGTGCATGCGTATATCTACATCCATCTCTCTGTATGTCCTCATATCCTGATCGTTCAGGTAACCTGCATTTGTGTTCATGATCACACTGATGTCAAAGGATCACAGAAACTGCTCACCTCTAACTTCTAATGCATTTTTTCATCCAGAATCTATGGCTCTGTGAGCTTTTTCCACTTCTCTCTCCTTGCAACTATCTCCCTTTTATCTTGTTTTGTTAACTTTTTCTGTGTGATAATATTACTACTTTTTAGGAAAGAGTGTGAGTGTGTGTGTGTGCACACTCTTGCCCGCATGCTTCCTGTGTGGATGTTAGTGAACACATGTTTGTTTGCTGGGGGGCTGTGAATGTCTTTGTTTTTTCTATGCTGGAGAAACACAACTTGGCGGGCCAAAGACCGGACAATCTAGACTTTGGGACATAAACTCTTAAGATTGTCTGACTCGTTTGGTAGAGCAAACATCACGCTGGCTCATTTTCTCCTAAATACCGTGGGCCATCTTTCTGAGCCTCGTTTATCAAGGGCGGATGTTAATCCTGAAGCTTCTCTTGCACAGAGGAGAGGATGAGGGTAGGAGAGGGGATGTGGGATGAGGGGAGAAATTTCCTCTGTTTTGGGGGCTGGTGGATCGTTAGGCAAGGCTCTAAGCCACAGAGATGCACGAGGGCATTCTTAAGAGCAGGGGGGCACTTTTGTCCAGTTGTTGGACAGAGCTAAGAAGCCAATGCAAAAGGTACCTCCGGGGCTCTAGAGGAGGGCATAGCGACCATCACAATTGGCACATTCCATCAACCCAAAAGTTATGCATTCCCTTCGCAGTCAGTCCCCCTACCTTGACTCTGACCATTGCTGATCTTCTTTTTATCTCTACATATTAGTTTTTTTTCTTAGAATTTCACAGAAGTGCGTTCATACAGAACGAACTACTGCATATCTTTTTTCTCTTGTTCAATATAATGGTTTTGATATTTGTTCACGTTGCTGTGGACATTAGTAATTCAATTCTTTTTATTGCTGAGTAATGTTCTATTGTATGATTACAATTTATCTACTCAACTGCTGATGAATGTTTGGGTTGTTTCCACATGTTTGTGATTATGAGAGAAGCTGGTATGATTTTTCCCATACAAATCCCGTGTGAACATGTTTTTATTTTGGGGGGATTTTTGGGTCATATGCTAGCTGTATATGAAATGTATATGAAATATGACACTGTCAAACTCTTTTCCAAAGTTGACCTACCATTTTGGAACCCCACCAGCTCTGTATGAGAATTCAAGTTGTTCTCTATCTTTGCCAATACTTGACATTGTTGTCATTTTCAGTTCCTTTTTTTCTTTTTAAATTTATTGATTATTAATTTAATGGAGTCATTCTAGTGGACGTCCAGGGATATTTTGCATTTCCCTGCAAGTTTCTACCAGTTGAGCAGGCCAGTGGGGACTCCAAGTCATAATAATTTCAGGATGAAGAAAGGGCTGTTATCACTTTTTGTAATCAGAGGATGATGAAATGTGTGACATATGGAATACATAAAACAACGATTTTTCTCTTAAAAATCAAGACCAGGAGCAATATGATGTGGAAAAGAGACTTCACAACCTCCTTTCCTTACTGCCAAGCACACGACTGAGGAGAAGCTGGAGCACTTTTGCCTAGAGAGAGTAACCGTGCACACTGTAAGGCTAACTCCACTCTTCCTGGTCTTGGGGTTGTGACACCAAAACTGGGGAAATTGCTATTCCTCTTGGTTGTTGCTGTCACTCTGGACTTAAACTGTGAGATTTTCCTGGACGGCGGTCCCCAGGGTGCTGGAATTATACACGTGCAGGCTCTGTAATTGCTATACTTCTCATTAAGCAAGAATTTATTAGCAGAGAGAGTTGAAGGGATTTTTGGCTCCCTCAAAAGTATATGTTTCTTGCCAGTATTTTGAGGGAAGACTCTTAGAGAATTATTAAACATTAATTGTTTGGATGTATTATTATTATTATTTTGTAGGATTTTAGTTTAAATGAAAACCAGATTCTGTCACCTCACTGTGTTTTTAGTTAGAGTAAATATGCATCCACTCTGCTCATCAATTCTTCTTTTTTTTTTTTTTTTTTTTTCATCCAACACTGGTGGGAACTAAATTCTTAGAAAACAATGTTTGGTATAGCATTGCAAGTCTGACTTGGGTTTAACGCACTGTAAGAAACCATTGTTCAAAATAAGAATCCTCAGTGACGCTTGCACTGTGAGGTTTCACACGCCAGGTTAGATAGAACCCAGATTTTGCTGCGCCTGCTCTTCTGATCTATATTCATGTGATCGGAAGCTTACCCCTCAATAGGTTTATATAATCAGCAACTGTGGGGTCTTGAGAGACAGTTCCATGCGAGCGGCATCACTTGCAGTCAGCCTCGTCCTTATCCTAATGAAATCTCACCATGGAGAAATGAGCTGGCTCTCTCTGAAACAGGACCCCGACTCTCCAGCAGCAAGCTCACTTTCCAGAGCCCAGCTCGGTCAAGGCTGCAACCTGGAGACCTAGGGTAACAATAGGCAGAGATTAGAGTGAGGAGGCGGGAGTGAGAACACTGAGTGAGCAGAACGGAAGCATGAGAAAGCATCTGAGTTTTCCACTATATTTTGAATAATCCTTTTGGCCTAAAGACAATTGGGTTAACAGGCAGGATGGTCCAGACCAGAACGGCAACAGGAATCAGGAAACCTGATGGATTTACAGGGAAGAATCAAAAGATCTGGGGATCTGTTTCTCTCTCTACTCCCCCTCTTCCCACTCCACCAGGCTCAGCTCCTAGCAAGCCTCGGACCCCTGGGCCCTGCTCTTTAGGAGACGGGGTTGGGGGGGGGGTGTTCATTATCCTTGAGATACCAAGATACAGCACCAGTCCCTCCCTTCTTAGCTCTATGATTCAATTTCTCTGGGCCTTGCTTTCTTCACCAATAAAACAGATTATAATCACCAGTTGCTCTGACGATCAAATAGGAATGAATGCAAACGTGCTTTTTAAACCATGGAACAAAGAACAAATATTAGTTACTAGAGAGAGACACCAGTCAAATGAATCTTCGTAGGTACTCTGCTCACTAGCTTATCTCACAGATATAGAGATCGAAACCCTAGAAATGAAACGCTTTGCCCAACCTCCTTCCTCATGAAGATTGTCTTCCCTCCTGTATTTTGGCCTGTCCCTTGTTACTCTGGATCCTCTTTGCAACCCAATTTCTGTAATTAATTTATCTCCTCCCATGACTTTTAAGTATCACCGAGTTACTGGTAATGCCAAACTCTACCACCACCACCAGCATCCTTCCTCTCGCCTCCTAGTTTCCGCAAACATCTTGGCAGAAGAGGGTGATGAGGCGGGACTAGGAAGTAGGCAGTCATGCTTACCAAGAAGGTGAGCTGCCCAAGCCGGAATGTTTCTGCAGCTCCTCCTGGTGCCCACGCAGGGCCGTCAATCTCACTACAGGGGCACTACCTCCAGACGTCTCTTCCTGTGTAGTCAGTGACTGCCTACACTTGAGACAGGGTATCTAATGAAGGAGCTTAGACCCCCCTGCCCCCACCCACCTGAATCTGCAGAGTCAAACTCAAGAAATAGAACCTTTTATGAGAGTTAAAATATAATTATTTTCATATTAATGACAACCCTAACAAAAGTTTTGCCAGTTGTAAAAGTAAAAGGTCCATCCTGAGCAGTCATTTTTAACTGAAAACTATTTTCCCATAACATGGCTGATTTCATATGAGCATGTTTTTTAAAACAGGCCTATGGAATCCTGAGGTCCATGAATATATTTCTGAAGGGTCTGAGAGAATTTCTTCTCTTTAAAATGATTATTTCCATTCAGATTTTAGAGACACTGTTAACGCATCTGGGACTGTTTACTTCAGAATTTAGAAATAACAAAAATATCTTGCCTTACTATTATTATTTTAATTTTTACAGTGTGGTCCAAGTCTCTCTTCCCCAGAGCATCAATCATAGATTGTAACTCTCCCCTGTGAAAACTCAGAACCCCTCTTTGATGAGTGGCAATTCCTTTGTAAACTGTAAAGGGCCCCATAAACATTTGGCGCAGGCAGAGCAAACCAGTTATTGAAGTTACGAGCCCCCAACACAAGTCTAAAATGTGGCTTGATTGCAGTGAGAATGTTCTGATTCATTTAATAGTTTGTGTAAGAAATGCCCTGTGATGTTATTTCCTTTAAATCTAATTCGATCAGATGCCAGGCCTCCATGGTGCTGAGATGAAGGGAACATAAAAGTGAGCCGTTATTGGGCTCCCATCATATAACTGGGCTTCCAGTACTGCCCAAGTCTTGGGTCTACACAAGGCAGATCATTCCGGAAGGCCCTTCTGGACCGCCCCCCCAGGTGTCACTGAGATGCTCTTGGTCCGAGAGTCCCGGACCCTTGAGCCTGGAAGCTCTGGAAGTTCTGTGTGGCTTACAGCACTGGAATATTCATGGTGACCTACAGCCCCTGGCCTAGCCTGGCCTGACAGTCACGAGCGCCACTTTCCTTGGCATCTTCTCAGGGAGGGTGAGGGAGCCGACCGAGAAACCTTCCTTCCATGGCAAAGCTCACCGATGGGCAGTCCTTCTGAGGCAAGACTGCAGCTCCTGCCAATCCCCCATGCTTTTAGCCCTCAAAGCCCTTCTTCTTTCCCCACCCTTTCTGAGATATGATGTGTATTCTCTTTAATCAGCTTCAAATCTTTGAAATTTAGAGGACTCAATTTAACATGTTTAATTTGATTAAATTCATTCAAACTCTGAACATGAAGCCTGCTAGGGTGAATTTTGGGGATGATTGGGGTTCTTCCACTTTATTTGCATTGCATAAGAACATGGCAGCCACCAGATTTTGGAAGAGTCTCTGATCTGTGGTCCATGGTGGTCACCATGGACATCTTGACCCAGGCCCCCTGGTTTCTTCCAAGGAGGCAGCTCAGCTCTATGGATCTGTGGCTCTTGTACTGGGTTTGGGGCCAGGAACCCAGACCCAGCTACCTTCAGACTACCATTGTCCATGCCATCATGCCATCACTTTTCTGGGTTCTGAGGGTAGAGCCAGCCAGCTACAGGGCCGTGTGACTCACAGGATCCCACGTCTATCCTCCTTCTGAGATCTGGAGATCCTTCCTCTTTCTCTCATTCCCTTCGACAGATGTCATCTCTTTTCCTTTCCCCTGGTATAATTTGAGGCAATCTGCTTGGGATGGAGCTAAAAAATAAACAGTAAAAATAAACAGTAATTAATATTTAGGGCAATTCTCCTGCTAGGAAATTCTATAGAGTGCTAGAGAGCTCAGAGGTTTGTTTTCATGCTGGAAATGTGAGGGTCAAGGTTGAAAATGGATCTCAGCAAATGCACATGAGGTGGTCCATTCATTTCATCACTTAACAAACAGGTATTGGGTAAAAACGGGAAGGAGCACAATGCCATGGGAGGCAGGTAAGGGAACATCAGGTTGTCATGTGAGCCATGGTCTGCACAGTGGTAAAACCTGGACTCTGAACCGGTTGTCCTGGGTTAGAACCCTGGCTCAGCCGCCTTCCAGGTGTGTGTCCCACCACTTCCGGGTCAGGGTCGCAGAGCCCACTGGTGTAGGTGCCCGGCTCGTCGCAGTTCTCACATACATGAGTGCTCGTCTGCTCCTGAGGGATCGAGACTTTGATTTTGTGACATATTTTCTCCCTCCTAGAAATGTATGAACAGACACTCTTTATATTCATGGTTTCATTATCATTATCTCATTAAACTTCTAAAACTTGTTCACTTTATGTTTCTAAATGCTCTTTCTCTAAAGCTGTTTGCAGAGGCCATCGAAGCTCATGGGTTTCTTCTTAGAGAAGAGAAGGAAGATCCAGGTGCATCTCTCCCCAGTTGTTGTTTCAGAAGTGACTTATGAGCAGGCCAGGCACGAGACGTGAAGCCCCCTCCTTTTCAGACATCACCATCTGATGAGGGGGTAGGGCGCACAGACACGGTGCAGTCCCCTCAGGTCAGCGCCCAGCGGCCAGATCCGACGTAGGACCCGGGAGCTTCCTTGAACATATGCTGTTCCCTGTCTGCACAGCATCCCCTGCTGCCCCAGCCCCAGCCCGGCTCCAGTCTGTACCATCCAGGCTAGAGTCCAGGTCAGGAAGACCCAGATTCTAGACAATGGCTGCTTCTCCCCGTGTGTGTGTGTGTGTGTGTGTTTGTGTGTGTGTGTAGATCTTGCTTTTCTTGGCACCATGTGCTATGTGGACTATTTGCTTTATTGTAAAATACATGTCTGTTCTTCCTTGGTAATTCCATAACATGTTTGGAGGCAACGGGAGATGCCCTAAGACATCGTTCATTTGGGTGGAAAATAATCATCATTATGGCGATGATAGTAGCAATGAATTGAGCGCTGACTATGTGCCGGCTCAGGTCCAGACACTTTACAAACTCCTTTCCTAATCTCTGCTTCAGTCCTACAAGGAACAAATCTTACTGGCTTTTTTTTGTAGGTGAAGGGGTTGAGGCTCACGGAGATAAAGTAGTTTGTCCAAAGCCTTGTGGTTCTTCATTAGAGCCTCCTCAGTGAAATGTCTTCTGGCTTTGTCCTACTCTAACTGCTGCATTATTTTCCAGTTTTCGCTCCCTGTTCTATAAGAACTGGAATCAGAGAACATCTCTAACTGAAACACATACACAGTTATTGTCTAAAGTGAGATGCTTGAAAAAGTTGGGAGGAACTAGCGAAAGGACCCCTAACTTTGCATTGAACTCATTCTCACGTCTGTGGTCTTGGAAAGGCAGTTCCCAGGGCAGAGCTGCGTGAGGGCAGAGGGCAAGGTGCAGGTGAGCCTGCACCGTCTCCCTTCCTGCGGCACCCTGTCTCCTCCAGCTTGCCCTTATAAATTAGTCTTTTTAAAGTGTTACGTGTTCCCCACTCCCCGGATTTTGTCTTATCCCTCTCTGTACCCTCAACATACAATACAACACCTGCTGGCATATTACAGATATTAAAAGATCTTTGCTGACATTAAGGAAAAAACATGAGCTGAATATCACAAAATCTGTACTTTCTAATCAAAATGCTCCAGTATTTAGTGTGTCTTTAGAACATATCTGTTATCACTTAGTCTTGCTCCTTTAGCTAAATCGATTAAAATCCGTTCTGTTCTCCTACTGATTCAGAGTTTGGGTAATTTTCTGCTTCATCTATTTCATAGAATCCTTTTCGAGCAACTCCTGACAAAGCATCCACTGTGAAAAATGTCTTAAAATATACTTGGGTTACAAGGAGGAATTCCAGTTGCTGCTGCAATGTTATCTCAGTTCTTTGCCAGTGGGGTGCTCTCCGCAAATGCATTTTTTGGCATCCTTGGAGGGTAGTCGAGGCTGGGTCTTCAACCTGGGCTTGTCCGTGCTGTGCTGGTGGCCCACCGCCAAGCCAGCAGTGGTTAGATTCACTGAGGACTCTCATGGTCCAGAGCCATCCGCTTTCCCAGACTCTGCCTCACTCGTCCTCCACCGTGCGTCCTTTGCCCTCCCCTCCCTGGACCACAGCATCTGACTCTGATTTTCTTTTTCTTCCTCACATAGTCAAAGTCTGATCATTCCTCAAGGTCCTAAGGTCTGATTCATAAGCCGTACATTTAGAGAATTTTCTCTGATTTCTCAGCTAAAATTTCTCTATCCTTGGAACATCCCCCGAATCAGTTTCCACTTCCATTACTGTGCTTTTAGGTGGAATTATGTGTGCACCTTTCTTAATTAGAATATAAACTGTGTACGAAGGAGGGCACCGTGTCTAATTCTGACTCTTCTCCTCTCACTGTACCACCTCCTCTTACACGTACAAGATGCTTAATGAACGATTTTGTAAGAATTAAGAACGTGTGTACTTTGGCTCCCTGCGGGGGTGGGGGGTACAGTGGAAAGAAGGTGCACCCAGATCCCCAGGAACTGGGCTCCAGTTTGACCATTCATAAGGAATCTTGGGCACACCTACTTCAAAACTTCTTTTCTTCTTTTTGGTCAGTGAGAGTAAAAAAATGCCTGGGGGGAAACTAACTCAGCCTTTTAGCTGCTGCGTCGCTGCGTGCAGGACTCAGGCTCGGGGAAGCTCCCTGCGGTCTCCCTTCTGCTCTTCTGTTTCCTTCCTGGTAACAACAACGCATCCTTGACTTTGACCGCTTTTTAAATTGTCCTTTTCTTCTGATCAGAGACAGTGTCTCTCCTGTGTTTCTTGAATCACTGGTACCTAGTAAGATATACACACACACATCCTACTTTATATTTATGTGTATATATATTTGTAAAAAGGTTGGTCTAGTGGATGGATGCACAGAAACTCTGATATCCTGTTAATTTCTGCCAGTGACGTTTGCTGCTGGGAAATGCTGGAAACTCCTTTTAAATCTTATTTTCCTCCCCCTGCAAAACAGAGCTCACAAAGTCTCCTCACTCCTTTAGACATCATATCCCTAATCAATATTTCCCAAAAGTGATTCCATAGAAGGAATCATGGGCACCAGTTAAAAAAAAAAAAAAAAAAAACGAGGAAGAAGAAGAAGAAAAAAGAAAAGATGCAAAGTCAATTAAGTCATCTGACCAATAAACTTATTATTTCGGACTTACATCTATTGATATTGAAGTTTAGAAGGCGCTCTTCGATATTTTGATCATCTCCCGGTATGTAGAAGTTCTTCTCATTTGAATACTTTCCTGAAAGACTCCCTAAAATACAGAAATTTTCGATATGAAAATTCCAGGTATGGGGGATAACCTTGGCATCCTTCCTCCCTGATGGCCGGAAACTCCTTGTGTGATGACGAATGGAAACAAAGTCAGTGACTGGGTGTTGCCGTCCCTCAGATTCCGCTTCATGGGCCACTCCTTTCCAGTGCCGCTTTGGTACGGCACAGGTGAAGGGCCCCAAGAGGTTCTGAAGGCTTGTAACGGAACTAGTGACTCTTTCAAAGATATTCCTTAAGATATATTCAAATCCTGCAAGAAATAATAAATGAGGGAATAATCAGGGACATTTATTTCTCAGGGTGTAACTGTAATGCTGCCTCTCCACACTCAAAATTTATGACGAGTGAGAATTTTTGGTGAGTGGAATGCATTATGCTAGGGAAAAAAATTAATGGCCATCTGTAAAAGTGGGGATGGCTGGCAAATCTGTTACGCGTGTTGTAATAAAAATGGTTTATTGGGCTATTGTGGTCAGACAGAGGAGCCAAATGCTGCAGACTCCTCTGGGGAACATGCTTGGACTTAATTCTCTTTTCCCTGACACTGGTACCACCACTCTCTGAAGCACTGCTCTTCTGGCCCATTCTGAAGGATTTTTATAAAATGGGCTCTTTCTGGATTGCTGGGCTTGGACCAACAGGATCTGCTTTGGAGCCCCAGGATTCTAGCTGAAAACGAAAATTTGGCTCAGATAAACTCTAAGGTCCCGTGCAAACAGTGCTTCTAGGATACGAAATCCCTTCTCGTGAATAAAGTCTAAAAAAAAATCTAGTCAGCCTGCACTCAGCGCCACTTCAGTATTGTGTAAGAACGATGTGTGCACCAGCTTTCAAAAACGTTACGTTCCGGAAAGTAAGGAAGTGCTCAGGGAACAAGGACCTGTGTGAAAAGGCATAGGAGTCAGCCTGAGGGAGAGGCCACTGGCCAAACAGGAGACAACGAGCATCAAAGACCCGGGAGCAATGGCAGAACAGCTGGCAGCACCCCTGGATAACATGAGCCCGCGCGGACGTGACTCAGTCAGCCGGGAAGGCGAAGCGCAAACCCTTCCAGTCTCCACGATGCTGGCTGTGCTCGCTTGGCTAAGGTGGTGTCTGCCAGGTTTCTTCCTGCCAAGGTACTATTTTTTTTTCCCCTGTGTTAAACATTGCTACCTTGGGTTGAGGTGCTTCTCATCAAAACCTCTCTGTTAGCACCTTCAGCGATGCCTTCCTGAGGAAGTTGTTACTGCGACGGTTGCCACAGAGCGACTCTAATCTTACCGTGTTTCTGCATTCCTAATTCGGCATCCTGTTGTAAGTCAGAGCCCCACCCGCCCCCTCCATTTGTTATTTATTTGTTTGTTTATATCAGTGTGGGCTCACAGGCTCCGGGCGGCGGTTATACGGAGATGCTTTACACTGTTCTTGCTGGTTTTCTGTATGTCTGGAATTATTTTAAAATCTAATGTTTACGAAAATAGTACACACGTCCACCAGCAAATTGGAGATGAGTCTTTGGCCTCAGCTGCTTTCTTGACTCAAACTGCCCCGGGCTGCCTTTGCTTTTGCAGTTGTCACTACCGTCTCCTCAGGACTCGGCAACCTGAGAGCCCAGGCTGGCCACCGGCACGGTAACAGAGCAGCACTTCTCGGCGATAGCCACATCTCCCCCAGAAGCCCGTCCTTTCAGAGTCGCCAGGGGAGCGCGAAGGAGTCTCGCGTGGTTGTCTCGCGTCCCGTCCTGCCCTCCACGTGGAGCAGTGGGGCTCTCTGCACCCCAGTGCACCCCTGGTGCGAAATGCACCCGAGTCGAGTTCCTTGCTTGTTTTCATGGGCTTGCTCTTGGTTCCAGCAGGCACCATCTGTCTCCTTAAGACGGACGCCCTTCATGCCCTTGTTCCTCTCCTGTTACCTGACCACAAGACAAGCCCTCTCGTACCCTCCGTGTCTTGCTGAGATTTTACTACCCAGCTCTTCTCCTTCCATGCCCTCTTCTCCTGAAGCTCGCGCACAGGTTGCGGCAACGAGACGGAAATTAGAGGGCGCCCCGAGTGGTCCTCACCTCTCACCCAGCCCTGGGCCGGGGACCTGGCGTCGGCTATGTTCACTTAAACTCTCACTTGCCATAGCTTTTCTCATTGTTTTCTGCTTATAAATTCTTGGGAAACTCTCCTCAAATTCTCTACACTAGACTAGCTCGTGCGGCTCTGCATTCCGTTCTTCTGGGAGGGCAGCGGTTTATGCCTGTTGTCCCCCTTCACTCACAAAAATGTCTCTGTGCTGATGACGTATTTATTATCGGTCAGCCTGTCCACAGGGGCAAAGCTTGGATTCAACCATACACTGCTGCCTATTGTCGGTTTTTCCTCCAAACTTCAGACCAGCTGGGTAGGAAGATTATGATTTCAGACCATACTCAGGGTTGCTCCGTGTGTGTGTGTGTGTGTGTGTGTGTGTGTGTGTGTTTCTGGTGGGGTTGAGGGACCTCTATCCCCGTTTTGTTTTCATGGTTCTGCCTGAAGACAACCAACTAGGTAAGACACTGAGTGAAGGAGAAGGCGTGAAGAAAGGTGTCCATAGGTAGATTTCTCTATGGCCGGACTAGGGCTTGGGATTTTAGAGAAAACACGTGCGGGGGGATCGTGGAGAGAAGCGCGTATCCAGCCTACACCTCTGCGCAGCCCCGCCCCGGTCAGGCGCCCTGCAGCCCGCGATGCCATGTGGCCGTGATTTGGGGAAAGGGTGGGGGATGTTAAGGCCCATGTGGAGAATCTAATTTAACACAGATGGAGATGCGTGCGGGGCCTAGGAGCAAACGCAGCCTTGGGGGAGCACAGAGGAAGGGCCACTGCAGCAACCAGAGGGCTGCCAACTCGCGGCCCCGAGATGGGGAGCCTTCGAGTGCGTCTCCCAGACACGTGTGATGTGGGAGATGTTTCAGTGTGGCTGCGAGAACCGGAGGGCGCAGGGCCTTGAGAGTCAAGCCAGGGACAGGGCTCCTCAGGGGCCGTGCTGTGCATGGAATGGACAGCACCGTCTGTCACCTGAAGGTTGAAATGGGACTGTAGGAGGACAGACACGTCTTCCTAGATGTCTCAACGTGTCCGCTTTCCCATTTACCTCTGAGGAGCCCGTTCCTGCACACCGGGACTCCTGGTGGGTGGTGGGCACCTGGGGGGACTTAGCCCGGGAGGGGGGCGCTGCGCCGGGGATGGGCGGGGCTGCAGTGGGGCTGGGACTCGGGGATTTCTCTCAGTTCAGAATGACAGAAAGTCAAGTTCACGGTTACCCCAGGCACGGGGGAGCCTAATCCCTTCCAGCTGTGTAGCCCTGACCTGTTTCTGAGCCTTTTTCCCTCCTAACTCCTCGGGCACAGGGCCCTGGAGCAGGAATCAGCCCGGGCTTCTGATCTCAAGTCAGTGACTTATTCTGCAGCCTCAGAGGAGTCACTGACAGGAAGGGAAACTGACATTTCTGCGCACATACGGTGTGTTGGCCACAGCCGTTCACATCCATCGTGCACCCACATGCATGTATGAACTGCCACCGTGTGGCAGGCGTTGAGCTGGGTGCTGGCTATACAGGCGTCAGCGCATCAGAAGTGGGACGCTTAGGACTCACTCTGTCCCCTGGGGAGGTGGCATTTACCTCCATCAGCCAGTTGAGGACAGTGGCACACAGACAGGGTAAGTATCTTGCCCGAAGTCACACAGGAATACGGTAGGCCAGAGACTGACGGACTGATCTCTCTGATTTAAAGCCTCAATTTTCCCTCACTTACAAAAATATGATGGTTGACCTAGAATTGCTTCTATGAGCCTTCATATCTCTAAAATTCTACATTCCAGTTTTCTTCTTTTTTTAATTCTATGTAACAGCTTTTTATGATAGCAAGGCCAGTTGTTTATCCTTTCAACACCCAGATTCTCAGAAGCCATTGTACATCAGTTGTCCTGTTCGCTTTCCAACATACGATGTATCACTGGCAGGTCGAGACACAGTGGCAGGACGATTTCCATGTGATTAACCTTTTAAAGATACGTTGAGGACGGACCTCGTTCTGTAAGTCAGAAAAATGGAAAGCGTTGCTCCTCATCTTAAAGGCGGGTCTCTAGGGACTTGGTAAAGGAATGAGGGGGATGAGAACCGCGTTCTCTCCCAATATGTAGGTGATGGATGAGGCATTGTGTCTTGGGTGAGCCTTTGAAATGCTGCTGAGCACAACCAGGTAAAGCCCAGGTGACTGATGGGAGAGTTTCAAGCAAATCTTCTCGGATGTGATATGGGAACGTGTCATTGTGGGGAGTTGGCAGGGTGCAGTGATTCTGGGGTCTCTTTTGACTCACAAGCCATATCCATGAGGATCCAGATGGGACTTCTTTGGCCTGAATAGATTTGAAACACTTATCTTTAGAAGGAATGCGCATTTTTCTGCGCCCTGCAGCTTTTTTCTCCTCCTTATCGCCATATACCCAGCCACTCCGCCCCTGCGCTGACACTGGAGGGTCACCTGGAGGTGCCACCCCCCAGTGCGGCAGGAAGGGCCGGCGACAAGGCAGCAGGGTGGGGAGGACGCAGGCGGCCTTGGTCCCAGGCACACTTTGGTCCTCACTGGCTTGTGTTCTTGGTCCATTTAGCTAATATTCTGGACATTAACTGGTTCCCTTCTGACAAATCGAGCAAGACATTTGCAGGCTATCTCCGAGATTTAGAAGTAAGAAATGATGGGAAAGAACCCAACTTATGAGTCACTCATAGTTGCTGCTCCTTAAATGACGGCTGTCGCTTCCCTCTTCACCTGTTTGTTTCCACACTTAGTGATCACGTAGCACCTGCTTCTTGACCGCACCTGCTTCAGGGGCTACAATGAGATGAAAGTGTTACTTGATTTTCAGGGAGTGAGGCAGTTCATCTCCTCACTCTGGTAACCGAGAACAGAGGGGCTGGCTGCAGGATCCCCCTGACTCCTCCACTCCCTCGGTTCTGTGGCCTCCACGGGAAGCGCCGCTTTCCCCTGTAATGAAGAGACATCTGGTTCACACCCTGCTCCCTGTCTGGATGGCACGTGCCTAACTAGCTCATTGTCTTCTGAGGCTCTTTGTCTGAGAGGGGCGGGCGGATCTGTTAATTCAGTGGCTTGTGCGGAACTCTCGTCACACAGTCAATTACAGGAGTCTTTGAACGGCGTTGCTGAAAACGTGTTTGACTTAATCATTTCTGACAGCAGTGGGGATGGGGCTGCAAATCAGCATACTGCACACAGGAACGTCATTAGCGGACGGGTCTCAGGGCACCGATCTGCCCCTCTGTGTGTTCTCAGGGTGACTGTACTGATAAACGTCACCTCTTTATGACATACTCTGATCACCTCTACCAGCAGGTTAAAAATAATTGGCTATCTGATTTTTTGCCAGCCCAGGGAACTTCCTCTAATCCTTAACAACAGCAGGAACCACCACCACCAAACAGTGCAGAGGAAAGTAACGGGTAAGAGTGAGGCTCTGGGGTCGGATCACCGGGTTCAAACACCAGGGGTACCACCTACTGGCCCTGTGACTGGAGCCAATGAATTGACCCCTCTGTGCCTCAGTTTTCTCATCTGTAAAAGAGTGTCGGTGAAAGAACACTAGGAGCCATCTTACCAGTGGGGGAGAATACACGTGAAGCGCCTGGTCCAGCGCCTGGCACACTGTAAGCCCTTAATAAAGGTGAGGAACTGCATTCATTACCGAGGGCGGGCACACCGCCCACTGCTCTGTCCACGTCAGTGCCAACGTGAGGCTCACCAGTGCTAAGTGCTTTTTCATGCCAAGCTCCACGTGCTTTACACGTAGTAACTCATTTTGCCCTTCAGCACATTTGATAAATAAAAATATTTTTGTTTCAAAATGGAGGAATCTGAGTGCTAACAGAAACTGGATGTAAACCCCCGTTTATGTGATGGGGCAAGTCTATGCCTGAGATCAGGGCTCTGAGAATACCGTAGCTCTTAAACTGCTGGCTTGTCATCATATTCTGGACCAGTGACCTTATAACTCAGACATTTGGCTGTTCTTCTGGAAATTAGGGTGCTGGAGAAAGGGGGACAAAGGGGAAAACTTCCTTTTCACTCTTGTACAACACAGAGACTGTTGACAGAAATAATCAACAGACAATCTGTAATAGGAATAGAAAAGAGTTTTGGAGAGAAGCAAGATGGCGGAGTAGAAGGACACCCGTGGCTCACCCCTTCCCCCAAATATACCAAAACTCACATCTATGGACCCCCTCAGCCAACCAGGGCACCTGCCGAACTCCGACAGAACATCGCTCTCTTTGAAAGACAAAGACACCCAAAATCTGATAGGAGAAGAGGAAAAAAGAAAGAAAAAAAAGCAAAACAGAGCAGGACCGGTCCCGCAGGGAGGGAGCGGCAAAGGAGGACTGGCGCTCGTTCGCTGTGTCTCCCCCTTCAACAGAGAGGCCAGCGGGATGGAGGGGGAGCCTCCGGGGCTCAGATCTGCCCCGAGCACCCCTTGACCGACAGAACTGAGTTAAATGGGCACAGAGGGTCCCCAAGTCACCCAGCCCGAGACGCGGGCCAGCAGCTGGGAGCCAGGCCAGGCCACCCAAGCCGGGCAGAGGACGGGGGCAGATGCACTGAGGTGGCCCTGGGGGACTGCAGAGGGCTGCGTGCTGAGGCCAGGAGGGGATACAGAGCAGAGCAAACTTGGTCCCCCATAAATTGCAAAAAAAGCAAAGCAACACTGCCGGTGTGCCCTGGGGGGAGGGGCACCATAGCCTTTATCTTCTCAGACCTGCACCGCCATTACTGGCACTTCTCGCAAGAAGAGAGGCGGGCGCAGCCGTAGCCGCCATCTCCTCCTGCTGGGGGGGGGGGCTGGGGCCTGAAGCCACACCTGGGGGCTCCACGGCCTCCTGGGCAGGACTGAGACTTGTTTACAGCCCGAGACAGATAGGATCCTTCTGCCCTGATACCTCAGAGAACTTGTGCCACCAAGACAAACAAGGAGCTGAGATTTGGCATGGAGCAGAGGTGGGGCTGTGCCGCGGTCTTCCCCGAGCCCGCCTTCGGAGTGCCGACCAGAGGCGAAGTGGGCAGCTGCACAGAACAGCAGAGCTACCAGTGCTGGGAAAGGACTGGTGGTCACCCACCGTCCTGGCAGGAATGCAGCACCTGACCACGGTGCTGGGAGGGGGTGAGATCCGCCCACCTGCCTTGCCTGAGCACAACATTTGAAGGGGAGTGACCCGCCTGCCCACAGGATAAGAGCTCAGCACCTGACCCAGTGTTGGGAGGGGGCGTGATCTGCTAGCCAACAGCCACTGGGAGCAGCACAGATGAGGGCGCCAACAGAGGGCCTCTGGAAACAGCAAGCTGAGTTTGCAAAACAGGGTGAAGACACAAAGACCTCTTGATAAAGTCATTAAGAGCACACCATCTTCAGGACAACTAGATAACTGATACTCCTTAAGCCACTGTGCCAGAGAGATATGAGCAATATGAAGAAGGAGAGAAACCACTCCCAATTAAAAGATCAAGAGAAATCCCCTGAAAACACGATCAAGGAAATAGACATTGATGGCCTACTAGATCAAGATTTCAAAAAAGGAGTGATCAAAGTACTGAAGGAACTGAAAGAAATAGTGTTTAGAGATATAAAATATGTCAAAAATGAAACAGAAGCTATAAAGAAGGACCAAGTAGAATTAGCAAACTCATTTGCTGAGATGAGAGCTGACCTAAAGGCTGTACAAAGCAGGCTAGATAATGCAGAGGAACGAGTAAGTGACCTAGAAGACAGAACAACAGGAAGCACCCAATCAGAACAGATGAGAGAAAAACAAATAAAAAACAGTGAAGACAATATAAGGGACCTATGGGATAATATAAAGCCTGCCAATCTACGCATAATAGGGGTTCCAGAAGGGGAAGAAAGAACAAAGGGGATTGAAAAGGTATTTGAAGAAATCATCACTGAAAACTTCCCAAACCTAAAGAAGGAATCAGATATCCAAGTACAGGAGGCTCAGAGGGCCCCAAACAGGAAGAACCCAAATAGACCCATGCCAAGGCATATCATAATCAAAATGGCCAGAGTCAAGGATAAAGAAATGATCCTCAAGGTAGCAAGAGAAAAACAAAGAGTGAGTTACAAGGGAACCCCCATAAGGCTCTCAGCTGATTTCTACACACAAACACTACAGGCCAGAAGGGAGTGGCAAGATACATTCAAAGTCTGAATGAAAAAAAGATGCAGCCTAGGATATTCTATCCAGCAAGGCTATCCTTTAGAATAGAAGGAGAGATAAAGAAATTCACAGACAAGCAAAAACTAAAAGAATTTAGCAACACTAAACCCATGCTAAAAGAAATACTGACAGGTTTACTCTAAATAGAAAAGCAGCAGGATGCTACAGAAATGATAAACTCACAACTGGAAAGGAGATAACTGCCATGAATTACAAAAAGAATAAACACAAAATTGTAAAAGAAGACATTTAAATCATTAAGAGTGGGAGAGGGAAGCAAGGAAAGCCACTGTGGAAAACAGTATGGAGATTCCTCAAAAGACTAGGAATAGACTTACCATGTGACCCAGGAATCCCGCTCCTGGGCATATATCCAGAAGGACCCCTACTTCAAAATGACACCTGCACCCCAATGTTCATAGCAGCACTATTTACAATAGCCAAGATATGGAAGCAGCCTAGATGTCCATCAGCAGATGACTGAGTAAAGAAGATGTGGTATAATTTATACAGTGGAATATTATTCAGCCACAAAAACCGACAACATAACGCCATTTGCAGCAACATGGATGTTCCTGGAGAATGTCATTCCAAGTGAAGTAAGCCAGAAAGAGAAGGAAAAATACCATGTGAGATGGCTCACATGAGGAATCTTATAAAAACAAAAACAAAACATAAATACAAAACAGAAACAGACTCATAGACATAGAATACAAACTTGTGGTTGCCAAGGGGGCGGGGAGTGAGAAGGGACAGACTGGGATTTTAAAATGCAGAATAGATAAACAAGATTATACTGTATAGCACAGGGAAATATAAACAAGATCTTGTGGTAGTTCATAGCGAAAAAAATGTAACAATGAATATATATAGATTCATGTATAACTGAAAAATTGTGCTCTACACTAGAATTTGATAAAACATTGTAAAATGACTATCACGCAATAAAAAAATGTAAAAAAAAAAAAGTTTTATTTGCACCACACCGAGAACTATAGCCTGGGAGACACAGATTTAAGATGCGCTTGGACTATACTCCACCAGACTGCAGGATGGGGAGGGTTGTAAAGGCAAAACTCACAAAATTATATACGTTGTTTGTCAAGAATTGTAACCAGAGCTGGCAAGAAGTAAGGGTGCTTGTTAAGCAAGGATTGGTTGGGGTCTGAAATGGCTGCACAGTCACAAGGGAATACCTTGAGAACATGAGGTTGCAGCAGGCAGATGCCAGCAGATGTTGTTTTGAGAATGGCTGGCGGTGTCTTTGAGTCTGACACAGCGCAAAAATGTTCGTGGGGCTCCCAGGGATGCGGGGTTGTGTCTAAAACCACACCCACCACGACCACCCAGCTCCATTTTGAAAGCCTGAACCACAGTGACTCCATTTTGATTTTTAAATGCATTCTGTCCTTTAATGATTAAAGCAGGTGCACAGTGTTGTGACTGATGGACTGTAAGACAGGCTGTTCTGCTTAGCATCAAGTTCAAGTTAAATCATTTGTAAGCCAGGACGACTTCCCATACTTCAACAAGTGAAATTTCTTTCGTCAAGGCGAAGGCAGAATCTTGTATTTCCGTACAGTTTTCTGACACACACGTGAGAGGTCAGCTGCATGTAAACTGCTGGATGAACATGTGTGGTCCCGGACACGGCGACGTGACAGGTGGGGCCTCTTCTTCTCCAGAGACGTGACTGTTTCTCCTTCTCTTCCCTCTCCTCCTTATCCTTGCTCTTCTTCTTTTAAATCAGTGTCAGTGTTTATCCACCCCTCTCTCAGCTTTGCTCTGGCCATTCACCCTTTCTGGTGAAACACTCGATGATATCGTGCCATGTTGTAGAACCTCGCGACTCAAAGTGTACTCTGTAGTCTGGCCACGTGGACGTCCCCCGGCTGCTTATTAGACATGTGGAACCTCAGGCTGCACCCCAGTCCTACTGAGTCAGAGTCTGCATCTTAACAAGATCCACAGGGAACTATTTGCCTGTTAAAGTCAGAGAGCCTCTGGGCTAGAAGGAGCGTGGGCTTGGGCTCCTAAAAAAACTAGATCTGAATCCTGGCACCCCCATCTATTATCTCTACTGCCTTGGAAAAATGCATAACCCTCCTGAAGCTGTTTTCTGAGCCATAAAATAAGCTTAATAATATCTTGCAAGATTGTTGTAGGAATTGGTGATAGTAAAAGTAACTACATTTATTGCTCTGTACCTGCTACTGTATGAAGTGTTTGACAACCGTATTCTTTCTTAATTCATCTTTCAAAGAAACGATTAAATAGGAGCTCGCTATATCTCTGGGTGCAAATGAGGAGACTCAGTTTAAGAAGGAGAAGTGCCATGCTCAGGGGTGCAAGTCACTAGGTGGTAAAATCAGCACTTATCAGAGCTTTGCGTTCCCAAAGGAGGGAGGGAGTAATTATCATTACTCCAAAGAGAATGGAAAGACACCTGCATGTTTACTTTTCTGTTTCTTTAATCCCTGCATGTCCTGCCATTATTCAAATAACTTCACACGCTTTATTTCATTCAACTGGTGTTATGCAATGTTTATAACATCATGGCTTCAATGCCTGTAAAGCAATATCCTTTCTAATGAGCAAAGCATGCTTCTCCAAAGCAATATGGCTGCCAGGGGTCAATATAGGTTGAACACCTAACAGAAGTCTTCAAGGGTATGCTTCTCCCCCTGGTGTAATTCACTCCCTCCTCTCCAGGGCAGCTGGGGTGCAGCTTCCTCTGCTCCTCTGAGGTCTGACTCTTTTGGCTAAAGCCAGGGTCTCTCCTTTTTCACTCCCAGGTGACTTTCAGACAGAGCCCTGAATGCAGCCTTCTCCTCAGCTGTGCCCCATGTCAGCCTGTCTGGTCCACGGGGCCCCTTTTGAGATGTGTGTAATTGAGGAAGGATCATGACCACCCTCTCGACAGCCTGTCCAAGAGGGAGCCTTCCCGGAGGATGGACATGAAGTGGTTTTTCTTGCAATTCCCTTGAAAGAAGCTTTGTCGATGTGTTACTAGGGTGAGGGCACTCTAAGGAATATTACACTTACACAGGTTATAACTCCTCGCCAGGAGGGGTAAACAGCACCATTTCTTTAATCTTTAATATCTAGTTTCTAATAATCTCTTTTTCAGAAATAAAGATGATCCTGATATTTCCTGTTAAGGGTGTGCTGAGTGGGTTATGAGTGTGAGAAATTTTGGGGTCCGTTAGAGCCATGGACAAGCAAGAGGAGGAGGCTCTCACCAGAGGAGCCGGATCAGTGCCGCGTGATCAGAAGCAGGCACCACCAGATTTTGGTAAAGAAACATAATGAAGTGATGTGAGGACTCACCCTTCAATCTTGCTTTCCAAAGGGAGTTCGTTGCCCCAAGTCCTTCTGCCTGTCTCCGTAAAGTTTCTGAAGAATGGCTGTGGGTAGTTGGTGAGGAAGAGCGTGACCTCCAGGCTTTGCAGAGTGTACTTCTGAGGGATGCAAGAGGAATAGGAGGGAGGGACTGAGGTTTGGGAGGTGGATTTTGACACTGAATGTAAGCTTGCTCTGCTCTGGGCTCTCTGAGTGAGTCCTGAGAGGTGGCTGCTGTGGGGTGCTGTGTGTCTGGTCCTCGGGTTTCCAGGTACGCTGAGCACCTGCTTAATTCATGTGTGTTTGTCTGTGCTCCCTCAAAATGATTCTGCATCTTTGGTGTAATTGAATTCCAAATCTCTGAGGCAGGAAATTAGCCCACTTGGAAAGAGGAAAAAATATGTACGATATTCATGCATTTGAAATTTCAACAAAGACCCCTTTGGCTGAATTTAAGAGATCTCGCTAAGACGTCAGATTGAGCGTTCGGTGGGCTTCCATAATGCCCTGGCACTGATTCACTGCTTCTGACCGCAAGGGACATGAGAGCAAAGCTCATCTTCTCGAGCAGCCTGGGGAAGAGCCATGCTGACCATGCAGGTGGAGCAATGGCTCCTTCCCTCCGGGGCCTCTCCTGCAGCCCTGTGGGGGGTCCTTCTGCTCCCTTGCAGTGATGGGAAGCCTGACTCACAAGGTTAAATGCCTTTCACATGGCATTGCAGTATAGTCAGCTTACAATGCTGTGCCAATCTCTGGTGTCCAGCATAATGTTCAGTCATACATATACACACACATATACTCTTTTACATTTTTTTCATTATAGGTCACCTCAGTTATTGAATATAGTTTCCTGTGCTATACAGAAGAAACTTGTACTTTTAATCTGTTTTATATATAGTAGCTAATATTTGCAAATCTCAAACTCCCAATTTATCCCTTCCCACCCCCTTACTCCCCAGTAACCATAAGATTGTTTATTATGTCTGTATCTGTTTCTGTTTTGTAGATGAGTTCATTAGTGTCTTCTTTTTTCTTTTAGATTCCACATGTGAGTGATATCATATGGCATTTTTCTTTCTCTTTCTGGTTTACTTCATTTGGAGTGATGATCTCCAAGTCCCTCCATGTTGCTGCATATGGCATTATTTCATTCTTTTTTATGGCTGAGTAGTATTCCATTGTATAAATACACCACAACTTCTTTATTCTGTCATCGGTTGATGAACACTTAGGTTGTTTCCATGTCTTGGCTATTGTAAATAGTGCTGCTATGAACATTGGGGTGCGTGTATCTTTTCAAATTAGAGTTCCCTCTGGATGTATATGTGGGCTTTTTGAAATCACACCTGAGATGTTTGATCTCTCTAGCGGTTTCAGCTTGTACCTTTGTCCAAAGGGTCTCTTGTTATGATGTTGACAATAAAAACATGGGTTCTTAATCATACTTTCCCAAGTTAGGAGGGAAATTCATTCCTGGTATTTTTAATTTGGTGGGACAGCATGGCTCAGATTAACCTAGGGGTTTGGAGAGTTACTACGCTCTCTGCTGGGAGATGTTCTCACTCAGCTGCACCTCTGAGCACTGAGATGTGTGTCATCTGCAAAGAGCCCTGTGACCATTTGCACAGTTGACTGACTCAGTTTTTTTGGGGGGGCATGAAACTTTTATAAACATTATTCTAAACATTTTTAAAGTGGCCACTCATATATCTTACTGCCTAAACTGTTATGGGAACTTAGGTGACTTTCATAGGTTGCCAAGAAAATTGGTCCTCTGGCAACATGGTACCTGTGGCCAAATCATCTAAGAAAACATAGAGATGGTTATACACAGCTGTCTCTTTTGATGTCAGAGTCTTCCTCAGGTGTCTAAGAAAGGGCTCAGAACAAATATGAAGTTCAGAGCTCTAACCTTTGTATGAGAAAAGAGTGTTTTCTTCTCTTTTTTAACAAGAATTTTTCATTTTTTTAAGAACGATATGAAACGACAAAAAAATCTGCAAACTGCAAGTAAACGTACTAACAGTGATAGGAGGAGAGATGCAACCGCGACGCCTGTGTGAAAAGGTAGTCCCGCCGCCCAGCGAGGGAACGACGGAATCTCCTTGCCAGCACTGCCCAGCCCAGCGCGGTCTGCATTTCCAGACGCGGACCTTGATGTCCCCTGCCGGCTTTGCTCCCCACTGTTTCCCCTGTGATAATTCCTCTACCGCAGAGGCTGGCCCGTCTTTTCTGTAACAGGCCAGACGGTGGCTGTCCCAGGCTCTGATACAGCTCTGCGCACCGCTGGAGCACGAACGGAGCCTTCGAATGGAGGTAAGGGGCAGGCCTGGCTGTGTTTTCAAAACCTTCATTTACTGTCATGTCACATCAGGTAGCCTTCCTTTTTTGTTTTTTTTTTTTTCCAACCACTTAAAAATGTAAAAAGCTTTCACATCTCGGGAGCGACGCACAGGCATGGGTCAGATTTGGGTCGCAGGCTGTTCTTTGCCGACCCTGCTGTACCCCGTCTCCTTGAGTGACAGTGTGCTCTGTACCTTTCTTATTTATGCAATTTCTTGATATTAGGCACATCTATCTCCATTTTTTTTTACTCTTTTAAGTTAAAAAAAATTTTAACTTAAATGTAGTCGCTTTGCAAAGTTAGTTTCAGGTGATATTGAGACAGGAAGGGGGCAGGGCACAGCCATTCAAGGACTGATACAGCAATTAACATCAACATGGTGGAAGATTCAGCCCCCAGCAGGCCCTGGGGCTCAGGATGGTGGGAGATCTGAGCTTCACTGTGCGCCCCTTGTGATATAGCAGCGTGGTGAATGACACGCCCACAGGCGCCATGGCAGTCCCCAGGCTAGCCACAACAGGGCAGAGTGGGAAACGGCCAACTTCCTGGGAATCCCGGCCCCTTCCCCAGGCTAGTTGAATTGGCCCTTCCACTTATTAGCATATGAAGCATCAGCCCAAAAAACTGGCAACACGGTGCCTCGAAGCCACCCTGCCCTCTCTCTCTCTCTCCCTCTTCGGGGAAGGCCCACAGTCTGTCTATGGAGTGTGTACCTACTTTTATTCTAATCTGAGCACCCACCCCCCGCACCTCATGGCCTTTCTCTTGCCATTCAATGTATCTCTCGGAATAAATCTACCTTTACTCAACTGTGGCTCCCTCTTGAATTCTTTCCTGCACGAGGCCAAGGACCCACACCTGGTGCGGCACGTCCCACGGGCTCAACCGTGGCCTGGGACACGGCCCCCTTTCACACCCCACATCCGTTTTTCCTGCATCAACATCATCTGAACCAATTACATCAAAAATGAGCCTCTTTTCAAATAAGGTCACATTCTGCAGCACAGGGGACCTTAAACATGTGAAGAGTGTTTCAACATAGGAAATGATCAGGGGACAAAATTCACCCCATAGCAAACCCTCTGCAGGAGGCTTGGCTAAGCAGACTTTAAGGATGGCGATGATGAAACCTTAAAAAGATGAATAATTTGCCAAGGTCCTCTAGCTTGTAAATCTGACCCTAAGACTAAACTCTGTCCAGCAAGTCCTGTTGCTTCTGAAGAGAGAGAGACGACGCTGATTTTGGGAGTCAGCTTTGAGGGTCTGCTGTGCCCGGAGACTTGGAGGGTGAGTCGTGAGCCCGCCCTTCTCCCTTCAGCCTGTCTCTCCTCTGTGGATACACTTGCTTATCAGCTGCCTTTGTTACAATAAAGACAGAATTAAAATTTGCATCACCAATAGCTGATGCCAGGGGCTTTTAGTTTTGCATAAAATTAAATTCTAGTGAAACCTCTCCTGCATTTTCTTAGCAGGGAGGTAAGAGGCCCACTTAAATGCTGTTTGTGGGCTGCGTTTTTAAATGAATGCAGCTGGGTATTTTGATTAAATGCACATTGAAATCCACTTACAACTAGTGAACCAAGACAACGAAAGGGCCTCACTGTACCATTGAGACTGTTTTCTGAAATCGTTCAAGTTAAGCAATTCAACAGCGTATTGCCGTGCTCTGGTGTCTCCTAGAAACGGGGACGGAGCCTGCGAGCAGTGACACGTGCCAGCCCCCAGGAGACAGCGCTGTCCAGGCAGGAGGTCCAGACCAAGGGTGCCGCCTGGTCAGGGGGAAAACACCTGCTGGAGCAGATTTCAGCGCGCTGCTTGACGTGGATCCGGTGGGTGCTCAGCCGGTCGGGAACAGAATCGCCCAAATGGTTTCTTACAGCGCAAAGTGGTTCCATGGCTGAGTTAAAGCTTCCTGGTTAAATTGGCAACGTTTTGAATGTGTCCCATCCTCAAATGCCTGCTTCTACTGTGGGTTCTCAGGGCAGTCCATGTAGGCATCCCCTTTCCTTGGGATCTTGTCACTTGGATGCTGCAGCGGAAGACTCCTGGGCAGCACTGACACATTCCCACAGCCCTGAAGGCTGCCGTGCAGTGAGCTGACAGCGGGGCAAGAAGTACTCAACATTTACTCCACCGACACGCCCCTGTCGGTGCCACTGTGAGCTAAAGACAGTCACAGAGATCAAAGGACATGCCACAGTCTGGTTGGGGAGACAGACAGACAGAGAGGTGGGCGTAATCCAGTGTGATCACCACTCTGATGGCAGGGGTCCAGGTGTTGAGAGAGACGGGAGAGGAATATGGAACCCAACATAGGGGTGGGAAAGGCAGGGAGAGTGCCTGGGGGAGGGCAACCCGGGAACTGAGTTTTGAAGAAAAGTAAGAGTGAAGCAAGAGAAGGCTGCCCAGAGAGCATCGTAAGCAGAGAGAACAGAATGGGCCGTGACCAGATCTGGAGGAACGAGCAACAGCGGATGGAGAGCAACCCTGTGAGGCGGCAGACCACAGGGTTTACCGATCCTTTATCTCCCCGACAGAGGAAATAACACTCAGGAGCTTCGAGTCCAGTGGCTCGTGACTTACTCACCAGCAGCAATAAAATCGCCTCCTTTCCTGGGGGTGACCTGAGGCCATGGCCTCCAGACAAATGGAGATACGGGCCAAAATTATCTTTTGGTCTCATCGTCCCTTTTCGGATCCCTCCTTTGAAATCTGAAAATGCCCAATGCCAGGAAGATCTGAGACCGAGATGCTGCTCTTCAAGACTATGAAAACGTACATACCATTTTCGGATTTGCAGTCACCTGGAGAGTCTTCCAGCCAAATAACCCATCCAACACATTACTAACAAATGGTCAGGTTTTTGCCTTTGCCTGAATCCAATCCATTGTTTTTACTGTTCATTAAGTGCAAAGCAGTCATGGGCTGTCCATCCTACTGTTAAAATGTTTGGCGTAAAATGTGTGTTTTTCTTCTTTTTTTTAGCCTCTCCTGATGCAACATCAGACAAGTCCCCAGCCTCCCACATGGTAGCCCTTTTGTTTGTTTTGCCTGAATCTTCTCTCTGTCAGCCTGCCATGGCAGAAAGAGCTTAGATTATATAGTTAAGGAAACCGGATTAAAATCCTCCTTGTCTTGGTTAATATTCACCTTTGTCACAGGAATTCATCAATTGACTAAATATCTGGTCCTTCCTCACAGGATTATAGAGCATCCAGATTTATCCAAACCCTTTAAATTAATCACAATCCCTAATGCTCATTAACTTGAGCCTTCTTAAAACTTTTCCAGTATTTCCTTTTCCGAGATCTATCAGAATTTGAATGGGAGACGGTCTTCTCAAAAATCATGTATGTTACACAAGGGCCGTGACAGAGTTGGCTTTGCACACCACCATCTTCAGCGCCTCCAGTGATGATGGATAAATGAACAAAGTCAAGACTTCTGATACGCCGAGGTGTCTTCCTGAAATGCCTAGAATCTTGCTTGTTTAAAACTAATAACAGCTTTTATCTTTAAAGCAAGTAAGTGTACTAGACACTGTGCTAGGTGACTCACCTTCCTTATTTTACGTGATCTTTAGGATTTGTCCAGACCCTTAGCTTGGTTGTTGACGACGTCAGCTCTGGAGTCATGCTGTCTGGCTGGGTCTCTGCTCTGGCGTAAGTAGCTGTGTGTCCTTGGGTAAGTTACTCAAGCTCTCTGTCCTCAGCTTCCCCAGGTGTACATGGCGATGCCGATAGTAGCTTCTGCATGTGAGGGTCCCATTCTGTGATGAGGAGCATGATGTTTTCCTAAGCAGCCCCTCACATCTGGGGACCACTGTCGGCGCTCAGCCCAAATGCCCTGGGACCATCATTCCTTGCAGCTCGGTGCTCCTCTCCCCTGCATACCTTGCATTTGCTCTAAAAGCTGCAACTCTTTTGAGGTTCCCATCCTGCTCTGCCTTCTTGGAAAACCCAAGTACCTGGTTGCTCAGGGCCTCGCAGACACTCTTAGCCAGAGATCAACAGGTGCAGAAGCCTGCAGCCCACCTCGAGGCAAGATGCTTCCTCGTCCCCAAGGGACCCCTCCCCTGAGGCTGCACCCTCGCGTGGCTTCCTTCCCTTCCCCATCCTGCTTCCCCTCTGCCTTGCGAGTTTCTCCTGCGAGCACTTTTTCAAGAAGTCACCTGCCTACACGGCGTCTGCTGCTGGGCACCTGGAAGGAGTGTCCCTTCTCTTGAGAACAAACCATGTCCCCAGACAGCATGGTTGTGTCCCTTTAGGAGCAGGTAAAACTGGTCTCATCTCTTAAACGTGTCAGCAGTGATTTGAGGAGAGCTCCTGTCTTTCCCAAATCTTCTAAAGCTAAGAGCCTTTAGGTTTTCTTCTTGTAGTTTTGTAATATTTCTGCCCCACCCATTGGAGCCTCTGCTTTCTTAGACTCTCTGCTTGAGGATGGCAGTTGGTTTCCTCTCCGTGTTACCTGGAGACCAGAGTCACGTCTGATTTCTGCACCACCCGGAAGTTACAGCAGCCCTCTTTGACCAGCAGACTCAGCTCCGTAGACACTTGGAAATGTTGCTCAGTCATCAGAGGGGTCCTGAGGCTCACTTCCTCATCTGTGAAATGAGGAAATTCACACTATCCATGTTACTGACCTCAGTGTTCCTCTCTTTCACTTGAATTCTTACTTTCACTTCCATTGTCAGCTCTGGTTTCTCTTATTCTTAGATTTCCCTAAATTAAAGGCTGGAGTAGGCACCCCTCTTGGTTTTCCCACCACACCGCATGGAGATCTCTGTGAGAGGCAACCATCCAGCTCTAAAATAACCCACGTGTCTCCAAACTCCATCATGAGCTCACTGAGGACATGGACACCTTATTCTTTTGGTGTCTTCTTCATCTTGCCCGGTTTCTGGTCCATGATAGATGCTCAGCACACACTTGCTGAAAGACTGTAGATGTAAAGCCTTTCTCAGAATCATAAGGACTTTGCCTTGAACATACTTAGCATCCTGCTTTTTAAAAATGAACGAACATAAGAATCATTTTCTGCCTGGTTTCTGTTGCTCCTCTTTGTAGAAACATCTGGACCTCATGTAGTTCTTCCTATGGCTGTAATCGCTCTGAAGGACTCTTGCATGAACTTGTTAATACAAGTCTGAAGATTTATAAATGAGAGTGCATTGATCTAGCACAAGTGTCACAGTGATCCTTTAGTGAAAATACTGGAGGCTTATCAAAATGTTATCAAAATAGCTTGTTGAGATGCTATATTTGAAGACACGCTGTACCTTCTCATCCATTCTAAGCACTTTAGCTGTGTACAATACGTGTTTCTTAATATTCTGGATGGTGATTTACAACAAATGATGGCTGTGACTCCTAGCAGGGTGGCAGGATTACAACCTTCCTCCAACTTGTCAGCTAGTCTGGGTGAGATACATTCCAGTGAGTTCCTGAAAATTGCATGGTTAGGAGAGTGTAGCGATAAGAGAACATTCCGCTTGCAGAGTCCCTAGTGAATCTCCAGGAGTTTTTATGGTTCCCTTCTATACTCTGTGGCAAGGATTCTCCCCATGCTTGTAATGGTTCCTAATGATCAAAATTGTATCTGGCGTCTGCTCCATATTTAGTGTAATAGTTCATAGAAAAGTCAATGGACTTGGAAGACCAGTCTTGAGTCCCAGTTTGGCTTCTAGAATGTGCTGTGATCTCAGGCAAGCTTCATAGCTTATCTTAGCCTCAGTTTTCCGGCCTGTAAAATAGGGGTGCAGGAAACACCTGCCACAAAGGCCATTGCGAAGACTAAGTTAATATTTGAGAAAGAACTTTGATGACATCAGAATGTCTCAAAAGGTGTGGTCTTCTTCAGGCTTCCCCTGCACTATTCTGCTTTTACGTGAGTGTCTCTAGACTTACTTAGAAAGAAATCACATCCTTTTCTATGGAGGGTACTTTTCAGTCCCCAGGCTCAGGAGCAGGACTCCCTCAGCCACTGCGGTGGACTCATCAGGGCTCTGCTTCCTTCAGCCTCTTCAGGGGCTCATGCGCACTGGCTCCCTCTGTGCTTCACTCCCAAAAGCCAGCCCCTCCTTCTCTTGGCTACACCTGTCTTCTGGCTACTGAGAGCGGACTGTTGGTGCACGCGGAGACCCGCAGCGAAGTGTCTGAAACTTACCTCCCGCGGGGGCAGCCTGCATGCAAACAAAGACCAACACATGCGGAGCAGACCAGTCCCTGGAGTCTCCTCCAATCAGGTCAGTTTTGACTTGTAACCTGCACTCTTTCCAGTATTTTCTTGTGTAGTGGAACTAAGCTTCTGCTCCACAGTATTTTTCTTGATGTTTTCTGCTGGTTTGGTTTCCTTCTCTTCTTTTTATCCCCTTCTTTATAACGTTTATGGTTTTTCTGAGCATTATTTCCCAACGTATCACTTTCACACAAATCCTACCCGCAGAGCTGCTGCTAAGGAAGCCCTCCTAAGGCAGCTGAGAATTGGTTACCGACCATGAAAGGGATGGCTATGGCTACTGCTAACTTACACGGGAGGTGGCGGCAAACTCATCAGGTAAGAGGAACAGAAACTCCACTGAGGGCTAACCTTGCTACAGACACCTTGTTTTTGTTTCTGGTTTAATCTTCTCAAAGATCCGGAAAGATAGATAAAATGATCAGCGTTTTGGAAATGAGAAAGCTCAGAGAAGCTAAGTCGCTTGCCCCGAGTCACACATCTCGGAAGAATCTTGGCTCCAGTGTGTTTTACAGCTAAGTGAACCCGAGTTGGGGTGGTAGGCAGAACTCTATGGTGACACCCCAAGGTACTTGCATGTCCTACCCAATGTGAGCTCTGCAAGGTCACAATCCATGGTCTCTTTTATCCATTAAAACCCAAACACCTAAGACAGGACCTGAACCATAGTGTGTGCTCAATAAACATTTACGGAATGAAGCCTCAGGAATCATTAGTTTAAGAGGCATGAAGGACACTGGTGACAGAAGACGTAAAGAATATGTCTCTGTTGACCCAATTCCAGAAAGTCCATCCTTTAAATTTTTTCATGGGCTTCAGGCCAAACGTATTTGCTTTCTGTTGCTGCATGACAAATGACAACAAAGAGCTGTTAAAACAAGGCGCAGAATCCCACAGATTCTGCTGGTCAGGAGCCTGGGCGTGGCTGCCTGGGGTCTCTGCTTCAGAGTCTGCAAGTCTAGGGTGAGGGGCTGAGGTCCTAGGGGCAGCTCACAGCTCCCTGCCATGGGGCCCACTTCATAGGCTGTTAGCAACATGGCGGTGACTTCTTCAAGGTCCGCAGGACACACCCAGGTCCTTGGCAAGTACGCTGCGATTAGCATCTCTGCGTGGGGAGAACAGACACACTCAGCTTCCAGGACACACTACCAGTCTGTCTGCTATTCTGATTTCAGGTAGCAGCAAAGCTGTTGAAGTTGGGAAAAATAGGACATTGTCAGAAATAAAGTTTAAAGGGTAGAGAGAGCTTTCTGAATTTTGAATACGAAGACAGAGAAAGCATTTGAACTTCTGTAACTCAAAATTTCTGAAGGTGTATTCATTGCAACACTAGCTCAAGGAAATATTGATACAAGAGCGTGAACAAGATTGCAGAGTTTGTTGACAAACACCGGGTTAAAGTCTAATGTTCGATTTACTGCATGCTTTTTTTTTTTAAACATCTTTCTGAAGTTTTTAAAATGCATTGTGATCACTACAATGTGGGGTATGTTTTGCAACCTTCCCAAACATATTTGTTCACTGACTTCCTTTTTCAAACAGTATAGACCCTGATTAGCAACAGAGAACCAGTCTTGTTTATTGGAAAGACTTCTAGAAACTTCGAGCTGGAGCATGATTTCTTAGGCTAAGATGTGCTTTCCTGGGTGCATTGCCATCGGCCGTCCGTCTGTTCTTTCAGCCCAGAGAACGAGCTTGCTCTCTTTTCTATGGGACAGCCCTTTAGATCCATGAAGACGGCTCTCGTTTCTTGCCTCAGCCATTTTCCGTCCATGCTAAATGCCTCCAGATCTATAAGTTGCCTTTCCTGTGTTGCTCTGTTTGCATTCCTCTTACCATCTGGTGGTCAGAAGTGAATTAGAATTCTAGGTGCATTTTGGCCCGGACCAGGGAAGATGGGTCTGTTTCCGTATGTAGAATGTGAGGTGGACAGATGGACGAGATGGGTTTCCCTTTCCTTCAGTTTTAATTACATAACTTACTTATGGAAAACCTAGCTGTTTTCCAATCATTGTCAGCCAGGAAATCAGGACCTTTTTTTTTCTTACAACCGAAAAAAAAAAAAAAAAAACAAAAAAACAAAAAAACAAAGCTGATTTATTTTCCCTGAGAGCTCAAAGGTCTGGAACATTTTAGGCACGAGGACATTTCAAAGGGGTGGAAATAGGGACAGGGAGAGGAAGGCAAATGAATTTTGTGCTTTGCACCAAAGCCAAGCTTTTTCTGGTTTTACTAATGGGAAGTGATTAGAGAACATTTTAATGTCAGAAAGTTTTGAAAACCATTATGCTTCTCGGCAGCTCTTAAAGCTTTCTCCTGCTTAATGACTAGTGCCCTGGTAAGGCAGATGTGTGTGCACTCTGTGTCTGTCTCTCTCCTTTTCTTACACACACACACACACACACACACACACGCTCTGAATGCAACAGTGAAAATTTGACACTGCTATTGTTTGTCACGCAGACCGCAGCTCCTGTATTGTTCTCAGGTGGCGCTGAGCACACGGTGCATCTTAGCAGTACTTAGAGATGACGACATAAAATACAAAGATGAGCCAATTACACTTTCTGCAACTGCATTTCATTCTGCTAATGCTTACAAATTAAGGGCGTCTGTCGCCGCCTGCATGACACCGTGCAGAGAGCGTCTCCAGTCTCATGAATTTTAGAGCATGCTCTGCAGAAATGCAGAAGCCAATCCAAAGGTAAGGAGTTGACATAAAGTTCATAATCCCTGTCTAGTCAGTATGAAAATCTGTCTGTGCGAGGAATGCAGAACCTCGTCACCCGTGGAGTCCTGCGTCGTCAGGAGAGTGACTTGACCAGATCAGGGGCGGAGCTTCACCGACGTGAAGTACTGAGGTGGGATTGCCTCTCTGGGTTGAGAGACGTGCATGTGGTCAGCTCCTTTCAGTCAGCACTGTTTTGATCATTGTCCTTTGCTTTTAAAAACTTTCAGAACTTAATTACCTTCTCGATTGCATCGTGAGCTCTGTAGTGGCAGGCAGCCTCCTGAGAGCCGGGCGCTCCTATTCTGAAGATGAGAAATGAAAAGGACGTTGTAGATGGTCAGGCTGCCCTTTGCGGCGTGCTCAGGACCCCTACCGCTCGGCTCACACACCCAGCTTGGGGTCCCCATCAACTTGCAACTGTCACTGGCTCCTGGTTCTCTCCTCTATTGGCCACCTACATCTGGAAACTCTCAAATTCCCTTCAAATATCTGAAAATGACTCCTCAGTTCCATCCCTTATGTCCTTTCTTCTTTGGGCTAAATATCAACAGAGCCTTTGTTTGTTCTTCAGGCACAGCTCCGTTCACGGGACTTTCTTCTGCACGTACCAGCCAGTCCAACACTCTCCTGTATCCAGCAAGGGAGGACCATGTGCGCCCCCCCTCACTCCGAGGGCCCGGCCCTCTGACTGTCGTGCAGCAGGACATTAAGCAGAGGCTGATGCAGAAGGCGTGCTGGTCAGATGTGGGCGCGACGCCTCTGGGAGAGGAACCTTAAATATGTGGGAGCTCATGAGGGCATCCGGACAGATCCAGACAGACTTGGAAAATACACTTGGAAAGTGACTCTATGACAAAAGAAAATGTAAATATATAAATTTGGATTCAGAAACGCAGCTGTGTAAGTACAAGGTGGAGTGAATGGCTCAAGCAGACGTTCCTTTAAAAATAACCAGAAGGGATGGTTAGAGTTAACTACACAGTCCACATGAGCCAATGGAATTGTGGGTCGGAGGGTTAATGTCCTTTCAAGATTGTGAATAGCAATTTTGAATAAAGCTGCTATAAAAATTCACATGTAGGTTTTTATGTGAACGTAAGTTTTCAACTCATTTGCGTAAATACCAAGGAAGCACTACTGATGAATTATGTGGTATGAGATTGTCTGGTTTTGTTAAAAAAAAAAAAAACTGCCAAATTATCTTCAGAAGTGGCTGCAACATTTTGCATTCCCACCAGAAGTGAACGGGAGTTCCTGCTGCCCCAGGTCCTCACCAGCTTTGGTGCTGTCAGCGACTCAGGCTTCAGCCACTCTAATAGGAGTGCGGTGGCATCTCATCGCTTCCATTTGAATTTCCCTGATGTTGTCAGACGCGGAGCAGCTCTCCATGTGCTTCTCTGCCGTCTGTGCAGCTTCTTTGGGGAGGTGTCTGTTTGCGTCTTCTGCCCGTTTTCTAATTGAGATGTTCATTTTGTCTTAAAGAAGGCTTTGGATATTTTGGACGAGAATTTTTATGTGTCTTTTTTCAAATACTGTACCCCAGTCTGTGGCTTGTCTTCTCATTCTCTTGACGTTGTCTTTGGCAGCGCAGAAGTTTTACATTTTAATCAGGTCCAGCTTGTTAATGATCCCTTCCATGGACTGTGACTTTGGTGTGGGGGCGAAGAAGCCATCGCTCTGCCTGAGGGCATCCGTGTTTACTCCTGTGTCATCCTCTAGGAATTTCACAGTTTGTGGTATATACGCAGGTTCATTCTGAGTTAATTTCTGTGGTGAGCGTAAGGTCTGTGTCTAGATTCATTTTTTTAAACGTGGATGTCCAGTTGTCCTAATAGCATTAGTTGAAAAGGCCAACTTTGCTCTGTTGACTCACCTTTGCTCCTTTGTCAAGGATCAGCTGCCAGCGTGAATGTGGGCCGACCTCTGGGCCCTGCTGGCCAGTTTGCCCGCTCCTTCCTCTGGCCCCACCGCTGTGATTATTGCAGCTTTAGAGGAAGTCTTGAAGCTGGGTAGTGTCAGTCCTCCGACCGCCTTCTCCTTCAATATTGTGTGTGCTATTCTGGGTCTTCTGAATCTCCATATAAAACTTTAAAATCATTTTGTTGAGAGCCATAAAATCAGTAGCTACTATTTTTAATGGGACTGCATTAAATCTATAGATCAATTTGAGAAGAGGCGACATCTTTAGAATATTTATTCTCTCGATCCATCTATCTTTCCTGGTTCCAGACCTTAATGGGATGGCTTGGAGTTTCTCACCATTGAGTATGATGTTAGCTGCAGGTTTTTGTAGCTGTTAGAATTAAGTTGTCACCTCTTCTGTGGCTCCCTCTTATCAATCTTCTCCCTTCCCAGAAATGCATGTCAGTGTTTCTTCCCTCCCAGACCTTTCCCGAGAGCACAATCAGCTGGAGCTCTACCGGTCTTCCTGCATCACGACAATGACACTCCAACCTTCATCACGTGGAATCGTCCATAATGAGGTCTGGTTGGCCTGCCTGTCGCTGGACTGATGAGTCCGGGGTCTGTTCTGAGCCCCACTGTGAAGAATGAGGCTGCATTCCGTTAAGCCCGCTCACAGTGCACGCACCCACGATGTGGATTTTTACAGATGGAAATCCACTGTGGATGAATGGAGCCTCTCTGCTTCCCAGAATATTTAGTTCATCCGGTCACCCCGTCTCCAGTCTACGGGGGGTGAACGGAAGGTTATCTTGTAGTTGAATCAAGTGCTTTATTTATGCAGCCGTCTGTTCCAGGAAGCGTGCCCGTGAACCTGGCAGCTTTGGCGCCTCTGCTGGCTTTATTCGGCTCTGGCTATTTGCTTTCCAAGTACCAGGAGCAGAGAGGCCTGGGCTACAGGAAAAAATAGAAAAGAATGGTGAGACGTGTTGTGCCTCCCTCTGTAATTGTTTGTTGGGGGGTGTGTGTGTATGTGTGTGTGAGTTTATCAAGGAAAGGGAAATGGCGTCAAGTATTCATGGGCATCGAAGGAATTAGGGCACAGAGAGAACGGGTCTGTCTGAGCTGAGGCTCAGCTGAAGCGGCGAGTGACCGCCCACATGGAACCTCCAGCTCCGCCCGCTTCAACATGTGGGGACTCCGGGGGTCAGCGGCCCGGAACCCGGGTGGCACTGCCCAGACCTCCCTTCCTGAGCTCTCTCCCCTGGACTTTCTTACTTAAAAAAAAAAAATGAAGTGGAGGGAGTCAGTTTCTCTGAATGTGTTCTTGCTACGTTTTGCTTCCATTTTTCCCGTTTTGATATTTCCAAGAGGGGGTCGCTTAGGTGTTGCCCAGGTTTACAAAGTCATTGTCTGCATGCCTCTCATTTCCAAACAGTGACATGGTGTTGCTGCTCTTCGTCTGTGTCTCTGTCTCTCCTCTCCCTCCTCCCTTCCCCTCCCCCTCTCACACTCACACGTGCGCAGTAATCTCTCTTAATCAAGTGGGTGTTTTTTCTTGATATGATTAACGAATGTAGCATGCTTTGAGTTTCAGCCATTCCCAAACTCACTCAGCTCTTGGGGGCTCTGTGGCCCTAGAATTGGTTTGGTTAATAGCCCAGCAATTTTCTTGAATAGCTCTGTGAAAAACGCTCATAAAGGTCAAAAAATTTTTTTTTCCCCATTAACACTTCAAAAAACCCAGTTAATTGACTCAAAGTGCCTTGGGGAGGAGAATCTTTTCCCAATTATAACAAGCTCTGTTTTGAATAGAAATTTAAATGCATTTTTTTTTTTTTTAATGTAGAAGCTTGAAGGTGGAGTAGGTCTCCTTGATTCTATGTTCCTCTTGCAAGGCTGAAGATACAAACACATCCAATGAGGTTCATAGGCACAGCCCAGAGCGGGGAGCGCCCGGGCACCAGGGCTCCAGGAGATTAAACCAGGTCAGACGCTTGTGAGGGAGAGGGAGAGGGGAAGGTGAGAAAGATGGAGGTAAGGAGTAAGGGAGGCGGAGGGGAGAGGGAGGGAGGCAGAGGCCAGCCCACCATCTGTTCTCCAATCCTCTACCAGCATCTCTGCACACTATACCCAGCTTAACTGTAAACCAGCAACTGTGACATAGGGATTGAAGACCCTTTAACTGGGTGCAGTGAGCAGGAAAGAAGGGGCCCTTGCATCACACCCTAAATCCTTCTGTCAGCGGGAGTGACCTGCAAACTCATCTGTGGCTTTATCTGCTTTTTTGCACACAATAAAGAGTATCCTACTTGAGACAGCAAAACACACTGATGAATCCTACCTAATAAGGCCAGCTACTTCAGGGAAAAAATTTTAAAAAAGCTCAGCATTTAGCACATACTATTTCAGCAGGAGATTTTGCTTTCTCGTCTCATTTTTATGTTGAAAAGCAGGGAAAAGCCACACTGCACACGCCCCACCCCCATCCCTTTAATTCAGGGCCCTGTGTCTAGGGGTTGGTGGGGGATGGACTTGCCGGTGAGGTAATAGCAGCCTGTCAGGGTCGGGGAGCTGGGAGGCTGGCTGTTAACCCCACGAGTGCCGGAGGACGGGATGCAAACCAGAGGCATGGGTCCTTGTCAGCTTCCTTAGGTCAGCTAAAGGACCGAGGGGACTGTGGGAGAACTGACACGTTCCGTCCAGAATGATTTTTACATGTGAAATTAATGACATTTCTGTTTCTAAAACCAATATTTGATTATTATGTAAGATTCAAGGAAAAAAAAAAAACAGGAAAAACATGAGACAAAAAACCCCATAATTCCACCATCCATTGGCAGCTGTTAATTATGGTGGTTAATGTAATTATCATTAATTATATCTAATAATACAGATAATTTCCTGAGCACTGTGTTAGGTACTCCATGGAGCTAACTTACACTTCCTACAACTGCCCTAGAATACTTTATTATTTTCTTCGTTTGAACAATGGGGAAAACTTCTGTGTAGTCCTTTCAAGGTTCCTCTTTCTGTGGGCACTTAAGTGTATGTAGGTTAGGTTTATGCGATCTGATAGCCTTATTTTCCCACGTGACATTGTGAAAAACTTCATGTTTCTATAAACCACATTTTAAAATTATATAACTGTGGAGGTATCACTGTATATTTAGCCATTTCTCTATTTTTAGATAATTACGTATTTGCAAAGGTTTTCGCTCACAAATAAAACAGCATTGTGGGTATCTCTCAGGCAAAAAGCGCAGAAGTTGCCCAGCCACTGAGCACCTTTAGGGCTCTTGATGCACTTGCCGATTAGCTGTGCAGAAAGACTATGACAGGGCACCTCTGCTGGTGTCCAGTGAGGCCAAGACCCAGGAGCAGCCTTACCAGCGCCGAACAAAGGCCTTTTGCTCAGAGGACGCTTGCGTGTCTAAGCTGATTTATTTTCTCCAGTCTGCCCAGGGTGCAGGAAGCACCCGCAGCCAGCCAAAAGCATTGCGGCTGCATGGGTTATTGCTCTTAAGCAAGTTCTCTGCAAGTTGGTAAGTTCTTTCTGTAGTTTTACATATTTTTAAGTGTTGTGTTTTTAAAAAATATCTGTGCCCTTGAAGGTGAAGAGTGATTGTGTTTTCTATTCCCCAAAAAGGAAACAGAGGTATGCGGAATGCTTATGTGATTACTCACTGTCTCACCCTGAATGTAGGCATGAGTGTTGAGGAGTTTGCAGCTTACCCACAAGCCTCAGCTTGCACACATTCCTCTGTGTGGCCGTTGTCTTATTTTCTGATGGGAAGAAATTTCATTAGTGGTCCATCTATGACAAGGAGAGTAACAATAGTACATCTAATAATACATCTCTCTTCCTTGATGAATGTTCCAAGTAGAAATGTTGATATTCTGGCAGGCCTGTGGTGATCTAGACACCATTGAAGATATGCTTGTATGTGCTGGTGAAGATTCTTGGGAAGCCATGGTGGGTCTGAGGAAGCCTTGCTGGGTCTGGGGAAGCCATGGTGGGTCTGGGGAAGCCATGGTGGGTCTGAGGAAGCCATGGTGGGTCTGGGGAAGCCATGGTGGGTCTGGGGAAGCCATGGTGGGTCTGGGGAAGCCATGGTGGGTCTGGGGAAGCCATGGTGGGTCTGGGGAAGCCATGGTGGGTCTGGGGAAGCCATGGTGGGTCTGGGGAAGCCATGGTGGGTCTGGGGAAGCCATGGTGGGTCTGGGGAAGCCATGGTGGATCCGAGGAAGCTAGGAAGGTTAGAAAGCTATCATGCATTTCCATTTCTGCAGAGTAAGTCTTCAAAACTGAGCTAATTTGTGTTTTTTGTATATACATCCTCAGAAGGCAAAATATTTGTTAGTAAAAGTATCTTATTGCCATTGCTTTGTCTTGTTTTGGTTTCTGTTGCTCACAGAATAGCTGGATACTTTCTCTCTTTCTTGGGACCTGTTTGGGTTGTCCTGGACGGTTCTTCAGCACCAACTCTGAATAATCTATTTTTATTAGAATTAATTTTTTTTAACCTGTTTTGAATGTTCTGGATTATTCTCCTACCTCCATTCTGATTATTTCATGTCTCTTGTGATAAGTTTAGTGGTAACAGCACTTGTTTGGGAATCTGTTTAAGTCTCTACTTAAGCAGTTCATTTTTCTTTTTCGGCTTTGATTTTCCAAGCTTGGTCAGTCATGTGAGTTGACTTTAAAAATACAGTTGCAAGACCCATTTCCAGAAAAATCTTATTAGTGAGTCTGGAGAGGATGCTTCAGTACGTGAATCAGTCAGATGAGTATCAAATTTAGGGAAGAGTAGACCAATGAGACTGCTGCATAAGATGTGGTGTGGGCTTCACCCTGGTATTAGAAATGCAGAATCTCAGGCCCCACCCTAGACCTACTGAACCGAATATGCACTTTAACAAGGTCCCAGGTGACTCACAGTACATGCAATTTTCAGTCATAGGTCTAGATAAACTCTAAAATCTCTTCTGTCTCAAAAGCACAGTGATTCCGAGTTTTCCTTCCATTTTCCAGTGCTATTTCCAGCTCTTTCTCTATTCTTCTTTTCCTGAGATGCTGAGGAAATTTTTCCCTGTGTTGTGTAGAATAGATGTTCTGTTCAGTGAATTTCTAATATATTTGCAAAGGGCTTCCTATGTAGAAGAGAATCAGGACTCAGAGGGTTAAACACAAAACACATTACCATAGGACAGCTGCCAAGGCATCACATTCTGAAATCTGATAAATGAAAAATGGGCATGGTATCAAATTTAATCACATTTGTATTCAGATGTTGTTGAGAGCAGACACTGATTTATGAACTAGCAACAGACACCAGATTTCCTGCCTGTGTTATATACATATGAATGGGTGGAAGGATGGATAGATAAACAGACAGTGAAATTATGTTGCAAATTACATGGTACCAGACATGTTTATAACCTAGATCTCATCAAACTGATATTAAAAAATACTACAGATATAATTTTTTTTTTTCCTGGGCAGTGGCTGTCGGTTTATTTTCACCCTGAAAAACAGATTTCTTTCAAAAGATATTCTTGCTCAATGTGTGCAGTGTTGAAAATGCTTCTGTTGTGCCCCATGGCTTTACATGATTTGTTTACAGAGAATATCTTGATGGGCTGGAAAGAGATAGAGGAATGTGCAAACCACTGCTGCGTTCTGTTGCACACACTCCTTCTCCATTAAAATATTGCTGGTGCAAAGGGCTGCTGCACACTCCTAGGGCTCCTGCCAAGACCAAGGCTTTCAGATGAGCTGTGAGGTGCTGAGGTTAAGAGGGAGAACATTCAACATGGATGAACAATGAAGAAGTTGCACATTACTGTACATAAAATAGATAAACAACAAGGACCTACTGTATAGTATAGGGGACTATATTAAACTTCTTGTTATAACATGTAATGGAAAAGACTCTGAAAAGAAAATATATGTATGTGTGTGTATAACTGAATCACTTTGTTGTACACCTGAAACTAAAAGTGTAAATCAACTACAGTTCAATAAAATTAAAGAAAAAATTACGAAGACGTTAAGCAACTTTACTCACCATCAGGCAACGTAGGAAGCACTAGGTTCAGTGTTTCTTGGACATTTATAATTTCGAAAATAAATCATTCAGATGATAAGACTACCTATTTTAGAACAGGTCATTGCTCAATGTCACCAAAGACATCTAGCCATCGTTGAAGTGTGATTTCTTGACCATGCCCTCTGCCTAGGACTTTTCCTCACAGAAACTTCTCAAATTTGGCAAATCTAGCCAAATTGTATCCATCTTTCAGTGGTCATATAGAAAAATTAATTCACTTTCAAAAGACCCTATCTTATGCTGTGGGCAGGGAATATAGAAATAGATGATCCATGGATTGGCTTTTTTTTTTTTTTTTTAGAGCAGCTGAGTAGCTAAAGGCAAGTCAGATCAATATAGACAATTTCAATACAATTAAGAGGAATAATTAAATTCAGCACAGGGAGCTAGGTTAGCCCAGAAAAGGATACTTAGATCAGACTGGGAAGATATCAGCCAAGGATTCTTGGAAGAAGCGACACTGAGGGGGGCCCTAAAGAATGAGATATCTCCCACTTATCCTTGAAGGTGCAAGGAGGGTGGAATTCCTAGTGGAGAAATATCGAGGGGCCAGGCATGCCCAGTGTTGGAAACCCTGGAGGTTGGGAAAAAACATGACAGCTGGGGGATAGTAAGCAGCTGTGACGTAACTGAAAGAAAACTGTCTGTGCTCTGGGCGCCAAGAGACAGGACGGAAAAGATTGGCAAAGCAACAGTTACTATAATGTGGTCTTGAGGTGTCCAGATTTACTCTTTGGGGAAAAAAAATCACAATAATTACCACCTGAACAAATAGACAGACGTGACCTGACAGCTAAAGAATGGAAACAATTCAGAGACCCAAGGGCAATGAGGACCTCGACTGACAAAGAATGTTTTGATAGAAGGACTTGAATTTGAGTAGTTTCATGTCTGGGTACAGAAGATATTCAGGACCACATGTCAGAAAAGAGGATTTTCAAAAAGGACTGATCCTTGGAATTCTATGTAGGTGATAATATCCTCTACTGAGAAAAAACATCCAAAAGAAGGAGTTTGCTTTGTTTTTAGTTTGATTTGCTTTTAGTGGATGTGGAGGGATCAGGGTACCACTTTGAGGTGGGGTGGAAGTGACATCAGTGTAAACCTCTTCTTCCCTAAGGAGCTTACCCTAACAATCTGCGCTAACACGCAATCTCCTTTTGCGCTCCTTTAGAAAATAGAGCACATATTACCCATTGAGAATCCGTTACTACTCTGAATTTTTGGTTCTGTTTTCATGTGTTGTCTTATCTTCTTAATTAAATTATCTCCTCAAGGGGGAGGCTCACGCCTTATTCTTGTTGGATCTTTCACAGAGCCTGAAGCATTGTGTTGCATGTAGAAAATATTGGTTGATGTTTGTTAATTGATTTGTTGGAATTTTTTTCACTGAACACATTTCCCAAGAAGGAGCCAAGCCCAGAGTTAGGAAGCCATCTGGCAAAAATTGCTTGAGAGGATGCTTCTTGGCTGTCACATCTTAGAGGTCTTCTTAAAATAGTTAACATTTATTAAACATATTACCGTGTGCCAGGCATTGTGCTGAGACATATATATATATATATATATATATATATATATAAAATCTCATGTCATCTTCAAAACAATCTTGTGACATAAATACTATCAATACTCTCACTTAAAAATTGAGGAAAATGAGATCCAGAGAGATCAACCCATTTTCTGAGGTCAGTAAGTTGCAGACATGACTCAATCTAGACTTCTGGGTCTACCAACTTCAACGTCGATGCAATTTATCCATAGATGGAAAGTACGTAACATGCTCTATGCCTTCTCTCTCCATCTCTTTCTCTATTGTCTAAAAAAAGGGATGTACTAAGACTAGTCTGATCCCTGGTTGCCTGTCCCGAGTCAGGGCCAGGATTAGAGCCCAAATTGGATCTTGTGACACGACACTTCCTACTCTGCTATGCTGGTTTCAAGACAAATCTATTGAACCAAACCTTCTGCTGGACATTATAGGTAATAGAAATAAATTTAAGGCCTGCTATTTGCCTGCAGAGGCCATACAAACTAGTTTGGGACACGTGACAGCAGAACTTATAAAGTTAAACACTGAAGTGTAGCGCCCTGGTATGCAAGACCCTTACAGATGACATACTGTAGGAAGGACAGTTTGACATGGTGGATGTTTGTCCTTCAGGGAATAAAGGAAAGTAGTGATTCTTCAGATGTGCACAGCAAGGTCAGCTGACAGAATCCTCACAGAGCCAGTTTTAGCCACACATCACCTATTGGTAAGGGGTTGTTAATAGATATTCAGTAACTAATGCTGCCAGAAACGGCAGAGGCGAGCATACGAGTTGGTGCGAGTTACGCTGCTACTGCTGTTCAAGCTGAGGCTGGCTGACAGGACTGCTCAGACACAGGACGGAGTTGCAGGAGTGAGTGGTGGGGCAGGGGGAGGTTGGAAAGACTGGGCTGGATGACCTCTTCAGCATTGTGTTCTTGATTCTTTCTAGGTACCTGATTTGTTGCTACAAAGCCCAGCCACCTAATTCACAGTTTTCCTCCAAAATGGTTATTACATGCATAAGCCTACTTCCTGTGCTCGGTAGATCTGGAAAACATCTCACATTTCAGTTGACGCTGGATTTGACCCTCATGTGGATCTCAGGCTCTCAGTATTATGGTCAGGACTACATGCCTATCTGTAAAGAGAAGGCACAGAATCTCTGTAGAACATACAGTTAGCCCTTTTGTATTCCAAGACATTTCCTCTTCCCACGGGAGAGAATTAGTTAGGGTTAGAATGCAACAACCTTGCTGCATCTCCTCAAAATATAAATTACAGTATGAACAACTAATTCAGGTCCGTTAGAATACTTTGCTATTCTTAAAGCCTGCAAGAAGACAAATCTGCCTGAAAAACTTCCTAATCATTATAAATAGTTCACAAAGGCTTTATTGGTAACTCGACCTTGGGTCATTGAAAGTCAAGCTGGGATGAAGCAAGAGTGAAGGGTCATTCTTGCCATTCCTGGAACCAACCAAAATTGCAGAGGTCAAGTGAAAGACAGGACTTTAAGATGTGTTTTATAAGCTCTGTAGGCCAAAGAGAGTTGGATGTCCTGCTGGGTTCAGCTCCAACACAGGTGGGCCATGCTTGAGCTGGGGCGATAAGGCAACGGACAAAGGGCACAGGTGTCCTTACGAGGTCAAGCCCTGAAGTCAGATGGTTGGATCTGGGCTCCAACTCTGCTGCTTACTCGTGTGACTGTGGGCACGTTGTTTTGCTCCTCTTTCACTCCTATTGGAAGTAAAATATTGACTAGGCTGAAATAATCCTAAAATAGTTCCTAAATTTATTGTGAGGACTAAATGAAGACAGAGCCTTAAAAATAAGCGTTCAGTCAAGGTGAGCTTTTATTCTGACAGTCATTACAATGATTATTGCTGGCAGTAGAATTAAGGGGAACATCACTAGAATTGGAGAGGATGGAAAAAAAAGAGCAGGAAGAGGAGGCAGAGGGATTTCAAGGAGGGGGTGAGGGCATTTGGGTGAGAGTGGTTTTGCTCTAGGCTGGTGTCTCAACCAGATTGTAAACTCTTGAGCTGATGCCTTTTGTGCTGGGCAGGACGCGTTTGCTCTCCACCCATCGTCAAATGCAGAGGACGCAGGCAGTGCAGTGGCTGGTTGACGGACACGTCTAGCCCCGGCTGAAGCCAGGATCACTGTGCGCAGACCCCTGAAGTCGGTATGGTTGGACTGATTGCTCATCTTCCATGTGAAGCCCCCTTAGAGTAGAGCCTTGGTTTTCTAAACCCAGTCCCTGTTTGGATGAGAATTCACCGTCTGGCTGTGCTTGGCTTGGCTTCCAATTACAACCACGCCAGCCTGCATGACTCCCTTCAGCATGCTCCCAGCAAGCCCCGAGCTCCTGGAATTTGTTTAAGGCCCGTCGTTTGCAATATTAGAGAAGGGGCAGCCTTTTCACAGTTAGGGTACCGGGAGGGCTGCTAGTAGATGCGATGCTCCATCTCAAACCAGGACTCTGCAGGTGTCTTGCTCCTTCCAGAACTGAATGTAGGATGGTACCTGAGCTAGCACAACATTGCCTATGTAGATTTTTTTAATCATTATTTTATCATTCTTTTCAATATCATTCAGGCACCCTAGGCCTGACGTCTGAGAGACAGCACATGCGAAGATATGACATGGTGAGCGTCGGGAGCCGGTGGTGGCTGTTGCTCCCACACCCTTGCAAACACACAGTCATGAACAGAAGTCCCCGACGTGCTCTCTCAGATGGGGCCACGGTCTCCTTCAATTCCAGCCCTCTCTGTCCTCAGCTACAGACCGTAGGTCATAGCCACGCACCGAACTTCATTCACCTCGGATTGTTCAGCCTCTGTTACAGTACCTGACATGCAAGAAGCCCTGTAAGTAAAAGTTAAATGAAGAGAACAAGTTAAAACAGCATTAAAGGAAGACGGCTTGGGCAGACTACAGATTTTAAGGCCTCCATCTCAGAGGACCCGCAGTCATGTTGATGTTTTTATGCTCTCTTGGATATAAAAGTCACAGCTTGCTTTCCCTCTTAGTGGCCATGTACAAAGGCTCATTTATAATTAACAAGCAAAGTCCTTAATAAAGCAAACCAAATGTCATCTTCCCCTTTTCCTACAATACCAGGTCATTTTTTTCTTCTGGATGAAAGCACTTTTGACCCATTAAAAAAAGTGGGATCCGTTGGGTGAATTCAGTGCAAAAAAAATACTATTTCTTGTTATATATGTTCAACTGTCTTTATCATTTTCGCCACGGTCTCAGGATACTAACCAAGTCTGAGTCAGCAGGACTTTGATGAAAGCTACATTGAACGTCTAGTTCACTGGGGTGATACATGGTGGAAAATGAAACTCTTTGTATGCCAAGAGACTTTCTTGGGGAAGCTTGGCTGTGTCCTCCATCCACCTGTGAGCCCAAGAAGAGGGACATTCGTCACTGCTGTTCCAATGCCACATCTAATACCCAACCTCACCTGGTGCCTAAAGGATGTTTTCTGAATGTTGAAGGAGAATTTGGCCACCAGCTACAAGGAGCCGTTCCTCAGGGCATTGCTTTTTGGGGTCACTTGGGGAGAGGGAGTCTGTCACTAGATGAGGCCTTCAGCTCTATTTACGATGTTGAATCTGTCCTTATTTGTACGTGATGGATGTCTGACTCTTCTGGGAAATGCCCTGGAAAGAGTTATTACTAGCTAATATTTTACAATCTGGTGCAATTTGATGTTCAAAAATATTCAAGTATACCTCTGCATTTTCTTAAAGGAAGATGGAAATAAAACCTTAATTATAAATCAAGGTTGAAAAAGCTTATTAATGTCCCTTGAAATATTTTGACATGCAACAATGTATCTATAAATTCCAAGGATTTAGACTTCAATTTTAATAAGACTTTGTGTTCACAAAAAATAAGCAAATTTGTTTCTTCTTTTGAACTTATACTGGAAACAACCTAGACCCAAACAGCATTTTGCAGACTAAAAGGTGCCTCAAGCTTAAAAGGTCTTTGAATGTAATTCTTAATCTTGTATGTGGTTATGAACTTTCTGAAATTAATGACGCTAGAATCCTCTGCACACTCGTCTCACAGCTTTTTATTTCATGTTAGGGTCTTCCTGGACCTTTTGAATTAGTGATGTTTAGTGGGATGGAGAGTCAGAGTCCTGATGCTAGCCTTGTCACTGCTTGGCTGTGTAATCATAGACAAAGACTTCTCTTTTTTTTACTGAAGTGCAGTCAGTCACAATGTGTCAGTCTCTGGTGCACAGCACAGTGTCCCAGTCATGCATACACATACGTATATTCGTTTTCATACTTTTTCCATTAAAGGTTATTACAAGATATTGAACATAGATCCCTGTGCTGTACAAAATAAGCTTTTTTAAAAATCTATTTTTATATATAGTGGCTGACTTGTTTTGAATTAACTTTAAAAAAATTGAAATATAGTTGATTTACAACTATAGTTGTTTGTAGTTAGTTTCTGGTATACAGCATAATGATTCAGTTGTACATATATATTCTCTTTCATTATCGGCTATTACAAGATACTGAATATAGTTCCCTGTGCTGTACAGTAGGACGTTGTTGTTTACCTGTTTGATATAACGTAGACTTTCTATCTGTTTTGACAGTTTCATTTAAGAAGCAGTTATTGTGTAAGATGGTTTGACTAAAGTTTTCCACTTTTCTATTACTTAAACTGAACATTCTGTGACGGGAGAAATTCTCTCCAGGCTAGGCAAGCGAGAAATTACAGAAAGGACATCAATGCCTCACCATCACGGCTACCTGAGTTCTCTCTGTTTCACCCAGTGACACCGCCACTGTATTACGGCTCAGTAAGAAGAACGAAATATGAGCTAGTAAGATCTTAATCAAGTTATTATGAAGATTTGGCTCATTGGAAACTTAGAAAAGTACCAACAGGAGTTGAAATGACGCATAATAGAAGATGACATGCTTAAATGGACATGTTTCGGAGAACTGGATATAATAGATTTTGCATCTTCTTAGGAAAAAGAAAATGTCTAATTCTGCAAAATTCAAGGTGTGGCCTAGAAGGATCATTTGCGTTTCGCCTCCTGTGGGCACTGGTGATGTTGGAGCTCGGCTGAAAATATAAGCTTTGGGGCTTGGACAGGCCAACACCCACAAGCTTTAGAATTCAGATCAAAGAGACTTATTTTGGAAAAAAAAAAAAAAAAACAACCTTTTCATGAGATACATGTGTAAAGCTGCAACACTTCTGCAACTGAACTGGAGATCCTCTGAGATGAAGGCAGCATATATCCTCAGGTGACCTTGGCTCCCGTCGAATGGCCCCGCGTTTCCTCCTTCAGAGAAATGGTCCACTGGACACAGGGATAAGGGAGAGCGTGTCCCCCCAGGCAATGAACATTTTCTAGAAAAGGGCAGGGTGTCAGGGTAGAAAGATCCTGCTCATTTCTGAGGATATTTTTGTTGATTTTAAGCAATCATTCTTTCTCTGCTCCAATTATATACTTCCAATCACATATCACGTGTAGTTTTTATTTTCCATACTACTTAGTGGAAAGCCAGGCAAATAAATTAGTGAATGTAAAGCAGTGGGAGAAGTTTATAGTGACTGTATTCATTCGGGTATTGTGGAAGGCCATGATTATTTAAATCAGCCAGTGGGTGGAGAAAACTTCCTGAAGGAGGTGATATTTGCTCAGATTTGATACAGGAGTCGGCATTTGCAAAGGGACATCCTCGTTGTGAGAACAGCCTTTGCAAAAGAAAAGCAAGAAAGAGTAAATATTTAAGCAAAACAGGAGGGAAATGATGCCAGTAGGCAACAAGGCAGGAGGACCCCATCCTGCTCACAAAGCTGACTGCCAAGCCAAAGTGCAAGGAGTGTGCGGATTCTGAAAGTTCAGGTGAACGGTAAACAGAAGAGAGGCTGTGGGTGGGTTTGCAACAGAGGTGAAATGAGATTGGCTACTTGACTCGCACAGACCACTCTGGCAACAGTTTCTGCGACGTATTTGTGGGGGGATGGCATTTAGAAGAGGCAGGAATGATAGGGGACTATTAATATTAATAACGTGTGAGTAACAGGGCTAGAGCCTGGATTTAGGCATAGCAGTGACATTGGTGCAATAGATTGTGGAAGCTGGTCTCAAGAGATTTTGAGAAGGTAAAATGGATGCGACGTGGGACCACGTGAATGTGGCTTATTGGTGAAACATCATGGTGGAAAAAGAGCAGGCAATCACAGGTAGTGCCTGGAAGCATGGATGGATACTCGGAAAATGCAGCTGGCCCACCATCATGGGCACCAAACGAGGAGTTGCGTAAGTGTGTAGCAGAGAGTCTGTACTTTTCACCCATTACCACTCTAGACTTGATGAGTGCCCTTGATTTAAGACCACAGTCACTGTGAGAAGGCAAGTGAACTGCCTCCCATGAGGGGTCTTTGGTTCAGCTGCCGTAGATTAGCTGAATTTTGGTTCCTGGACAATTGGCTGGGCCACTAGACATTGGGTAAAAATCTGAAGTTGCATTCAGGGACAAAATGGACCCTTCTTGCCCAGTAAGACATCGTATCCTTTTTGTTTATTTTCTTTCTTTTCTTTAAGTTTCACCACTGATCTCTTATCGCCAACCAAACTGATTCAGCCCTATGATTAATCGTGACACGTGCATGCTGGACAAAAATGTGCAAAGTCTTTAATGATGCTGTCTCCGAAAGACAGGAGTTCACTAATACCTTTTCCTGCTCGATCTCTGAACAAACATTTTAATTGAGGTTACCCACGTTTCTGAAGGTCTGATGTCTTTTCAGGAGCCAGTACCAGAACCTAAACTCGGTAGGGATCAGCCCTGATTCATGGTTGGAACACTAGGATTCCAGTTGTGTTTCCATCGTAAGTAGGCGTGTGACCTTGGGCAAACCACAGGAGCTCTGCTGGATTTTTAAAACTAGGCTAACAGACTAGATAGTGTTAACGTCTTTTCAACTTCAGTGTCGATACGACTCCATTAAATTTGTGATGCATTCTTTTTTAGAATGGCTGCTAGAAAGGGTGTGGGATTCTGACTAAGGGAATAAGGTTTCATGAGAAAATTTGTAGAGAAATTTCAAGAGGAGCCAGAACTAGGTATAAACGTACATGGCAGTCTAAATGAAAGGTGTTTCTCACATTTATGCTTTATTTATTAGGGTCATGGCAAGATTAAACCAAGAGAAGAAAAGAATTTTGATGTACAGAAAACGCAACTTCTTACAAAATACAAACTACGTCACTATTAACAGTCCTTTGAATTTTGGCCGTCTTGTTTTGTTCTTCATTCATGCCTAAATTCATCCCTCTTCAATCAACAAGAACACAAATCACCAGATTGTAGTGGGCCAGGCTTATCTCTGTCTACTTTTTATTAGGGAACCTGAGGATTTGATTACCACATGCGCAAATGGTACAGTTCATTAGCTGCAACTATTTTCATCATTTTGAAAGGAAAAAAGAAATGGGTATTAGATTTAGAAACAAGATAAGCTTTATCTCCTGGGAACTAGAAGCAGAGAAGAGGTTTTGACCAAACTGAGTGGAAAACCACAATAAAGAAAACCAGTCTGGGAACCACTGTCTGGATGCGCAGACACATGTCTGTGGAAGTTACACAGTCTGACATGAAGATACCGGGAGCCGAATGAGGCCATATATCCCCCAAATGGGGTGCAAATTTGGGAGACATCTGCTCCCGCTATCCAAATAGATGAACTACCAGCTTTGTAAAACCTGTCTCACCTCCTACAGCCTCTACCTGAAATCTCTGAGATCACGGCGAACCAGCATGTGATCAAAATAGTAGAGAAATGTTTTTTTAAAGTATTAGTGGGAGTGCAGTCAGATAAAGACATTGAAAGGGATACTGTTTAAGTCAATTCAAAGCAAATTTACAGGGTTGAAATTAGAATCACGGAGAAAATGATTCTAAACAACTTTTAATAAGCAGAGGACTGTAAATGGAAATTAATAGTAGATACACATTGTTATTTCAAAAGTCATAAACTCTATTGTTACTATCTTTATTTAGTATTATGTCTCTGCCATTTCTTTAAATATAATAAAATTCACGGATTAGATGGGTTCCCTTATACACTCCCCACCACGATTTTGCTGAGAAGATGTGCGACATTCTATTACTATGTGAATTTTGGTCAGACTAATAAGGTGCCTTTAAAGAAGCTATCACTTCCTTCGAGACCCGTAAACCTGCCGCCTGACAGGTGTTATCAAGCCTTGCTATGACTTTATCTGTGTGTTTATTTATTTAGTTTGTTTGATTTCACTTTTGATTTTATTCTATTTCATTTTACCAGTGTCATTGGGGAAGATGAGGTTAAAATGAAAGGCAATTTCTCTCTCCAAATACTTTGCTCCGAAGATTTGTATATAAGTTCGATCGAATTATTTCTGTACTGAAAACTGAAGCAGAGTATGATGAATGATTATTTATGAAAAGATAAAAAGAACAGAAGAGTTCAGCATATATCTTACTAGAGATTAGATAGGAACTGCTGAGGAAAGTCTTTACAAATAGCCTTTGTAGAGAGAAGCAAGGGTGTGTCTTATAAACACCCACCAGCGAGAACCCAGACGCAAATGTGAAAGTAAACAATTGTATGGTCGTCCTGAATACCAGTCTGAAAGTCCCATTTTGACTTGGAAATTGGCCCACCAGGCTCTGAACTTTATGAGCTGTTATCCTGGTTCTAAAACATACATTGTAAGAAGCAGTACCGCCGGCTGGACTGTGGAACTGCCCACATCCCCGCGGATGTGCTGTCGCTGAACTGCTCAACGTCCCTTTAAACTTCACACAGACCATCCTGAGACTGTTACGCTGACCCTCGCTCAGTGCTTTTTAGACACTTTGTTTTCCTTCTATTAAAACAAGTATCTTAATAATCTCTAAATAAATCATGACTTTCTCATGAATGCATATAAAATTTTGAAGTTTTCTTTTTCAATCAGTGAAGAAAGGAACTGTAGTGAGATCTTTTTTAAATTGTCATTTTTAGTTGATCTGTTCACTTCTTCTGTTTCTAATGGGAAAATCGTGATGTTGAAAGTCAATCAGTTAAGCTTACTGGGAGCTGGCAAAGCACCGCGATAGATGTCATAGAAAACACAAAGATGGATGCATACATAAAGGGCTTACCACCTACTGAGAGCAGAGAACAAAGGCAAGTCAAACAAAAGTGGGAATTAAAGCCACTTGAAAATGTATAATTTATTGAGGCAGGGCTTCTGGCTATTACAGAATAAAAAGATCAGCAAATCTCCCCTCAAAACAAGTTTAAACTAAGGAAATGTGTGAAAAACAATCCCGTAAGGGCTCTGGAAATTTTCTAGAGAAAAGCAAGAAAGTGATAAACGCTTGTTCATGAAAAACTGTTACCACTCTGGGTAAAGTCAATGGGAGTCTCTGGCCTTTTTGCCAGGATTATTCCCATTTCTCCACCTCTAGCCAGGTTGGTTGGTCGAGTTGGTGATTTATTTTCCTGTGGGGTCACAGGAAGGAGGAAGGAGGCTGGCCTCCAAAAGCATGATTAAATTCTTCACCAGCAGCATCAGACTTGGTGCAGAGCAGAGGCTGAAAATCTGTGCCCAGTACTATTGTCAGCAACAGTGGCATCACTGGTGGGAAGTGAACGGACAAGCCTGTGGCTCTGCTGGTCTGAAGCTAGGTCCTGGGTGGGGCGAGTGGTGGGCCAGTCAGGAATGCAGTGGGGAGTCTGAAAATAAGAGTGCCGTAGAGAGACACATGAGGTCTCCCAACCGAGATGGTTGACCCTCAAAATAGAGACGTACCAGGGAGACTCAAGAAGGCCCAGCCCAGCAGAATTTGCAGATACTAACAACTATTTAAAAACATATAAAATAGATGAGCAGTGACTTACTGCATAGCACAGGAAACTATACTCAATATCTTATAATTACCTATAATGGAAAAGAATATGAAAAAGTGTGTGTGTATATATATATATATATTAGTAAAAGAAGAAGAAAAAACAAAAGAAGCTCCAGCAGAAAGAAAAAGCCAGGAAGTTTGGAAGCCTGCCTATAATTTAGATGTTCTTTCCATCAAAATGGACAGGTCCATTCCGATCCATCAACGGGGCAGACATTTCAGGGACTTCAAGGTGTGTGCAGAGCATCTTCCCAGCTGTTGTCTCATTACTGAGCAATTTAGACACAGGGGTCTGGCCACTAGATATCAAAGTAAACTAAAATGAGAGTTGAAAATTAGGGGACCCACCAGCACCACAGATAGTAAAGGAGACACACCACCAAAAAAAAAGAAAAAAAATCTCAGGACAAAATAATTCCATCCAGAGGTGCTACAACACTATATTACCTTAAAATGTCTAGTTTTCAAGAAAAAAATGTAAGAAAAGAATTGGTGTTGCCATCACGGCCACTGCATCCTTACCTGTGAGCTCTCTTGCGGGTTCCTCTCTCCCCAGGACCTCTCGACTCCAGGACGTGAGGAGGAAAGGAAGGTGAGCCTCCCTCTCCCCAGTGCTTGCTCTCTGTCGTCCGCTGGACACCCTGTTTTTGCAGACAGAGGTTGAGAGCCTCTCCTGGAGCAGAGGAGAGGGAAACAGCCAGCCTCACGCCATCTCTCTTCTCCAGGAGATGCCGAAAGCTGAGGCCAGGATGGTATAAAATCGTCAGAGAACGCACAGTCCTCACTTGCTTCCATCCTGCTCAGAGCAAATGTGAGACGTGGTTTTATACAGAGACACAGGGTGGGGATGCCCCAGATACTCAGTGACCAGCGAGGAGGACCCGGGGCAGACGCTGCCGAGCTGGGGGGGCGACTGGCCTTCCCAGGCTGTGCCGGGATGGAGTACTGTCCTTCCCGACTTCTGACAAAGAGAAACATTTGGTGCTGGTGTGGAGCTACGGATGTGACAGGAATCTGTCTTTATACCGTCATCAGAGATGAGCTAAGTCAATATCACTTGATAACTGATCAGTTGCAACATTCATAAAACTGCTTCTCATTTCCTCCTCACATCACTTTAGCAGATGGTGCCTGGTATTCTAAGGGCAGAACCTGTAGGCAGAGCCGGAAGTGTGATTATGGTCCAAAGATCAAATATTTGGTACAGGTATTAGGGAGCCAATGAGACCACGATGCTGAGAGGCATGCGTGATTTACTGTTGGATTTAATCTACTTGAAAAAAAGAATCTTGGAGCGAGATTAAGAAAACCAAAACGTCATCAACTAGCACCTGAAATTTCTCAGCACCATCTGCCTGTAGCGTTAAACAAAACCCAGGAGACTCTGGGAGAAAGAACATGGAAAATTTAATGACGAACTTCACCTGGGTAACTCGATAAATGTTACCTTTGTGGCCAGTCATTAGCCAGGAAACCCCGAAAACCACGGAGAAGCCTGCAAAATGCTTTAGCTGTGAAAGGGGTTGCTTTCTCGGAGCATGAGACCTGGCACATAAACGCCAGTAAACTTTCTCTTACAGAAAACTAGTTCCATTGAAACCAAGTCTTTCTCAGTCGTTAAGACGACTCCTTTCCTCTTAGTCCCCTTGGACCGGATTTCTTTTTGGTAATTCAAGCTTATAAAACACTGAAGTTTAGTGGTGGATTTATACACGTATCTGTATAGAGCTCCTCTGCAAACATTCGTGGACCCACCACAATATACCAGCACTGCCCTGAGCACTGAGCATTAGAGTTACCCTCGGCTAAAAAGAAGATGCCACGTTTCTTTAGGTACACAATGATTTTATGAATCAGTAAGGCAAAGAAGAAAGGAAAAAGCTGCTAAGGACAGCTGTATGTTGGCATTGACTGTAAGATGCCCCCAGATTTTAGAGCTGTTAAAAGTGTGCCATTAAAATTCAGTGAAATTCGGGGGAAGCATTATTCATGTAGATGTATGTTATCTTTTCTGTGTGTGTTTTATATGGCCTTTTTCTTTTCAGTGAAAACCAGGTTTTCTTAAAGAAAAGTGACATCACAGTGCATTTAAGTCTCTGGACTCATCGTTGGCCTTAAATAAAACAAAACAAACAAAACAAAACAAATTTCCAGAACCGTTTTAGATTCACGGTGATATCGAGCAGAAACAAATTTCCAGAACCGTTTTAGATTCACGGTGATATCGAGCAGAAGACACAGAGGTTTCCGTATACACTTGTTCTCTCTCACACACACACACACACACAGCCCCCCTATTATCAATATTCCCCACCAACGTGGTATATTTGCTATAATTCATGAACTTATATTTACACATTGGAATCACCCAAGTCCATGGTTTATATTATGGTTCGGTCTTGGTGTTGTCCGTTCTGTGTGCTTGGGCAAGTGTATAATGACTTATGCCCATAATTATAGCATCATACAGAGTATTTTCACTGTCCTAACAGTTCTCTCTGGCTCCCCTAGTCTTTCTCTCTGCCCCCATCCCAGCCCCTGGCAACCACTGGACTTTTTACTGTCTTTATAGTTTTGCCTTTTCCAGAATATCATGTAATTGGAATTATACAGTTTGTAGCTTTTTCAGGTTGACGTCGTTCACTTAGTTACATGCATTTCAGTGTCTTCCGTGTCTTTTCATGTTTCATTTGTCTGGATGTATTGCACCCATTCACCTACTGAAGGGAATCTTGGTTGCGTCTAAATTTTGGCAGTTATGAATAAAGTTGCTATAAACATTCACGTGCAGGCTTTTATGCGGACATAAGTTTCCATCTAATCTGGGTAAACACCACGGAGGACGATTGCTGTATGCTAAGGTAAGAGTGTGCCTAGTTTTGTAAGAAGCTGCCAAAATGTCTTCCAGAGTGACTGTGCCATCTGCATCCCCACCAACAGTTTTACTATTGTTTTCTGGCTCCAACACTAGCACATTCCCCACGTGACTCACACAACATGACCTGATGCAAAGATCCAGCCCCTGCCCACCTTCCCTACTCTGCCGGCATCCGCTCTGAACCTTTAGGTCACTGACAGGGCAAGGGCAGTGAGGAAACTTTTTGGTGATGAGGAAGGACGTAGAGAGACAGATCTCCTTCCAGAGAGGGTCACATTGAGTTTGGAGACACTGTCATAAATACATGACAGGTGGGGAATTAGCGTTTGCCTGCAGTAGAGTTATGATGATCACCCACTTATTTACAGAATCAGATTGCATTCCATTTTTGACATTGACTTTTTGATTTTTGTTCATTTGTTTGACATTGAAAGCCTCTCAGGAAAATTATGTGAAGTCAGTCATATCTGCTGGTATAATTGTAGCGCATATGCATTATATAAACAAATACACGTGCAGAAGGAAATTTACATTGCATTATTGGGTAGCGTTTAAAGATGGATGCTTTGATGTAGGAAAGTAATTTTGAACTAAGTACAAGGAAATATAATCCTGGTTCTATATTCACTTCCTGTGAAACCTCGAAGCATTCAATAAGCCTATCTTTTTCTCTCTTTTTGAAAAATTAAATGGGGAGAGATAGGCTTATTTTTAGAAGCTCTTTCTAATTTGAAAACTCTATTAAACACTGACTGTTCGGGTTTCCTAGGAGATAAAACACAAGATTATATTTCAAACCCCAAGATTATCCAGAAAGGATTAAGAGACATTTGTAAAGAAATGCATTTTCTTTTGTCTACCTGGACTTTAAGGAAAAAGATAATCTAAAAAGTTAGTTTAAAACCTTGGTTGCATAAGTTAACTTGAAAATTGAATAATCGTATCACATGTATACATGCTCAATCCTGTAAAGACTTTCATTTCTTAAGTAACTTTTCATTCCTTATTCATCAGTCTTGAGAAAAACCTAATCTTCATTTATCTGGCATTCAGCCCCACATTCTGCATTTCCAGGAGAAATAGGCTATATTGAAGCCTGTTTAGATAAACTTTTGTTAACAGAGTGAATGCAAGCCAGGATCACAGTCACTGTTAAAAACTCTGTTTCAGTTTAATTTTCTTTTGATGCCAAACATAAGAATATGCTTTTTTAATTGAAGTATAGTCAGTTATAATGTGTTAATTTTTGGTGTACAGCGTAATGTTTTAGTCATACGTATATTCATTTTCATATTCTTCTTCAGTATAGGTTACTAGAAGATATTGAATATAGTTTCCTGTGCTCTACAGAAGAAACTTGTTGTTTATCTATTTTTTATATAGTAGTTGGTATCTGCAAATCTTGAACTCCCAGTTTCTCTCTTCCAAGTGCATTTCAAATCACAATTAATCCAGGACAGTCTTCTTTAAAAGGCCAGGCTTTGGGTAAAGGTGAGGTATTCTGTTGAGCTAAACATCTCACTGGTAACAATTAGAAACTCCGGACAAAAACTGAAAACAAAATTGTATGAGGGCCTTGGAGGGCAACCCCGAAGAGCCAGAAATTGAAGACGATGTGACCCTTCGAACTGGGTAAGATCCACATTTATGCATCTTTTCCCCGGAGGACATGCTCCAGGCCACGTGGGGGTTCTTGTAACTTCAGTTCTTTCCTGCATATGACTCATACTTTCCCTTCCGTGCATCTGGGATCTTGCTGTTTTGCAGGAATGTTCTTGTTCACTCCAACCTGTTCAGATTACTTTCACCCTTTCAAGCCGAGCTAATGGCCCAATTATTAGTGAAACCTCTCTTGACCCTGCATAACTTTCTCTTCTCCGATTTCCTAAAGGCCTTGAAGTATGCGCCACTCAGCTGCTTCTTTCTATATGCAATTTCTTATTTGATTATCCTTCAGAACAAAATATCTCCATCCTTTCTAGAGTCAAATGCCTGAATCTATTGTCTCCTGGCTTTCTGCTGCACTTTTTAAGAGCACTGCGATCTCATTTCTGAGAGGTTTACCTTCTTTGAACATGTTGAGCTTTGAAGAGAGGTGTGCCTGGGAGTGAATTCTGGCTCTGACTTTTGACATAATGCCATCTCTATGAGCCCTACCATTTTCAGTTGTGAAATGAGAGTGATGACAGTACCTACATCGCAGGGTTGTGATGTGGCTCGAGAGATTAAGTGCCTGGTACTAAGTAGATATTCTTTCATTGCAAGCCCCAGCCCCTTCTCTCAGAGCCCGTATGGTAGACTCCACAAGTAGTGCAAATTCTTCCCATCCTGACTTTGGGCTTGGCTGTTGGGACATTAGCAGTCAGGACTCAAGCAGGGACTTGAACAGCATGTGCGCTTCAGGGCTTGTTCTGACTTGTGCTTTGATGGAACACTGAGACCCCACAGTAAGGAGTCCAGGCCAGCTTACTAGGAAAGAAAGACCCCATGGAGTAGAGGGGAGCCTTCCCCAGGGAAGTCCCCCCAGGCCAAGCAGCCTACCTACTTCCAGACACGTGGAGGCGGGATACCCAGACCGAGGTCGGCTGACCCACAGCATTGTAAGAACCAATAAAAGGTTACTATTTTAAGCCATTGTTTTTCAGGGTAATTTGTTACACGGCAAAAACTAACTGAGCCAAGTGTGGCAGAACATCTTTGAGAGGTAAATAGCATACATCTGTGACTTATTAGCGTGAGTTTATCCACAGAAATTTCAGAAAGTAAGAATGTATCAACTTCGGTTTCACAAAAGTTCAGCCAGCTCCTGAAGTATGTATAGATTGGGCTTTTATGGTATCAATATACATATATTAAAATATTCGGAAATTCATTCCCAATCATTTACGTGGAGTAATGCAATAACAGCCTATCTGGTATAACTATCCAATTTGACCTCTTCCAACAAGTTCTCAAAAATAGAGTCAAGATTTTAAATTTTAAAATAGAGTCAAATTTAAAAAATGAACACATGCCTCTCCCTTCCAATCCCTGCTTGCTTATTAAAGATTATCTTGTTCCCAACATGAAGCCTGTATCCCCAGTAGACTCCCGGGGTCCTGCTGGAGCCAAGCACAGTCTAGATGCCATGCCCAGCCTCATCGCCCGTGTCTCCCTCTCACCTCTTCTGCTCTGTGCTGGCCACCCGGCACTCTTCAACCTTGGTGAGCTACAGGTGCGCTCCAAGCACCCTCCTGCCACAGGGCGGCCTTTCAGTCTAGTATGTATCCCCCCATGCTTGACGTTGTTAATTCATATTCATCCTTTGGATCTTAATTCAATAACAATTTACTCAAAGAAGCTTTCCTAATTTCTACTTCCAGCCCTGAATTTATTTCCAGCTCCATTATGGCCTCTTGGCACCATATTCCTTTGTGAGCAATTGACATTTTTATTATCTCAAGTCCTGGTTTAATGTCTTTCTGCCCCGTGATGTGAAATGATCCCTGAGAAAGGACACTAAGTCTACTTTTCTCACAACTGTAGCCTCAGTACATAAGAGAGCTCTAGCTCAAGATAAATCCTCCAGCCTCTAACTCCGATCATGACACAGTGGACCCTCTCCTGCTCTGTAAACACCAATAACATGGGCAATAGCTATGATGTAAATGCTTTCCGGCTTCCAGAGGGACCGTGGTCCTTGGGGAAAGGAATGGGCCCCAAGAAAACCTACAACAGCCTCAGCTTTCTGCCTGGGGACACTTTTCTTCTGCTGTGGAAAGAATTGGAACCCAAGCAAAGCAACTGTGTGGCTAAGCTGAGAAGGCAGAAAGGGAAGTCCTGGGATGCTGCAGGGATGGGAGTCTATAGGCCAGTGCGTGGGAGAGGAGGTCGCTGGGCAGAGTGGAGGCCCTGGCAGTCTGTGTGGGGACTCACTACAGGCCAGAGGACAAAGGTTGCCCCATGCACATGCGGGAGGCTCCCTGAGGCCTAGCAGAGTTTGCCTTTGCAGAGCTGAGAATGAACAGAGAGGCAGAGGTCAGGAGTGTTCACTGGTGTCTTAACTAAGACCACGGCAAGTCTGTATATTAGGTGTAGGGCTCGTGTCCTAGAAGAGGGTTCGGCAAACAACAAGCACAAGAAATCTAGTGTGAATATATAAACAGAGGACAAAGGAGACTTCAAGACAGGAAGTATGACCAGAGACAAGTTAGGGGCATTACGTAATAATTTAGTCAGTTCATCAGGAAGACAGCAATCAAGAATGTTTATGTACTCATGACAGCGCTTTGAAATACATGAAACGAAACTGACACAACTAAGAGAAGAAAGAGACAAGCCCACATCATAGCTGGAAATGTTGCACTTCACTCTCAGTAACGCACAGAACCAGATAAAAAGGTGAGTAAGTGTACAGATTTGAATAAGGATATTCCACAATGGGGCACGATTAAAATTCAATAATAATAAGAGACCTAGGACGTTTTCAAGTATTTGAACATTAAACAACCCACAGTGTGGGTCAAAAAGGAAATCACAAGAGGAATAAGATTATACTTTAACATAATTATGATAAAAAGACAGTCTATCAACATTTGGGGAATTCAACTAAAGGAGTGCTTAGAGGAAAGTTGATAGATTTGCATGTTTAGATTTGATACGGAAAACAGTTTAAAAATTGACAATCTATGTTTCCATCTAAAGATGCCAGAAAAGTGAAAGCAATTTAAACACAAAGTAAATAGAAGGAAGAATATCCTAAATATACCAACAGAGATCAATAAAATAAGACACAGGCAAGTAATAGAGAGAGATAACAGAGTCAAAAGTTAACTCTGTGACAATTGATCAATTAAAAATGCTCAAGGAAAAAAAACCCCACAAATTACCAACATCAGCTGTGAAAAAGGAAATATCTTGCCACATCCTACAGAAATTTCAAAGATAATTACACAGTATCATAACTTTATATGAATAAATTCAACAACCTGTGCCAAATGAATGAATATCTTGAAAGAAAAAAAAATCAATTCACCAAAACAGACACAAGAAGGAGTAAAATCGGAATAGCTCTATACTTACTAAAGTATCAAGTATGCAGTAAGAAAGAAAAAGAACCTTGTTACAATCAAAACATCAGGCACAAAATTTCACTGATCGACTCTATACAAATTAGTAGAGGTAACTCTATCTTCCACAAAAGATTTTAGTCAATAAGGAGGCAGGGAAAATTTACTTCAGTTCATTTTATGGAGCCAGCTTAAAGCTAACACAAAAATCTTTAAAATGAACTTATGAAAAAAATATATTAATAGCTGATATCTACTGTAAACCTACATACCAAAATACAGAATTTAATATCAGCAGAGAAACAAGTGGGGCCCCGCAAATGCCAGGTAGGTGAAACATTCAGAAAACCTGTAATGGCAGTTCACCACCTCAACAAACAAAAAATGAAGAAGTAAACATGATTACCTCACTAAATAGAGAAAACGCATATACAATAATTCTGCTCCTATTTATGAAAAAACCTCACAGTCAGTGTGAAACCCAACAAAGGGCACCTGCCCCAAATCTGCAGGTAACTTCATAGCTAATGATGAAATATTAAGCACGGTTCCTCCAAGTTGGGGCCAAGGTGAGGATGGTCAGCTTCAGCGCTCTTATTTATCATTTTACTGGGTACCAGCCAGCGGAGGGCAGAAAATTAATGAGTCAAGGTGTCTTGTTTGGAATTGAAGGAAGAAGCCTGCATTTGTCATAGATGACTTGCTGTTTGACTGGTTGCTTTGTTTCGCTTGTATTTCCCTTTTACTATCCTCATCTCATAAACTGGGTATTACCACCCTCTCCGGCCAAGCCTCACCCTGGGCTATAAAACGATGCAAAACGATGCGTACCGAGTTCACCTCTTCGTCCGAGGGGGCCCGGAGCTGGGGTAGCGTCGTCACTCACGTTCGGCGCCCCGCCCCCTCTCGCACGCCTGCTCCCCGGGCCCTGCTCACAACATCGCCCGCTCATCCTCTCCCTCCCTCTGAACCACAGCCCTCATTCCTTCTTTTATGTACCATACACGTGACTTTTAAAACATGACGTATATTCTTCCTGGTCTGTCCGCCTCGTCTCTATTAGAATTCACTTTCCACGAGGTCAAAGAGCTGGTGCAGCTTCGGTTGTTGGTCGGGCGATGTTTCCCACGGGCCTGGGGCAGAGTCTGGCACATGGCGGGCTCGCGATCATTTCATGGGAATAAATTCGCGAATGAACGGGCTGGACATGGAGACCGACCTCGCCCCGAGGAAGCTGAGCCACAGTCATTTCGTTGAAAAGGAAGTTGAAATATACACGGAGCGTCCAGTGAGAGCCTTACAGTTGGTCGGGAGGGACCGAGACTGGGCAGCCAGGGTTGATGAAACGCTTGTGGAAAACAGACCCACAGGCAGACCTTTCCCCGCCCTCCTCCGCTATGCTGCGCTCAGCTTCCATTTACCTGTTCGGTCTGACGACGAGGAGCAGAATCATTCTATCTTTGGAGGGTGTCCGGGGACCTGGAGTTGCAGCCTGCGTTTTCACTCAGCAGAATTTTTAATCCACAACTTCTCGGAGCTGTGGAGCCCCTGCTGAGTGGCTCACACCTAACAGGCACCAACAGGCCCTGGTGTGAAGCTATTCGCGCACACCGCATGTCCCCCTAGGCGTGCAGAGGCACGCAGGCCCGGGCCACCGCAGGGACTACTTAGGCCTTTTCACCGTGGCTTTACCAGCCGCTTTGTCCCGGAAAGGCAGTCCCCGGTAACAAAGAGGCCTTTCAAGCTGTCCTGCTTTGGAGTCAGGCAGATTCCTTTTCTGGACAAGGCTGACAAGGCTGAGAAGGTGATGAGGAGCTGGGCACCTGCCTTTAACCACAGCATCAGTGACTTCGTGAGGACTTTGGGTAATTAACATGTGGGGCCCCTGGCAATCGGATACCAGCTCATTAACCCTTACAGCTACGTTTTCTGAAGGCTGCAGCCCTGTTCCTTTATATTCATGTGTTCTTTCCCCTGCTGTTCCGAGAATACCTGAGCTGCAAGCCCTTATAAAAAAAAGCTTGTATTAAAGCATTATTTTTGTTCACACTCCCTGGAGCTTTTTTTTTTTTTTTTTAAATATATAATTTAAGGTATGGATTCTTTGCCCTTTCTACCCAAAAGGAATTGGGATGAGAGAAAAGACCCAGACGCATTTTTCAGTCTAACACGTTACTTGCTGCTGCCGGGAGCCTGAGTCCCGTGTGTGCTGGCAGGTGTGACAAGGGAACTACGGATTGTCCGTGCAGGTGCAGGGCTGATGCACAGCTCTCTGGCCCCTGGCCCCGGAATGGGAAGACAGTTTGAGGGGTGTGACATCAGTGCAGATGCCGAGGAGCGAGGCCACTGCTTCCCGAGTGCACACATGCTCCAGGTCCTGGGCTGGGGGCTGGGGACAATCGGGCTCTCTCGGGGACATGGTAGTTCAAGGCTGGGTCTTCATGTTCTGTGCACTTTACTCCTTATAGACGCATTTGCTCCTGTTCCCAGTGACTGTCACTTTCAGTCATAAGCACTAGCCTTGAACAATCACAGAGCCAACAGGTCTGCAGAGGGACCTTAGGTGTCATTCCCGAGAGGCACAAGAATGCAGCACGTAGAGTCACAGGGATCAGGACCAGACCCATCCTGTCTCTAATCTGCATGTGTTAATCTCACTCTATGTTCCTGGATCTAGTGCTAATCGGACGTGTACCAGGGTTTCCTCATCTGCAAAATGGAAATAATAATAATAATTATAACAGCTTTTTTCTCTGGTTGTTGGACCATTAAGTGCAATATTCATACTAAGTACTTAGCACTGAGCGAGACATACAGTAACCACTCCTGAAAGCAAACTATTAGAGCATAGAACTCTTCAGCAGATTAAATAAAATACTCAGTAGAAATAGGAAAATCATCTCCCATAATCAACAATAAAATACGAAACACAGACCTGGCCAACCATTCACAGCTCAGGTCTACAGGCTGTGACCCAGCTTCACTCTGGGCTTCCTTGGACAGTGCGGAAAGGGGCAGGACCATGGTGTCCTGTGGTGGGGGCAGGGACAGATTCTAGAAGACATGGGGATAAACAGGACAGCCACACTCAAGGTGGGTACAGCTGGGACAATTAAGCCCGGGGCTGAAGGAAAAACCAGTAGGAAACTTAGGAAAGATGAGGGGGAAATGACTTGGCGGGACTGGGTAGACATTTGCAAAGTGGATAAAATGGTTCCTATCTCACACCATAGATTTTGAAGCTAGGAGAACTGGCTCTACATCTTATGAGATGCTTATGAGTACAGTTGCCTTAACAGTAAAAATGGTGCTATGTACTCACCCTCTGAGGTGGTAAAGGTTACAGATGATAAATGCAGGACATTTAACCAAGTCTACTGCTGCTGAGTTCCTTATGGTCTAGTGGTAACACACACAATAAGAAATGGTCACACATACCTTAACATAAGTGCATGAAGAAGAGGAACCCTCTTCTGATGTAGCACATCACGAAAGAACCTGGCCCTATTGGGTCAGTCTGGAGACAAGGCCTGAACTGGGAGTTTAACTGGGCCTCAGGATGGGGCATACTTGGAACCTACTACTTTGTTCTGTTCTGGAGGCTCCAGTTGTACCTGAGAAGAAAAGACTCTCAGATAAATCTACTGTTACATAACTTACACTTTAATGAATAGTTCAATGTACGCAAATCCCACCATGTACTTATGAACGGATATTTTCTTAGACTAGATTCCTAGCACTGCAATTATCTGCTCAAGACGGGAACACACTGCCATATTGTTTTCTTGGAACCCTATACAATTATGCTCTCAACAGCAGGCTAGGAAAATTGAGAATGAAAGCAAAACGGAAAGACGTGCCCGTATACTACATTCAGTAAGGGTTAATTCTACATTTTCCTGTTTTAAAATATTATTTAAAATAAAAAAAAATCATATTTTTTAGATGAATGTTAAATAGCTGTGATATGTATCAGGATTCTTTGTTATTAAAAAAAGTTTTAATCATAAGAAATGAGTTTATGTGCACCAATGGTCAGTGGGTAGTTATGACTCATTCCTGACTTCTGTATTCATTTATCTTTGATCTCTTCATCAATATATTTTACATTTCATCCAATGATGAAGAAGCAAAAACTCCTAGTCAATCAGCATCAATTCTGACTCATATTAAACATTGTATGAATTTCTATGGTGTCACTGATTTCTCTGTATTTCAGAGAGATGACACCCTTGTTCAGTTTCTCAAGGGAAGCATGGAAAGTTCTTTTGGTAACTTAAAAGTTGAATTGGAAGAAAAACCTTGAGGGTACACTAGTTAAAACAATTTGGAATGTTATTTTTCCTTTCCACTGATAATTTTTAATATTTGAAAGTAATAGACTAACAAAATAACATTTTTCAAAGGACGGTTTGGTAACATTAGTCAAATTATCTTTAAATTTTGGCACTTCATAAAATATCTGGATTTAATGATAAATTGTAGTATTTAAACTCTTTATCTTGCTAATAAATGCAGTTGTAGGATATCATTAAGCAATCAACAGGGCTTATATATCATTTACTCTATTTGAAATTGTCGTTCTGTTTCATTTTGGGGTAAACAAAACAAGCAAACAGAAAAGAATACAATTTTGGGTAGATTAAATAGATGTATTTTCCCTGTTGCTTCTGCTAAGTATAACTAAAAAGCATGGACATTATAAAAAAACAAACAAACATAAGAAGGCTGAAATATAGACAACAACAACAAAAATAGATACCAGCTAGGGACCTCAGGTTCCAAGAAACACACTGTTGTGAGTTCCCTGCTTCTGTTTTATATCATGTATTCTATACTTGGAGCTAAAGAAACAAGCAACCTGGAACACCAGTGAGCACAGATGAAAAAGAAGCCCCAACAGAAATCTGCTTTCTCTCGAAAGGGAGAGGAAAGGGCGTGCTAGCAAAACAGAACACTTTGAGACAATAACTGTTCTAATGCAGGAAAACACCAGAAAGACACTGTGGCCACACCTTTACAAAGCCCAGAAGGGCTACGTGGGGAGCTTAGACTCCCTTCCCCACCAGGCTGTAACCAGGAGTCCCAGCAGCTGCCCTCAGAGCTGTGTTACAGAAGGTCAGGTAGGGAGCTGGCCTTCTATGCACCCAACAGTAACTAGGTCCTCCCCTCCAACTGCACTGTGAGCAGAGACTTCTATCTCCTCTGCAATGACGTACCTTCTCCCTTTTGGGGTGGTGTCATAGGAAGCCTGGCGGAGGATAAACAGTGGTAATAAGGTCAGATCGCTCCATTCATGGCACACATGCCATGTGGGAAGCAGTAATGAATCACTCCCACCTCTCTTGGCCAAAGGACTATCAGCAAAAGCATAGTGAGGGGGTGGGACTCCCACAACCGCCCAGCAGTACTGAGGAGCCCGTCACCCCTTGAGTGTTGATGGAGGTGGAGTGTAATCTAGACTTCTATCCCTGAGTGACAGAAATAAGGCATCAATCTTCCCCTCCTCCCTACACCAGTGTGGTCTCCAAGTAAACCAGCTAAAACAGAAATCTTAAATAAGATCCAGATTTTCATTACATAATACTGAAACTGTCTAGGTTTCTATTGGAAATCTGTCACCATACCAGAACCTGAAAAAATATCAAATTAAAGGAAATGAGACAATGAATAGATGCCAACATCAAGATGACAGAGAAGTTGACAGAGAAATTAGGATCATTTGACAATTTTAAAGCAGCCATGATAAAAAGGTTTCAATGAATAATTATGAAAATGCTTGAAACAGAGGAAAAAAATCTCAAGAAGGAAATGAAGAAGAAACAAATAGAAATTTTAGAAGTGAAAAATGCAATAACTTAAAAAAAAACTCAATGAATGGCTCAACAGCAGAATAGACAGGAAAGAACTCCAATGGACTTGAAAACAGAGCAACAGAAATCTGATCAACAAGAAAAAATAGACTGGAAAAATTTTAAGGACATTTAACAAACGAAATAACATTTGTATTTTCAATGATTAGGAAGAAAAGGAGAAAGAGGGCTGAAGAGGCAATCAAAGGAATAATGACTGTAAACTCTTCAAATTTAACAAAAACCATAAACTTACAGATTCAAGAAGTTGAGTGAATCCCAAAAAGAAATTTACAACACATCATTATCAAATTTCTGAAAATAAAGATAAAGAAAAAATCTTGAACAGAATGAGAAAGAAATGACACCTTAACTTTAGGGAAAAATCAATTTGAATGATAGCAGATTTCTTTTCAGAAACCATGGAGGCCAGAAGGAAAAGACATAATATTTTTTAAGAACTAAAATAAAAAGAATTTTACCCAGAACTCTATATCCAGCAAAAATATTATTCAGTAAAACAGGGAAAATCTAAACAGAAAATTTTCTAAACAGAAACAACTGAGAAATGAAAGAATATTTGAACACCAGGAAGGAAGAAACACAACAGATGAGTAAAAATGTGACTAAATGTATTTTCCCTCTGCTTTAGTTATCTGAATTACGTTTGATGATTGAGACAAAAATTATAACACTGACATGGCTTTAAATATATGTAGAAGAAATATTTAAGGCAACTATATTACAAATGTTATGTGGGAGAACAAAGAAATATAAAGGAAAATGAGTTTTTAATACTTCATGTGAACACGGAAAATGTCAAAATTAATAGACAGTTATGCATACTTACATAGTGTAAAACCCAGAAAACTACCAAAATAGCCATACTGACAAATCCACTTCTAAATACAATAAATAAATCAAAATAAAATTCTAAAAAATGTTCAAGTCATTCAGGGGAAGACAGGGGAAAAAAAAAATAAACACAGAGAAATGAAAAGCAGAAAGAACAAGCAGAAAACCAAAAAGTGAAATGATAGACACAAGTCCTAACAGATCAACAACTACATCACATGTAAAGGGTCGAAATACACAAATTCAAACACTGAAATAAGCAAGGTGGATGGAAAACATGAGCCAACTGTGTGTCACCTATGAGAAACTCACATCACATATGACAATATAGGTAGGTTGAGAGTAAAAGGATGGGAAAAGTATGTCGTGCAAACATTAATCAAAAGAAAAACATGACATATGATCAGATAAAATAAGCTTGTGAGCAAAGAAAATGACCAGAGACTGAGAGAGGCTTAACTTAATGATAATAGTGTCAATTCATGAAGAAGACACAGCAATCCTAACTGTGCATGCATCAAACAACATAGCTGCAAATTATACAAAGCAAAATCTTATTACTGAAGGAAGAAAAAGACCACCCACAATTGCAGTTGGAGAATTTAATACCTCCTCAAAATCAACAGAGCAACCGGACAGAAAATAAACTTGAAAAGAGACAAACTCAACAATATTATCAATCAAAAAATTATCAAAATTTATACAATGTTCCACCTAACAACAGCAGATTGTGCAATTTTTTAAAATGCTCATTGAACATATACCAAGATAGACCATATCCTGAGTCATCAAACAAACCCCACCAAATATGAAAGAACTGGGCCATTTGCAGCATGTTCTTTGATCGCTGTGGAGACATTACATGTGTATCAAAAAGCTCGTAATGTTATAGCATTCTTTCATAATATCTAATATAAAACAAAACAAGCATAGCTATTGACAGCGAAATACTACTTTTCTTTATGAATCCTGGAGAAATATTTACACGTGTTCACAAGGAGGCATGGTTAAAGATGTTCACTGCAACTTTACTTACAATTGTAATAGATTATGAAACATTTAAATGTTTTACAGCAAAACAATGGTTAAATAAGCCTGCTAAGACATACCATTGCATAATCCATGACCAAATATGAAGTAGATCCACATATTTTAACAGAGAGACATATTTAAAGTATATTAAGTGAAAAAAAGCAAATTAAATGACAACATGGTAAAAATTATCTAATGCCACAAGAATCCTGCATCGCAAACCACCACAGAAACTTAGTGCCTTCCAGGAGAAACACCATCAGTTTAGACTGGGCACGACTGGGAAGTTACATCTCAGCTGGGCACCTACACCTGTCTGATGAACAGCTAAGGGTCACCTGACCTAGGATGGTCATGGCGGGATGACTAGGGGAACCTGGCTCTATTCTTCACCTGCGTTGTCCTCCAGAAGGACAACACAGACATCTCCTAGGGAAGGCTGAGGCACAAGGGAGCAAGTGGAAACACACAGGCTTCTCACAGCCTAGCTGGCAAGGGAATGTAATTCTTCTGCCTCATTCTGTGGCTCAAAAGGAGTCACATGGATGAGCCCAAATTCAAGGGCTGGAGAAAGAGACTCCGTCTCTTTCATGAGAGAAACCAAAAGGCCATGATAAAGGGGGAGGGGGAGAAATAGAGTCATTAGTGCAATCAACCCACCACAAGTATCTACAGTTACATAGTACATCATCTCTCGGGTATGGGGGGTACTGAATTCTTAGATTGCTGGGGAAGACACAAACACAAAGGATAGTCTAGCTGGAGCTGGATCATTGACTTTTTACACTGAGGATATTTTCATGTTTTTTTGTGTTAAAAACGTACAGGCTATAAAAAAACTAGTAAGACTTGTACAGAATTTAGAGATATAAACAAGAAAACTATACATTATGTATGAGATCTTAGGTGTGTGGAAGTAACCTGATAATGTCTTCAAGGGTCAGATTGGGAAGAGCTGGTACCCTAGTCTGTAACAATAAGTAATATGGTTTGCTGGCATTTATTGCATTTGCTGCATCCCAGGGATTTTTCAAATATTTCATTTAATTATCCCAGGGATTTGCAAGGATGGTATTATGGTACCTGTTCTAGAGACAGGACAGCTGAGCCTCAGGAAAAGTAAGTAACTTAACCAAGTTTATCCCATTGATAAGGGAGGAGCTGGCATTGCACATGCTATTTCTAATGCTCATGACTTCGCCCCAGATTCCTTTCATCCATCAACAAGGCATCAACTGTGTCAACAGACGTGGAACCCAGGTAGGCAGAGAGCAAAATTGGGTAGGATAGATGTAAAGAGATTTTCTTGAATTGATTTTACAGTAGACAGTTTTTGGTGGCACAGAAAATCACAAAGGAAATGTCACTTTCCTCAAACACACATTCACAAAGCCCACACAGATGGAGAAATGAACAAAGGAACACGTTCTGAGACGAGTCAGCAGTAAAGTAGGGCTCCTGCTTCTTGGTTCCCTCGCTCTCTGTTTTCCTTCCTTCTTGCTGGCATTATTTTTTATGAGAGAGAAAAATACACCAGGAAATAAAAATACCGCATTTGGTTAGCGTTTTGTAGCGCACAGATTAGTAAAGAAATGCCTCATGCCTGCATGCAACTGCTGAAGCTATAATTAGCCGCAGGTGGGGTTTGCGCCGTTGGCTGTTTAATAAGGGGGAGACTGGAGTGAGCAGCCCGCTTCCACATGGCCCCGCAGCTTCTGGCCCCAGCATGACCATCATCAGATGTCTTTTTTGTCCCGGGGCTGGGTGGTCAGGAAACAGGTTCTCCTTGTCTTGTCCTTGAGAGCCGATGCGATCACCAGGTGGCCCTCGATGGCAGGGCTCCAGTAATTTGACATCATTTTTGGCTCGGGATTACTGACAAATTTCTACAAATCTTGATGGTTTCAAAACATGAAACCAAAATCATGTCACACTGCTAGCTGGAAAGCATGCTTTTCTTTTTGTTATTTTTGCCTCAGTTTATTTTCCAGAATTCTGGAGAACTATGGCTTCTTCCCCTTCAGCTTGGTGCGTTCTCTCTCAGTTGCAATGCACAGCAAGATAGCCTCATGAGGATTCTTGTCATAAGCTGTAATTCAAATATATATCTTTGTCTAGAAATAGTGCAAGTTTTAATCCCTGGTCCAGAAACTGTGAAAGGCCAGCTGTGGCCAGATTTAAGGCCGACCGAAGGAGCGGAACAGTTATTAAAATCCTAAGCATAAGAGAGGTGGTTAAAATCTATTAGAAAACAAAGACAATGGCAATAAAAAATGTTGATTTTTCTTTTTACCTAAACATTCTCCAAGAGGTCATGGACTGCAGGTGTAATATTGCCTAATGAGGAAATTTGTTTTGATACAATTTCACATTCATCTTTTTTTTTAGTTCTTCCATAATGTATGGTTGAAGAACTGGGGTGCTGTAAGTACCTAGAATGGAGGACAACCAGCATCGATGTTCCCTGGATTTATCAGTAGTTTGTGATAGAGAACCAATAAACAAGCCACGGAGGCCGCACTGACGCAGGCGTGAAAGGTTTTTGGAAAGAGGGTCTGAGGTGTGCTGGTCTTGTTGCAACGTGGTCAATATTTGGAGTTTCAGTCCCCACTTTTAAACCATTATTCTTCTGAGATGGATTCCCTTTATTTCTCACTTGATCATTTGGTGGATATGAGCAAGGCCAGTGGCCGCTTAATGAGCGTGCTCTGAGCCTTCCACCAGCAAGGCCTGCTCTCCCGTTGCCCGAAGGCGCTGTAGTTGAAATATTTTTGTCTTCTCAACTGCACTTTACAAGGAATAACACTTTTATTGTCTCATGTTTTATGCATCAAAAACTATACAACTGCCAATCAAGGCTTCTGATCACAGGTGACTCCCAAGCTACCAGCATGAGGTTGACAACAGCCAGGCAGGGGTGGCTTGTTTTGTGGTTTGTGGGGGGTTTGGAGCTCAGTCACTTGCTTTGTGGTGTTGGCAAGCTGTTTAACCAATCCGTCTCTCTTTTTCTGTCTGTCTGTCTCTCCTTCCCTCCCTCTCCCTCGACACTTGTAAAATTCAGTGCTGAGAAGCTGCGAGATTGTTGTAAGGGATGCTGAGAACACAGGGTGGGAGTTGTACTTCTAAATAGGACAAACGCCTGTGCAAAGGGAGAGGAACCTGAGAATTGACATTTAAGCAAGGAGAGCCGCTTATCTACCCAGCCCTCTCCTAGCTGACATGAAGCTGATGGTCCAGATGATGCTGGACAGAAAACTGTGTCAAGGGCATGGCGGCTACACCCAGGGCGGCCATGAGGCCTGAGCACCGGGAAAAAACACAAGTGTGTTGGGTGCTGTGCAGGGCCACCTAGAGAAACGCACACCCAGTTCACCCATCTCAGAGTTGGGGGGACAGGACCAGACGCTGGAAGTCGACTACACTGCCTCCGGGAGTTGAGGTCCGCAGACATGTACCACTGATTGTGCCAAGAAATATGAGGCAAACACAAGGTAGCGTGTGTATTTATAGTATTGAACTAGGGAAATAGTGGCCGTAATTGTTTAAACCCCACTATGGACCAGGCCCCCTGCTGAGTGCTTTACAAACATTACCTTATTCTAGGCTCACACAAATCCTATTTTTCAAATAGGAAAAGAGGCTTATAAAGATTAAATGATTTTCTCAGTATGTGCAGCTAGAAATTGTCCAAGTTGGGGATCAGCACTAGGCTCTTTGATGGAATAGTCATACATCTTCCAATGCACTACCCCACGAGTGCCCCAGGGAGCCGGGAAACAATCGCCCCCTTGTATTTTCATAGCACATCACGTACAGATAGTGTTACATCTACCGTCCAGCATCGCCTTTATACTCTGAAGACATTAGAATGTTTTCTAAAATTAAATGGCAAGTTAACAGGCTCTTAAGAAAGAGAACGTGGCCTTGAACTCAAGCTTTCCAAGGCCAGAGCTGTGATGTCTTCACCGTACGAGCTGTCAATGGACACAGTAATCCTCCCAGACTTGAGGGGGCGACAGGTGCAGACAGAATCAGTAAGAATAAGCTTCACAGAGGAGATGGGCTTGAATTGGCCCAGAAAGTGTACATGGGGTTTTGTTAGTAAGAGAGTAATGAAAGACGACAAATAAGGAAGAGCGCTTCCTCTGCTAGGACTTATGTACCAAACATAATTCATAGACGTTTACCTTTTGTATTCATACTGTGGGAATACCTACAATTTGATATCTTTATAATAAGATTATTTTGATACGTAAGTAATAAGCTATCTCAGATAACTTTCAACTTGGGCCTGGCTTATCTGTCCTTCTGATGATGGAGAGAAGGGTGCCAACGCAATGAGCAATGAGCACGCCTCGGACAGAGACTTCTCCACCTTCATTCTGATGTCCTCAAGCCGGACTTCCCAACTGTTTCCGCAGAAGAGCTTCCACGTGGGGAAAAGGGAGTTTTTAACCCTGGCCGGAGTGAGGGCCCATGTGGGATGTTGCCTAAACTGCAGAGTGTGCCATTTTTATTTTGAGCTTCAAAAATTTTGAACACTTTCGTTTTATCTTATTAAAAATGTGTGTTTCTTCCAAAAGATTCCTGCATTTGTTTTAATATAAAATATGTTCTTGACCATCATAGATTGAAATAATCATTGTGTCCCTGGGGGTGCACTGCTGCAACCTCCCAGGGGGGACCCCCTCCCCCACAATCCCAGTGTGACAAGCCCTGTATCTCCAGTGTGACTTTTAGGTCCTCAGTTTTCATGTGTTCATCCCCCACGCCAACCTTGTGGCAATACGACTCATCGATGTTTGGATAGAAATAAAGGATTATCTTTTCTTTGGTAGACAGGGAGTTTCAGCTGGAAAAAAGACCAAATGGAATTATAACGACATAGTTTTGTGTTCACTGTGCATTTTAAAAGAGTGTATACCTTGTCAAGACCTTGCCACTTGATAACTGTAAGAATTCTTCTGCTAATTGAAGACGGCTTCTAACCCGAAGGACTAAATCTTTTGACACATTGCTTTTCTCCTGATGTTGCCCTGTGACCCATCTGCAGGGCTTGGGGTTAATGCCAGTTTCCAAGCACTCTGTCTTAAAGAGGAGCTTCTACTGGGAGCTGCCCACCATCTACTCCGCTTGCTTTGAGGCTGCATGGCTTTCAAAATAACAAGAGAAGAGGACCGACCATGAGCAAGCCCAGAGGGTCCCTGGCAATGACAGTGAGGAGCCTGGTCTCTCTGGATAAAAGAAATCTATTCAAGAAGGTTTCTTGGCCAGCTCTGGGCCTCTGCCTCTGTTCTCCACACGCCCACAGCTGGACGAAGCAGCGGGCGTTGGCTGGCTGAGAACTCCAGCTGGCCGTCCCAGGGAAAGGCGCGTCCGTGAGCAGCATTTGCCCTGCCCCTTTTGTCCCAGCTCCCGTGCTGGTCAGGTGCTGTGCTTTCTGAGGATCACCTGAGGCCATAATTATGAATTGTTTAAGTGGATTTGGTTCAACAACCTTGATGTGCAGAAAACAAATGGAAGGAAACTATAGTCAGGGGAAAATGGGGGCTGTTGTTTAGAAGGCCCATGTCAGGAACGCACACAACGGGCACCAGGACCAGGAGGGCCAACGGGAGGCAGAGTGAACCAGTGGAGCGTAGAGGACTTCGGAGGTGCCCTTCGGAGGAAGAATGGGAGCCACTTTCCTAGCACTTAAGTGTGGGTGGGGTGGTGGTGGGGGCGTGCCCAAGGCTGGCTCGCCTGCCTCACCTCCCAGAGGTGGCTGCACCCTGACCCGCGCCCTCACCCAGAGTAAAGGTTGAGAGGCAAGCTCCTTCTGTCCCTTCTTTGTCAGCGTTATGCAAAGGTTTCAATCAGGAATTAGTCGTAAGGTGAACAAGCAGATCAAGATATCAGATGGAAATTAAATGACTGGCCGGGTGGAAACCACCAGTTGGGGCTGACGCCATCAGCTCACTGAGAGACAAGTGTCCTTGGTGAACAGAGGCAAGGTCTGTTAAGGGCTATTTTATTTTTGACAGGAGATTGACTGTTTTGCTTTCATGAAGATCCTCAAACTTCCCACGCTGTCAGGCAGTGGGATGTGTTCTCGTGTTGCAGCGCAGTGCGGCTGGTGGGAGGACTACACAGTCGTGAAGCTCCCGACTTCGTGCAGCTGTGGCGCTGCTTTTTCCAGCTGATGGGCGCGGACCTTGCTCTGGGGAAAGGGTGGCGGCTGTTTTCCAAGCTGATAAGCATCACCCCGAGTCTCAGGGACTGGTTCAGAGACTGGGCAGGTGCTGACTGCCAGGGGCACGTAGCTGTCGAGCCATTGCTAGTCACCTCAGGGCGACAAGATGAGACTGAGCGGACAGAGCAAAGGCTGGGGATGCAGGGCTAGAAAGACGAGAGAGAACCAGTTCAAATGACAGTTTGGTCAAGCTCTGCCCTAAACCAGCTGTGTCTTAGGACACAAAGGCCAATAGATTACACTATACCATTCATGCTAGATCAAACTGCCTTCTTGTGCTATTTGCAACCCAAGCACTCTATCTGATTTGCTGTAAAATCCTGGCATTTGGAAGTTTCCTTTTAGTGTTTTTGTTTCTGTATAATGAATGGCATTACATGCAATTCCCTTGTAAGCCGTCTCAAAGTGTGAAGGGGGGAGGTAGCGTGTGACTTTTGTACAGTACTGGGTGACTGACACATTGCTGTGGACTTTACAACTTAAACTGGGTAAGCGAGACATGACACACCCAGCACACACACACGTGTGCCGAGTGAGAACGCAGCACAATGCACAGGGCTGGGAGGAACTCGGGCTGGAACCGCTTGGTTCTGCCCCTGATTATTCCCCAGATCTGGGCAAGTTTACTTACAATTCACTCTGGCAAAATTGCTGTAGATTAGATGAATGTTAACTATTCCCATGACGTTTAACCAAGTGGTCTCACACAAATGATCTCATTTAATACTGAACCAGTTCTACAAGGACAAGAAAGGGCACTTGTGAAAAATGCAGATTCCCTGGCGGGAATCTAAGACTGATGACGGCAAACGTGGGGAACAGGATGCGGCGACTCGTGTCTGTCCCGTCGCTCCAGGAGACCACTGTGTTCAGTTAGGATGGGGGACCCGACAGCACCCATCCTCGGTGTTTACCTGACACCCTGTGGTCTTCGCAGCGGCCCTTGGGAGCCCCAGCTCTCCCTGTCCGCACACAGCTGTCTAGGGAAACGCCATCCTTCTCCAGGGCAGGCACATTTGAACCCCTGGATCCAGCTTTGTTTGAAGCCTTCCTACCCTTGCATTTTCAAGTTCTGTGAATAAACACATTTCCTTTTTGCTTGATCAGTTTGAATCGGGTGTCTATCAGCGGCAGAAAGAGCCTGGCTGTTGTAAGACTATTGGGGGTCCCGTGTGTTCTGCATCCCCCCAGAAACCTGCACCCGCGCAGACGTTTCTTTCATCCCACGTTTGGAGAATGACCCATAGTTCTTCCCTGTAGACCTACTCAGTACCTGTTCAGCTTATCTCCGACCTGACAGCCCATTCGGTGGGTGAACACCTTGTCATGTTTTCTCTAAGCCTGCTCCTTTCCAGGCTAAAAACCGTCAGGAGTTCAGAAAAGAGCAGAAAGACGTGTTTGATGTTGAAGTCTACCTCTGCGTATATCCAGCACTTCTGAGTTATCTCCTGAGGAGCAGATTCCAACCTCTTGCAGATATTTAGACATTTCAGTCCCACCTCCTGGCACATAAGCTTCTCCTGCCTCAGACAAAATGCACATAACTTAGAGAGGTTCTACGGCAGGAAGGCTGAGCTGTGGCAAACGTTCTGTTCTTTGGCACGTGTGCGCATTAAGGAACAGGCACATCCAGTCACAACGAAAGCGGTGCCTCTCACTCCCTGCTTCCTCAAGGAGAAGGTGCCTGCTACATTTCATTTTGAGATTTCTGCTCGAGATGGTTAGTGGCCTCCTAGTGCTTAGGATAATAAAGTTCTGCATTTATGTCTCAGCTGCCTGCACTGAGAGTGCAGAAGCTTTACCAAGTTAAGGCCATGTGTCATCTATGGTACGTAGTGCCTTTGCTCTGAGTCTTTTGCAGTGACTGCGATCTTTTATAGAGAACTGTCTGCATTCCTATTCAGACAGCTCTCACAATGATGCCAGAACAGTAACTCTCACACCTTTAAGGGCTCACTGTGCAGGGAGCCAATGTGCCAAGAATGCTATGAATTTTGCTTTATTTAATAACTTCACTGACTCCGTGGACAGATATTGTTACCCTCAACTGTGCAGATGAGGACCTAGAGGGTCACAGAGCTGAGATTATCTGGCAAGGATGGTTCATAAGCTGGTGAATGGAGGAGCCAGACGGGTTCTGATGTATTTCTCTCCCCAGTCTGCCTGCTCACCCCTCATTGTCCGCCTGTGTGTAATTATAGACTAGGGTTTAACTGTTTGATTCTGACTTGAGCATATGAGATCGAAAGTCCCTCCTCCTCTGTTCTAATTCCATCCTCTTCATAGCATATTTAAAAAACATTAACAGAAATTTGAAGTCACAGTTTTCCCCTCCCATCCAAGCTCAGCCCACGTCTTCCCACCCAGCGTCCTCCCCACCCCGACTCCTCTGTTTCACGAAGGTCATCAGTGACTCCCTAACATCCAGAGCTTCGTCCAGCGCTCTTTTCCCTCGCCTGTCCTGTCAGGCGAAGGCCCGTCTTTTAACATAGGAATGCTCCCTGTTTCCTGCGGCTGCTGGGACAAACTTTCACAAATTTGGAGGCTTAAAAGAAGAGGTATTTCTTATATCAGAGTTTTGGAGACCAGAAGTCCAAAGTCAAGGTGTTGGCAGGACCACCCTCCCTCTGGGGGATCTGCAGAAGAACCTGTTCTCAGCATCTTCCAACATCTGGTGGCAGACAGCCTTGCTGGGCTTGTGGTGGCATCTCCCTCTCTCTGCTTCCTTTACTTCTTCCTTACTGGGACGGATCCCGAGTGCTCTGCGGGGTGAACTTCTTTCATGCAAAAGGCTGTCCTGGAGTCTTCTTCCCTGGGCGGCTGACCTGCGTCTGAAGTCAGGTGCGATGTTTCCCGTTCCCTCAAGCCCAGCTTATTTCCACCTCCTATGGTTTCCATTTCCTCCAGTCGTATTGTCTCCTGCTGCTCACTTCTCGTAGTCAAAGCTTCACCCCCACTTGTGGCTGCATCAGCGTCTTCCCAGCCCTGGTCCTTCCCTCTGGACTCTATGCCACCGCTGTCAGTGGCCATGTTCCTGTGTAAACACGCTGTTTCTTTGCTCAGCATGTCATGGTAGTTCCCGCCACTCGGCTTGAGAAAATCTCACCAACATCAGTAACACGCAGAGCCTTGCAATCCAGCTCACCCTCTCTGTCTTTCCAGCATCATCCCGGGCACTCCCTCCTCTGTTTCATTTCTGCTGTGCCTTTAACATTTCTTACGGGTCTGAACATGTACCATTGCCGACGGGCGCTCATTTGACTTCACACAGCCTTTCTTTTTCTCCCCGCTTCTCTCTAAGTGACAAAGTCCTGCTCCGATTTCAGCACTGCTTCAGCGTGACCGTCCCCCGGACCTTTCCTCTCCCGTCCTGTGACCTGGAGAGCAGTTCCACCCTTGCTGGCTCTGCTGCCCTCTACAGGTGACACCCCTGCTTCAGCACATGCCGCACCGGGTTACTGGTCGTTTACACTTACCTGGCTTCTCTCTTGACTAAGATGCTTGCAAAGGCTGAGGCTGTGTCTCTCCTCATGGGACCCCACTCCTAAGCTGGTGTCGGGTACAGAGATGGCCAATAAATGTTAATAAGAGAAAGAAACACATGAGTCACTGTAGTGCTGCCAAGTACGTCTGTCGTTAACTCAAATACTTCTGGGCGGCATTTAATTAGACAGTAATTATAATACGGCTTTTGTTACTATTTGCACATTTAGTAAAAAACTTTTGGGCTCTGCTTCATGTAACTGTATATGTAAGTGAGGAAAGCCCCCCCCCCCCAAGAACAAGCGTGTATTTAATTATTATTTTGCTGGATAAACATAAGTAGATCAATTGCATGATTTATCAACTCTTTTATTTTTTCCCCATTATTTTAGCATCAGCATCTGGTGTTTGTCCTGTTGGTGTGGCCTTTCAGCTAGACTGAGTCTAGTTATCTTATACTATCTCTTACTTCCTTGACTGAAATCTAAGCTCCTAGACAAATGGTCTCATAAGTGGAGTATTTACTGTGACCGTTGTCATGCAGAGAAAAATATTATAACTTTCATTTTTACTCACCCATTCATTTATTCTTCCATTTCCTAAAATAAATATATATACTATTTAATAGTCAAGTGGCCTCAAATGAATACATTTAGCATGTATAATGTATAAAGCACATTAATAAATTAAACGCTCCTGAACGTACCAACCAGTCTAACCAGAAGAAAGCCAAGGGCACTGAGAGACCACCAGACCCCATCCCTCTAATTTCCCTGGACATAATGAACACAATTGGGTGTTAATCATTTCTTTGTCAATTAAGAATAGTTTTGTGACATATTCATATTTTATTAGACAGCACGTGACTCCCTTCTACTTGTTTCTGAATGTTACAAAAATGGCATTATATTATGTGCATCCTTCCACAGCTTACATTTTTAACTCAGTATTCGGTTTCTAAGGCTGAATGTTTTTGTTACATGTGGCTGTGTTCCATTATTTCTGCCATTGTATAATGCTCAATTTGTGCAAAAATACTATCATTTCTTTATCAGTTCTCTTGTTATTAGTTTGTGTTTGGTTTTTGTTTCTATTAGAAACATTGATTCTATTAACATTAATAAGAATCAACACATTTTCTAAGCACTAGAACTAATCTTCTTTACATTTAATAAATTATTCCATTTCACATAAACTTTTATATTTTCTCCATAAATATATTACATAGATTTTTCAAAAAATTATTTTTTAGGTTTTATATATATTGTTATCATAAATGTTATTTTTAAAATTTAAATTGATTTTTCTGTTGGTTCCTGGTAAATGGAAACTCAATTAATTTTGTAAGTTATACTTAATATTACCCACTGAAACGCATCATCAGCGTCAACATTCTAAGTTATTACATAATGAAACTGGAAACCCAGAAGTCGTATTTTCCAGAAAGCGTTGCCAGAAGGTTACTGGGTTAGATTCTGTGCATAAGAGTGAGCCATCTAAGTGTAAGAGAAGTGAATGCATCACTCGCTCGCTTGGAAGCCACAGGCAGACATGCACACTTTGTCAGCTGCTGCGAGCCTCTGAAACTCATTGCTCTGGTGCTTCTGGAGGCTGAGACCATCAGCGCTGATTTCTGGGTTCCTGTAAACTAGAAATGGCTCCCTTGATCTTTATTCCCCAGGCCTTTCAGTGCCTTCATAAGCTTCTGTTGTTCTGCAAAAACATATGTTGAAGTCCTAACCCCTAGTATCTGAGAATGAGACTTCATTTGGAAATAGGGTCCTTGTAGGTGTAATTAAATAAGATGAGGTTATACTGGGAGTGGGGTGGCCTAAAACCAACATGACTGGAATCCTTACAAGAGGAGAAGAAACACAGAGTCAGACAGAGGCGCACAGGGAAGAAGTCCATGTGAAGACAGAGGCAGAGATTGGAGCGGTGCATCTAAGCCCAGGAATGCCAAGGATTGCCACAACCACCAGAAGCTAGGAGACACAAGGGAAGACTCTTCACAGGGCCTTCAGAGAGAACACGGCCCAGTTGATGATTCGATTTTGGAATTACAGCCCCCGGAACTGCAAGAGAATGCATTTCAATTGTTTTAGGCCACCTTGTTTGTGGTAAACTGTTACAAAAGCCCCAGGAGACGGGTACGGCCTCAGTTCCCTGATTAAACTATTTTCTGTTTGAAATACACACAGCAGTTCATTTTCCCTGGTAGAATGCTGATATATTGACTTCAGAACTTCCAACTCACTATGTTTAGTGTAAGTTAATAATTTGTGTGTGATAACTTTTTGGCTTTTTCTTTAGCAACCATATTCTCTTCCTACTACTTTGACTTTGACTTTTTTCTTGTCCTATCACGCTGGTGAGAACCACCAGTGTAGTACAGAATAGCAACATGGTAATTCTGGCCTTATTCCTGCTTTTAAAGTAAACCCGCCCAATATTTTGGTGTGAATGATGGCATTTTTGGTAGAGTTTTGGTAGATTCACTTTGCCAGGTTAAGGGCATTGTCTTTATTCTTTATTTGTTAAGATTTAAAACAAACAAAAAATGGTGTTTAATTGCATCAAATTACTGTTCTGAAACTATTGTAACAAAGTTGTTTTTAACCAGTTAGTGTGAGTTTTATTCACGATAAGCCACCTTTGATGCCCACATAGCAACAGACGCAGCCTATACCAGTGCACCCCGTATACGGTAAGGATGTCTTCTTCTCCCACATGTTTCCTCTTTCAGATGAGCCTCAGCTCTTTACTCAAGAGGAAGCAGAGAGTGAACGCCACAGACAGACTAAAGTTTGCCAAGTTCCAGCTCTTGGCCTTAGCTTCTAATTTATCATCTGATGATAGTAGTTTAAATTTTCTGGGATTATTGTGAAGATTAAATGAGTGGAAGTCCTCAAAACAGTACTTGACTCCCAGTAAGTGTGACATAAATGCAAGGAAACTTATCATTAATCAGCGCTATTGTATGTGGCCCCAGTGCGATGACAACTACAAAGTGAACAGAGCCACTGAAAGCACGCGATGGCACTTAGTTATTATAATATGGTCTTTGAAATGATCCAAAAGACGCTTTTTATCATTCTTAGATGAATATTAAAATAAAAACATGTAATTAAAAAGTGCATTTTCTTAAACATATTTATTGGAGCACCAAGAGTACATCCTTGTTCTCCTGGGACCAAAGATATCACCTAGAAAAATATTAGTCCAGAAAACAGGGACCACAGTGATGCATCATTATACACACCCGGTACCCAGCACTGTGCCGTGTGTAGAGTGTGGCACTAAGAGCGTGTGTGGGAGCAGTGCAGGCGCTGAATCCACGCTACACTCAGTGTATTCAGGTAGGCCAGAAGTCTGTTGTCATTTAGCTCCTTTGCATTTTTTACATGTGTCTTTGTTAATTCCACAAAAATTTTGTCTGATTTTGATGATCTCAGTGTGAAGGTAAAATTTAAAATAAATTTATAATTCAGTGCAATCTTTAAAATATATTAGGGATGAGAGGGGTAAATTGGGAGTTTGGGATTGATGGATACACACTACTATGCATAGAATAGATAAACAACAAGGTCCCACTGCATAGCCCAGGGAACTATATTCAATGGCCTGTACTAACCTGTAATGAAAAAGAATAGGAAAAGTAATACGTATATACAGAAATACTACACACATATGTATATATACACACGTATCTGTGTATGTGTATAAGTGAATCACTATGCTGTACACCAGGAAAAATACAACATTGTAAATCAACAACTGAAAATTAAAATAAAAATAAAAAATATATTAAGGATAGTTGATTCACTTTAAAAATTAATATTTCATCCAGGTACATTGAGTGAGGTCTGTAGTTCATAAACCCACAAGTTGATAAATATCTGTGTATACTTTGTCCCCAAGCAGCATGGACACGTAGAATTAGGAAATAAGAAAGCAGGCCCTCAAGATTCTAAATGTGAGAAAAGAATTAAAATGCACAGATATTTAACTTCTAGTAGGTTTGTGAACTGCTGACCCGCCTGGTGTATTCAGCTGAAATATCAATGAAGATTTTGTCAGCTCCTGAATGTATGTTTAGCTGTGTAATCATCCAAACCAACTAGCAAATTACAATGTCTAGGAATCATCTGCTCTCTCTTCAGTCACAGGGGTGGAAATTGCAAAACTTCATCTGGACTATTCACTAAGGAGGCCAAAGGTGTTCCTTTAGGAAAGGTCATAGATGAATTTTTGACCCATGGTTCTGCACTAAACAAATCTAAGGCTCAGCAAACAGAGATGGTTTCCCACAGGAAAGGCACAGGATCGCTTCCTGCTTCAAGGCTCTCCGCAGACCGGCTCCCGATGCTGCCAGACACCATTTCCGATCGCTGCACATGTGTTTATTTGCATGTGAGAGGATTAGTCACATGTTTCCCAAATCACAGGTTTTAGTCTCAGAAGTGTGCTTAGGAGATTACATCCCTAAATTAATATGGAAAGCGATGCTCTGTGAACACAGCAGATGAGCGACTCAGGAACTCATAACTCTGTCATTCCCGCTCAATTATCTCTTCAGTTTCTATACACCCAGCATACCCCATCACTAGCTATTCTTGAAGGGTTTCTCAAAACAGCTTATGAGAATGTTACACCAGCAAAGAAAAACACCTAAAGATTAATAATAAACATTAATGGTTGATAGCTATTGTTTTATACCAGATGGCAAATGGTCAAATGGGATTTCTTCACTTGAGAAAAATAAGGTTACTACAAAAGAGAGGTTTTGACTATTAAAACCTTTGATTACAAAAGAGTGATGCCGAGGGGGCAAAGAGCATAGCTCAGTGGTAGAGTGCGTGCTCAGCATGCACGAGGTCGTGGGCTCAATTCCCTGTACCTCCATTAAATAGATAAATGAATAAATAAACCTAATTACCTCTTCCCTCCAAAAAAATCCCACACAAAACAAAAGAGAGGTGCCTTGTTTATGATTTCAACACCAAAGTGGACTCGCTAAGGGGAAACGCTAAAGCGAAACACTGAGCAGGGGCGAAAACTGCCAATTCAGCAGAAGGACAGATTTTGTTTGCTCTCAGATGCAGCTGCTACTGCAGGGCTCAGTTTTAGAAGAGGCAGTGGCACTGGAGAGTTTAAGGATATATTTGCACCTGGGCCCAAAGCTTTGGAAACTTACTGCCAAAAGAGCAGTTTTCACATGAAAAGACAACACACAGGATCAGAGGTATGGAAAGGTCATAGGACTGAAGTTTATGTACTCATTGATTTTCTTGCCTAGATTTTAGTGATCTTGACATAAACCAAACATGGAAAGATGGGCAATGAATTCATCTGAGTTTGTAGGCTGCATCAAGGGCAGACCATGAGTCACAGTGCAGGGCCAGCGTTTTAGGGAAGGGACTAGGAAGTAAGGATGGACATAAAGAGGGTGGAGGTAATATCAGACCGGTGCCCGCAACGTGTTAGGCTTGGCTATTTTGATGCTCACAGGAACCCTCTGGGTAGAGTGTGATTATGCATTTCTACATTTTAGGAACTGACTCATGTCAGAGACAAGGAAGAATCTTTAGGCCACACAGCTGGTAATTGATGGAGCAGAAGTGAGAAACCAGCTCTCAGATGATTGCAATGTCTCCCCACCATGGCCCACCTTCCCCACGTTGGGATGTGCAGGGCATGAACACATCTTCACCAACAGGTGCTGGGTCCAAGCCGTGAACCTTCCATGCTGGAAGTCCATGAAACCTCCCTCTGACAGGTCAGCTCATGCCAGCAGAGAGTCCCACAACTGAAACTGACTTACAAGGAGCCTGAAGCTATAAAGCAATTATTGATAAACTGAAGCTTGGGGTTAGGGTTAAGGTTTAGGACAAGGTCTTGGTTAAGGGAAGTGTTAAAAAATCAAACCAAAACAAAACATGTTGGGCCAGTAGGAGCAACGACCAAAGAGGGTTGCTGGGGTCTCGGACACTCGGGTCTAGAGGAGACCTAAGGTTAATCGGGTTCAGCTACCCTACCAAACTCCTCCGTAGTACTGCCAGCAGACAGTCTGCTAAAGCTTGCGTGAGGACCCTACTGAACAGCCCCCCAGGGAGCCCACTTTCTTTTTGCCCCTTAATGATTAGAAATTGTCTTCTTCATTTTGGGTAGGGCCCAGTGCTCTCTATCAGGCATCCTTACTGCCCTTGTTTCTCTGGGCTCAAGAATGGTGTCTGGACACTGGAATTGGATGATGATTACTAGTGGGAGTTACATAGCCTGATGAGGAGTTTGGGGCCACGCAGGGGCAAGGCACCAGGAAGGTGTCCACACGTGGCTTCATTCTGCAGAAGAAAATGGGGATACACAACAATGGGAGAGTTTATAGAGTGAGTTTGTATGAGCTGGGATTAGTGTTTAGAGTGTTTAGCTTCTTAACTTGTTTCTACAACCACATGTTAGCAAGATCATCACAGGTGGACATTGCTGCTTAAGAACCTAAAGCTTGTCCACAGTATCGTTCCAGGCTGATGATGATAAATTCTACGTGAAGTCCTCCTGAGAAGACGTTCTGTTAGCTGCTCCAGTCCCCATCCCAAGTTTACTGGTGCCTGTTCCTCATGCTCGAGTTTGTGCTGTTTTGTTCTCTGGACTAGGGCGTCAGATCGTTCTTCTCACAAGGTCACTGGATGAACTGAGCCATATTCTCGCAAAGTGGGACAATCCTCCCTCAAGCCTCTTTGGGAGTCTCCTTTCTTCCCGCAGTGTGTGTTTCATCTCTCTCTCTCTCTCTCTCTCTCTTTTTTTTTTTTTTTCATTTTGATCTGGTAACAGCATTGATCAGACTTGCGAAGTACATCCATTTTCCATACAGGGGAAGGACTCTTTTGTTGTTTCTGTCTTCCAGGCACACGTTTATAAATCTCCTCATGCCTGTTCTTGTAAATAAATGTCGTGTCCCTCCTTTTCTTTTTTAAAGAAAGATGCATCATGGTAGAGTGGTTTTTTTAAAATATATTTTAGCTGGTAATAGAGTCCTAGCAAATTTGAAATTCTTGCCTCACCTTCTGCGTTCTTATTTGGGCTTTTTTTTTTTTTTTCATTGACTTTTAAATAAGAGGAGAAGCTGGCAGGGATGGTCTTTACCACATCCAAGATTACAAGTCCTCTGAGGCATCACATATAAGAGACCCACAGAGGAGTGTCTCTATTGAGCATTCTTACTGACTAGTGCTGCTTCATGAGTAGGTTCGTTAAAAGAATAGATGCGTCTATTGTTGATGAACTATAAGACGTCCACTTTAATACCACTGTAATTTCCAGCACTTGTAAACTAGTTAGAACGACACAGGCAGATGGAGGTGTGCTATGGAAAACAAGTGAAAGCACAGGCTTAGTATTTCTAATTATGTGGTTGTGCAAAGACATGACACGCTTTACGTTTTGGTGAGGGAGGGGAGAGGGTGTGTCCCCCACGCCTTATCCGGTGACATTTCATTCACACCAAAAAGCAGGGTTGGGGGGGGAGGGTGTAGCTCAAGTGGTAGAGCGCATGCGTAGCATGCACGTGGTCCTGTGTTCAATCCCCAGGACCTCCTCTAAAATAAGTAAATAAATAAACCTAATTGCCTCCCCACTTAAAAAACCAAAAACTAAAAAAAAAAAAAAAAAAACAGTATTGAATATAGGATGATTATGGATTAAATACAGATGGCCAGTTAAATTTGAATTTCAGATAAACAAGAAATAAGTTTACATATAAATATTTTCCAAATAGGACACGGGACATAGTTATGCTGAAAAACTCTGTATTTGTTGTTTATCCAAAATTCAAATTTAACTGGGCATCCTGTATGCTTACTTGCTAAATCTAGCAACCCTAAAAATGAGTCAGTTGATACCGAAAAGTAAAATATGTGTTAGTGTCCCTCAAAACAAAATATGCCTTTATGGCAATCTAGAATTATTTTCATAATTTGATGTTATAATCTAGATCTGTGGAGTTTCCAAAAGGCTTACATAAACATTATCCATGAACAAGATAAACCTAATTGTTCCCATTCTACAGATGAGGAAATAGATGTCCACAATGGTCGAGAGAACTGCCCCAGAGTCAAAACGGTCCATAAGAGATGGAACCAAAACTAGCGCCGAGGTCTTTTGCTTCCTAATCCATATTTCTTGGTTGACTTAAAAGTAATTGATTGGATTATACATGATTTAATCCATGTACTCATATTAGTCACAATCACCAGCCCTGGGCGGTAATTCTATTTTTTGGCAATAGCTGCTCTGCTTTGAATTGAAAATGACCAAGCAAGCGTCTGAATCCAACTGCGCGCAGGAAGCGACGTGGACCGTGTTGGAAGCTCTGTATTAATATGCACAGCGTGGCACGAGATAGCTGCTTGTTGGTGACATTTCCCCCCCATTTCTGGAGACGTCTGTAACTTTATATATATTTGATGTGTTTCCATTTCCCGTGCAAGTGGCAGTGTAATCTGGTGTCAAGTAACTACGTGGTTGTTAAGAATAATTCGCAGGCACTGTTGGTTTTCTAGCCGAGGAAAGATGAAAGTAACTTCATGACACTTCCATCCCCAGATCTGGAGAAGAGTCTCCTATCTGGCTGCATTTGCAGGGCTGGCACTCACAGAAACACAGACTTTTCACTTAAAATTCTGCCCTTCTGTGAGACACTGAGTGATGATCTTGGAACCAGACAGAATTGACCGGAATTTGTGAAAAGGTAATCAGCTATTCCTTGCCGACTGAAACCAGTGACTATATGTACACATTTCTTTGAGAATCTGTTCTTTTTGTTACAGAACAGATGTCTGGGAGGTTTTTGGCAGGCCCCACTCCGTCAAACAGTCCAGTTTTGACAGTTTCTTGCTTGAGGGATGGCTGAAATGCAAAGTATTTCTGAGCAGAATATCATAGTCATCTGGCTGTTAATTACTGTGTCTGCCTTGGTATAAATAATTAATTATGCAAACCCCACACAGCTGCTGCTGGATGGAGTTAAGTGACTTGCTGTCAGTCTCACAGTTCTGGGAAGGAAAGGGGGATTTAGAAAAACACGCTCTGTCACTGTGGGGAGGCGACACCCGTCAAGGTCCTTGTGTGGTCAGATGAAAGATCATTGTAACCGAGTATGGGGTGTGTGTGTGTGTGTGTGTGTGTGTGTGTGTGTGTGTGTGTGTTTCAAATAAGTGAATAACATCTCCTAATTTATATTAATTGGCCCTAAAAGCAATTTCCTTTCCTAGTTAAGTAGTGGCTTTCTAGGAATCCAAACACAACATCAGAGAATCATTACAGATCTGGTTCCTGAATCCTTCTCATTTGTCATCACATCCGTAAGTCTCAGCTGTTCAAGATGCTCCCTGAAGCAGAACATTTAGGTCACACTGAGTAAGGTAAACTTTTTTTTTTTTTTTTAATCTCCAGGAAGGCACTGACACTACCAGCTCATTCCATTCATATTGCAGATTTATGCAAGTTTCACCAATCTGGTCAGTAATGAATACACTAATGTCGAGAGTGCTGAGAACTGATAATGCATCCATTAATTTTTTTTTCTCTCTCTCCACTAATGGACTCAAGTGCAAATGATTTCTCTATGTTTAACTCTAACTAGATGTTTCATGGATATAGGCTAAGTGCTCATTCTGTGCAACTTTTTCTTTTTCTTTTTTTTTCTTTTCTGGCCAAATAGCATTGCATGTAGCAACAGTGAGAGAACAAAAGGGGTTAGAAAAACACCTCTAAAACCAAGGCTTTCAAGGATTTATCAGATGGTTTTGTTTTGTGCAAATATTGACATTGCTGTGATGAAGCAAACGTCCAGAGCTTACAAAGAACGTTGGGAAGACGAGTAGCAGAATCTCCCTCGAGCAGCGGCTGTGGCGGCGTGGACACTGGTGGTGGGCCCGGTGCCACGGGCTCTGGGCTGTCTCACGTCCCAGCTGGATAATTTAGGGCAGTTCATAAAAGGCTTAGGAAACTTCCTCTTCTGCTCTCACCCAGGATCGCCGATAGAATTAAATGAGATCATCAGTATGAGAGCACTTTGCCAATGAGGATGCTGTGTGAAAATATAGAATATCGTCCCAACTTCAGCAGCTAGGTATTGGGCGTGGAGTGCTAACGATGCACCTGCTCGATACATCTCTTCCTTATTAATCCACCTCCTCATTTATTCAGCCAGCAAGATTTTGTTGTCTATTATTCACACACTAGGAGCTGCTGTGATGAAAAAGACAGAAATAGCCCCTACCTTTGTGGAGCTCACAGTCTGAGTGTACATGAGAAAAAGAATTACAAATCGAGTTAAGTGCTAAGAAGAAAACGGAATGAGGCAGGGGGTGGAGAGGGGGTGAGGGTGCAGTTTTAGGGAGGGCAGTCAGGAAAGCCACGAAGGGGAAACCTAATTCTTAAAACACCCGGATGAGGAGGTGGACCCTGCCATGCAAGTGCAAAGGTCCCCAAATGCCGATGCGCTCTGCCCGTGGGCAGTGGGGGGCGCTGGCCGGACTGTTTCAGGCAGAGGGTGCGGTGGGGCACGAAACCCACCCATCTCCCTCTTCTTACTAGATCACAGGACAAAACCTCAGCACACAACATCTCTGTGATTTTCATTTTACAAGACGTAGCATGTGGCTTTAATCGGTTTGATTTTCTTGACAGAACAATTAGGTTGTTCTTGCTTGGAGAAAATTGGTGTCGTACGGAAAAATGGGGGAAAAAATCCCAAGGTGTGTGCCTTTAAGGAACTACACATCTGAAATATCTGCATTGATTTAGTTTTCTTTCCTGGTGGACTCCAACCTAATGCTTTTCAAAGCCTCGTTACACCTTATAGAACAAACCGTTGACAGTACATGAGAGGTAAAGAAAATGAGAGCTTCCTTTAAGTTCTTGTATGTGACACCTTTAATATCAGATTCAACTAAATTTATATACTGTCAGACCATTTTTTCACTGACTCTGATATTAAGAGTTGTATTTAAATAAAACATCTGCTAAGATGAGAAGTCAGCACACTTAAAAATTCTGGATTCTCTTTTGCTGAAAAAAGCAAATAATGTCCCATCTCCCTACACAGTCCTCCCTTCTTTGTGTGGAACAATTTAGATAATTGTTTTTTTTTTTACTTTCCTGTATGTTAATGGTGATGCTGCATTCATGCCCAGATGTTTGATCTGAAGGTAGCAGCCGGATGGGCGTCTAAAGATTGGGAGAACCTTGGTTCATTTTTCATTCCTCTTCCACCTGCCTTGAAAGTAAGGATTATTCATTAGAACCAAGCGGTCAATCAGGGGCATTCTCATGTCCCACCAGAGCCAGTCAAGAGACTCTGCCTCATGTTTAGAATAATTACTTCGGTGTGCCAAAGGTTAGAGTTTCTTAACAACGACTCAATGCTGTAAATGCATCAGTCTCAGCGGCACTTACTAGAAACAATTATTCAGCCAAGGGTTGCAGGTTGGTAAAGAGAGTACAGTTTAGTGCAAAATAATGTAACCTACAACCAGAGGACCTGGTATCTTGTATCTTTTTTTCTCCCTTGTCTTAATGCTAAGAACATGATAAATGTGTCTGATTTAATAGTAAATAGTACAAAAGTTCTTATGTTGATAAACACCAGTTGGGTACTCCACCACACCCAACTCCAGCACCTCCTCAAAAAATTTCACCACATTTCATTTCAGTTCTGGTAGTTACCTTTGCATCTAAATATGCTCATCATATTAAAACAGATGTTGATCATTAATTTCTAGTTACAAAAGATGGGACTTTAACTCACTTTGTTTGTTCATTTAATTATTCAACATTAATATCTCTGGTATTCCAATTTCTGAGAATATTAACAATGAAAAGACATGACAACTCTGACCCTGTGGAGGTTACCTTCTAGAGGAGGAGACATATACACATAGACACACAATGTAAGTCTACATAGTGATCAGTTCTGTAAAGAACAATAAAGTAGGACAAGGAAGTAAAAAATTGAAATTATCCTATTTTAGGTAAGATGAACATGGAGGGCATTTCTGATAAAGTAACACTAGTAATCTGAAAGCAGTTAAATCTTTGGGAGAACAGTCTTCCTGAAAGAAGGAACTGAAAATCCAAAATTGTGAGAGGGAGTTTCTTTGTCATTTTCAAGGAGAAACAAGGAGGGTTTGGGGCTGATGTGGGCAGTTTGGTCATAGCCTAGCATGTCAGAGAGAAAATGCTAAGCTCTTTGGGCTGGGGATGTCCCAGGGACCAGCTCCAGGGGAAAACTGTAGGCAATTATTGCCTATTCAAATTTATTCAAAGTTTGTGGGGAAACTGAAGATTCTGGAGTAGAAGAGCTGAATAATTTCCCTTATTTATGGAACTGTAACAAATATACAGTACTGTGCATACATCAAGATGAAGCTTGATGGATTTTCATGAAGTGAACAATACCCAGATTGAGAAATAGAAAATTAAGAGAACCCCAGATCCCTATCTGGGCTGCCTCCTAGTCACTTCTCACTCCTCCCTAAAGAAAACCACAATCTTGATCTTTATCAACATAGATTAGTTTTGCCTATTTTTGAACTTTATGTAAAAGGAATCATGTAATATGTACATATTTGTGTCTGCTTACATTTACTTAATATTGTATTTCCTAATGCCATCCATGCTGCTGAATATGGCAGTTATTCATTATTAATGGCTAGAGAAGTTTGCTAAAGTCTCCAGTTAGGACCATGGGTTTGTTATTATTTCTCTTTAATTCTATTAACAGTTGCTTTATGTATTTTGAAGCTGGGTTATTAAGTGCATACATGTTTAGTACTATTGTGTCTTCTTACTAATTTGACTCTATTGTTAATTGAAAATGTTCTCCTTACTTTTCAGTAGTATTTCTTGCCATCAAGTCTACATTGTCTTAAATTAGGGGACATGCACTACCTTTCTTTTGGTTATCTTTTTTTCCTTTCTTTAGTTTTTATATTTATCTTCACTTATATTTAAATGCATATCTTTTAAGCTATATATATTTTTGAAAATTCACTATTAATTGGTGTAGTTTTTCTTTTATTAAATTTAATTAATTTTTTTGTTTGCTTAACTTTCATCAATTTTTCTCATTTGAGATATGAACTAAATGGGCATTAAGCTTAGCGACATGAACTAGATGCTGCTCCATTGAAATTTTTATGTAACAATTAACTACTTTATGTGACATCAAAAATATGGCAAACAAATATAATGATGTTTTCATTCTTACAAAGAGGTAGATAATACCGCCAACACACAAGTATTATATACTGCTGTGCTTATCAAATAAGAGAATGAATTTAATGTAAAGTATGTGATAAATACCAGGTTATTATTATACTAAGTTGGTATACATTTACCACAATTTCTATTAGATTTGCTTAATTACATTTTCTTTACATAGCATACCAAAATGGCATTGACAGATTCTTCATTACAAAACACAAGTTGATGTCACTACCCTTGATGAGGGGGGAACATTTGGGTGCAAAATTTACACACTGTGAGAACAAAGCAATCTTTATCAGGATGTGAAGTGATAAAGCTGTTATGCTCCTAAATGTGAAGAAATGGGAAATTAGTCTCATAAGAGCTTTCTATCTATTGGTAGAAAAGTTGGAAATATACTTACTTGGTGTCTTAAATTAAATACAATCCTGTATGGTTTTTAACCAGTACCCTTTAAGTTGTCATCCAAGGACATACAAAAGGATCAAAATGAAGAAAGCTATGAATTGACCAAAACAATGGATAAACCAAGTTACAGTTAAACTGGACTAGGTATTAGGACCCATACTTAAAACAAAGACAACCAGCTACAGAAGTACTGGATAAGAGGGGAGAGTTGGCTTAGCATCAGACATATGAACATGTTTTATGAGTTTTATATGAGTTCATAAAACTGAAGTAGAGATGTTTAAACAGCCCTATGTGGTTTCCAAATAAATCAACATGGCGTGAGGTTGAGTTACTCTAAGCACAGTGTGGGGAGAGAGGTGAGTACAGGCTGCCGGGTGATCAGAAGTTAGATTCCCTGTACAGGTTGCCACTCTGGGCCTGTCAGTTGTTCACAGAAGGATGGCCAGCATGGACAAAGAATTAAAGCCATTCCATATAAGAAACGGGGAAAGATATTTCTCCCCTTTATCTTGGAGATTCAGGGGCAAAAGCTGAAGCAGTGCACGTCATAGAAGAATAATGGCTTTCTTGGATCAACTGGATGGGATGGGAACAAAAAAGCTTGGACTTTGATGATTTCTTAACTTGCTTTTAAGTTGATAGTAAGAACCAACAGCTAAAAACATGTGTGAATGTTAATTACCATTAAGACTTTGTCTAAGTAGCTGCCTAACACCTGGAAAACAGCGTGAAAACACAGTTACAGAGGTATGGGTTTGCATCCAGGTCTTACCCTTAAACTGCTTTGTCACTTTCTGATTTATCCTCTCTCAATCTCAGGCTCCTCATTTGAAAAAATAAGGACAGTATTCGTTACACGGAAGGTTTTTGTAAGAATTAAATGGCCTAAAGCAAGTGTAATGGGGGTAACATTTCTGTAAAATTGCCTTAGCTATGAGGCTGGAGTGGGTAAGGAGGATATCAACGCTAAACAGTAGTGGACACTAGTTATAGGTAATGAAAACCATTTCACTGTCTATTGTAATAAGAGTCCAGTGTAAGCTGAGCTCATCTTTGGTCTGTATGGAAGTGACTGGGTGTTTTACAGGGAGAATGAAGGATTAGGGAGGGGGAGGAGTGAAGACTGAGCAGAGTCAGGGAAGCGGAAATCAACAAAAAGCAGGAAGGGGTGTTGGTCCAGGAAGCCTATCTGGGTTTGCTAACTAACATATGGAAAGTGGGCTTCTGCCTCAACAAAACAGTCAATTCTTCTGGAAGCCCCGAGGTCTCCTGGGCAGGAGCGCACGGGGCTGGGGGATCACTGGGCTCAGGCTGGGGACACGGTCTCGAGCTGTTAGAAATGTGCCAGGCCTCCTAGTTTGGGTGGGAGGCAGAGACAAAGTTACTCGTGCTGAGACTGCAGTCCTGATAGGGCAAGATCGAGGCCCATTGAGAAGAGGGTTCAGAGGGGCCTGCGTTTGGTCAAGAAGAGCGAGCACTGAGGGCAGAAGGCTCCAACAGGGGGTCACGTCAGAACAAGTGTGGCCGAGCCATGAAGCTGTCAGAAAGAGACCCCAGGGTCTTAGTTCCAGAGGGGAGTCATCGGGACCCAGAAGTCCAGTTCACCTGATGCAGGAGGTGGGGACCTGTGAGGCAGGTGGGTGGGGCACTGGCCACACCACGCGTCCTGGTGAAGGAAGGCGGGAGGCAACCATGGCGACACTTGGGATGGGGCTTCCTGTCTGAGAGACGGCTGGAAAATACAGGAGGGACTCTGCAAACAGCCTTATGGAGCCACCGTTACGGGTGAGTAGGTGGAACACACAGAGACAACCTGGCTGACAACTCCATTAGCATGGACACAGCTGTGCCTTCCAGCTGCACCTCAAGTGGCCACAAACCTGGGCACACCAAGGACCAGCCCTGAAACTCCATGTCATCTGATTCCCTTTCCCATCTACTCAGGTGGCAGCTTAGGAAGAAAACTTGGCAGGAGAGGAGAGGAAGTAGAGCCCAGAGATTGAGCATTACCTGTAGAACTGCTTAAGTTATCACATTGGCTTAAGTTTCAAACACACACACACACCCACACACATACACGCACACATACAGGCACACATATACACGTCTGTCCAGGGTGTGGAGACTCGAGGGGAAGTCAGCCATGGGCAGGATTTTACACTTCTGATGCAGGTGTGAGTATGCCAGTTACCACGCTAGCTCCTCGTCCCAGGATACATCATTATTTTCATTTCTGTGTTCATTATTCAAGCATCGAGTCCAGTGCCTGGTACAAGACAGGCACTCATCAGTTATTACTATTATCACTCTTGTTTTCAGCACAGCTTTCCATGGGAGACACTCTTGTTTCCAAATGCCATTCAATGCCAAGGTCTGAATTTTGTTTTGAGGATCTCCCTTGGCTTCTTGTGCTCACCGAGGGTAGTAAGGATTACCTGGATGTCTCCTCTATTCTGGTTCTGTCTCGACTGTGCCCTCAGGGAGAGTCCACCGAGCATTAGAAGGGCTGCCTCATGACACTGCTGACAGAAAATTGATGCCAAATAACTTCTTTTTATTTGGGCTTCAGTTTGCTTATCTCTGAAATGATAATATAGAGTAAAATCATTTTTGAGAGGCTTTCGATTCTAGTATCTCGTGTTTATAATCCTTGCATTTATGTGAAGGACAGGAAGGATGATGTATGAGGGAGCCACAGATAAATGAGAGGATGTAGGAACCAGGTCAGGAGAGACAGGACATGGATGAGGAGAGCAGAGTCAGGAGAAGAAGTTGGAGGCTGAGGGGACTTTGTTGGCTGATGGATGTAGCCCATCCCGTCCTGGCCACAGGCTCTAGCAGCAGACTTTTATAAACTGGTGGGGGATGTTCTTAAATCCTTCTCACCAGCCCCCTTCCAGGAGGTGAGATTAGAATCGCGACATCCATACTCTCTGCTGTAAACCCCCTCCTGTAAGTCACGCGGCTGGGCTGGATTTCAGATGAGCCCTCAACACAACAGTGACACAATTAGCTTTTACTGGGCATTTTCATCATTTTAAGTTTCTTAGTTAAGGCTGCTATAACAAAGTACCAGACACTGGGTGACTTATAAACATCAAAAATTGGTTTCTCACAGTTCTGGAGACTGGAAGTCCGTGTTTGGGGCACCAGCATGGTTGGGTTCTAGTGAGATCCTTCTGGGTTGCAGATAACCTCCTTCTGGTTGTGTCCTCACGTGGTAGAAAGAGGGTGGGAGAGCTCTGGGAGGTCTCCTTTATGAGGGCACTCCTCCCATTCCTGAGGGCTCTGTCCTCAAGCCCTCATCACCTCCCAAAGCCCCCACCTCCTAACACCATCACCTCGGGGGTCAGGTTTCAACACACGGATTTGGGAAGGATGCAAACATTTAGTCCACAGCAGAGAGAAAGCGGGAAGAAAGAATAACAACAGCAACAACGCAGCAGCAAGAGAACAGATGTAGAGAAACAGAGGAGGAGGAGGCGCCCTGAAACAGGGGACCCGGTGCTCCCATCCTGGGCAGAACGGAGTCTCCAGTCTCCATGAGCCCTGACAGCACGGCTGCAGACACTTCTCTCTGCTTCCCTACCTTCATGTGTCCTCATTTTCACACAAACAGCAGGAGCCTAATTAAGGAAAGCATTGGTGAATATGCACTTTAGATCATAAATTGGATATAAAGTTAAATTAAATCAGAAACTGAGTTTTGAGAAGAATAAATGTTCCCCAATCCTCACCCACTTCCTGACGAAGCATAGGCTTTGGACTTACATTCGTTTGGAGTTGTGTTTCTTCTCTTCTACTCTTTTTTTGTGACATAGTTCTTGGAACAACCTTTTTGAGACTCAATTTCTTAATTTGAAAGAGAAAATCTCAATGTGATTTAGCACAGAAAACCCAGCAAAAATACCACTTGACTGACGCAACGGGAGATCAGCGCAGGTCCTCCACTAGCTTCCCTGCCCTGTCCTCAGACGGTGGTGGACGGGCATCCTTCCACAACCTGGGAGAGAGAACGAGGTGGGCGTGGTGCTGAGAGGGAGTCCTTGAGAGAAACAGCAGACGACCGTACCTCGGGAGATGGGGAGGGGGGGTATTTACCTCTAGTGTCTCAATATTCTTCCACCTCATTTCCTGCTTCAGGCTCACAAAGGCAATGCCTGTCTTGGAGGTATCAGCCCTGCATGGTTCCCAGGTCATCTCCGTCTGGGTGGATTCTTGCCTCGCTCCAAGGCTGCCGTCCATATCTTCCCCCTCCAGGCATTTCCACCGTCCCCACCCTAGACCTGACTTCCTCTCCTGGGACAGCATTTTTGAAACCACCCCTTGCTGGCCTGTAGACCAGTTTATCCTCCCTGCAGTCATATTTTGCAAGTGCCGTTTTCTCTGGACTCCTCTTCCCTCGCCCGTGTCCGGTGCGAGAAGTGACAGCCCTTCCCCATCACCTGCCTCACCCCCTCTGAGTTCCGCTGCCTCAGACCGAGTCCTTCGAACCAGAGCATCTTCCTCTCCACCTTTGTCTCTAGACGCCATTAACGTCCCTCATGGGCTGACAAATGTTTTCTGGAAAGAGCCTGATTAAGAATAAAGATTTTCAGTGTTTTGAGCCTTGTGGTCTCCGTTGCAATTCCTCAATTCCACCACCTTAGTGTGAAATCATCCACAGACAATCGAGAATCGAATGGGTTTTCTGGGATCCAATAAAACGGCATTTGCAAAAACAGGCAGTAGGGAAGATGTGGCCGTCAGCCTGTGGCTTGCCAACATTTGTGATGGTTAAACCCTCCGGGGCGGTTGCTCCCGGCTTCTCACTCATTTCCACAGGAGACACACACCTGAGCGCGTAAATGCTCCCACCGCTGACTTCTTTAAAGACCTCTCTCCCTGTGCGGACCCTGCTGCCCCTGCCTGGGGACAAACCCGCTACCTGGGGCCGAGGTCTGTCTTTCCTGCCTCGACGTAAGTGCCAATCAGAAAGCAGCTGAGTGATTAAGAATCTAGACTCTGGAACAAACTATCTGGATCTGATTCCTAGATCTGCCACTTACCAGCTCTCTGACCTCAGTTTCCTCATCTGTGGGATGGGGTCAAAGTCCCCCGGCAGACTCGAGGCTGAGGCCTCTGCTGGGATCCTGGCTCAGCGGGGAGGGTGTCAGCTCGCTCTTCCTCCAGGAAGCGGGTCTCGGCTTGTGCACACGACCATGGAATGGTCCAACAGCGAGAACGGAGAGCCTCTAACCCGCAGCACCCTTCAAGCTTCCACTCAGGCGTCATTGGCTGTTGTCCTGTTGACTAAAGCCAACTCGGAGTCAGTGCCAGGGAGCAATTATAGCAGGTGTGTCTACAGGGAGGAGATTATGTGACCATATTGCAAACATTTACCAAAGGGACAATGACAGCTGACTAACAGGGTTGTTCGAGGATTACCTGAATTAACACGCATTAGGCATTGAAGCAGTGCCTTGAATACAACGAGTACTAAGTAAGGGCTTGCCATCGCTGTTAACTCCTGAGGTCCCTCTCAGTGCTAAGGTCTGCGATACTAAAGGTTTTATCCAGAAATCTCATGCTTTATTTTATTTCGGCTCTGCCACAAACTTCGGGCATGCAAATAACTTGTCCCATTGGCTCTAGTTCCTTTCCAGTTTGTGTGTATTTTTTTTAGTTACACAAGTAATGTATAAATGCATGGTTATTATGAATACAACAAAAGTAAAAGAATATAGAGTAAAAAGTGTATTACCCATACCTGTAATGTCATCCTCTCTTCAAACTCATTTACCATCCCCTTTAAAAGTTCATTATTTAACCTTCCTTAAAGTTATACATGCATGTGTCATATAATACAATACATATAAAATATTTCGTAAGTGCAAAATATGTATACAAATATAGATATGCCTTTCACATACATGAAAGGCTGTGTGTGTCTCTACATTACATGATTTGTAATTGCACTGTACAGCTTGCTTACACAAAAGGGCCATGCTCTGGTTAGTACCCTGGGAATTGCTTTCTTCAGTTAATATGTGTTGGATAACTTTTACCAGCAGATATGAGCTGTATAATGTATTTTAAGCCCCATGTTGTTTCCTAATATTACGACACTTTACTTTCTTTAAGCATTCCATATTAAGAAGTATCAGGTTATTTCTATCTTTCCTCAGGTCTAAGCGGTGCTCCACACACCTTCGCCCCTGTCGTCAGTGTGTATATAGACATGTTTATAGGAGGTGACTTACTGATTGAAGTTGTGCATGTCTTGCATTTTGAGAGACTCAGTCCAGTTTTGCTTCTCAAAGGCTGTGTCAGCCGTTCATTAAGGGACTCATGTGGAAGGCTTGGAGTACAGTAATTTTAAAATTATCTTCCAAGTTTTATAACTCCTTGGTTCTGATCGAGACCTTGGCACCAGAAATGTTATGACACTAATGAATGCCCTGTACTTACCATCTCCGAGTTCAGCCATAATTGAAGGCCAAATTCAGACAACTTAGTGAGTCTCCAGGCACCAAGAGCTAATTTACTCTATGCTTTAAAGTTTTAACTTAAAAAAAAAGAAAATCTTCATATTCTGGATTAAGTGGGCAACGGCGTCCCCTGTCTGCAGGAACCCCCAGCGTGTCATCGGCATCCCGTTGGCTGATGTAGGTCGCGGTGTGTGTGTCACTCAGGCACTGTGCCCACGCACACTCTTGTGACCGAGTGCCAGCAGAGGAAGCCTGCCTGACCTGCTCCACCAGGTTCCTCGTGGGAGCTTCGGTGGATGGTCTGGAGGGCCAGAGTCATCCAGGGAAGTTTTAATAAGGCAGCATGTGCTAAAGCATGACTGACAGGAATAGTAAGTTAACATCTATGGGAGAAACCTCTGGCTTGGAGCTGCAGTAGGCAGACAGCCAACAGAAATTGTTTTGTGGATGAAATATTTCCTAAAAATAGCTCTCCCAGCTCAGCCTAATGCAATTAAAGTTAGTGATGTACATAATAAGAAAACTGGGAGCTCTTCCTGCTAATAACCGCTGTGGAACCAAGGCAATCCATTCCATTAATTTAATATACACTTTCATAGTCCCTTGATAATAGAAGTATAATTAAAATGATATGCTTTGATAGGCTTTTCTTTCCAAAATGAAATTTTGCAAGTACAGGTTTCAAAATGCATATATATATTTTTCCAGTAATCATCACTCATTGTACATTCATTCTGGGTTCTCCTTCTTCCATGCCCCTCGCAAAACATTTCCTTGAAGTTGAACCTCCTGACAGTGGTACTGACAGATTTCCTGGTGCAGGAAGCTGGTTGAGGAAGAGCTAGAAAGATCATGAGAATTAACTGCTGGAAGCAGGTAACGAGGATTTGGGATTAAATTTGGGCTTATTTAAGATTTTCATTCTAATAACATACAAAAAAGTTCAATTTAACTTATCCATTAAAAGAACACAAGATTTAAAAATCCAAAGGACTGAAAACAATACAGTGACACTCCAAAAACGGGACTCCCATTTTTATGAATAATTGGATAACCTACCCTCTCCTATAATTTTCTGCCCATATGATTTCAAGACACTTGTTCAAATTGATGCCATATGGATTATTTTAATAATTTTTAATAATTTAATAAATAAAAATAATTTAATAAATAAAATAACTCTGCTCTGTTTGGAATTCACTGGGAAATAAATTGTCTTATTATTTATTTAACTCTACTTCAAGGTACATGAAGTTATTCTTTCTACACCCTCAATTAAGCATGAATGTTTATGCATTTGAATCAACTCAAAAAGAAGTTCAAAAGTTATGTCCCATTGAAAAATTTTAATAAAAAGGAATTTTCAAAGGGAAGGAATATTGACGTGTGGGCAAGTCTGAAGTAAGACGTAAAGTGTGGTGGGGACTGAGGACGCTGATACAGAAGGTCGCTGGGCTGTTCATCTGCGGCAACGCTGACAGTGATGCTGGTGGGTGTGCACCATTGACTACTGCCTGTGTCACACCCCATGTGCAAGCCATCAGCAGAGCCTGTCATTCTGTTTACCCCCAAAATAGTGGAGATTCTGACCCCATCTCAACCCCTAAGCTGCTAAATCATCATCCGAGCAACCATTGGCTTCTCTCTCAACTATTAGAATAATCTTGTGAGGGGACACCATCTTCCTCTCTTGTTTCCCTGTAGAAGACTGTGGCTCAAGGAAAACAGTCAGCTGTGGATCGTTCATTCTCAAAAACACCACAGGAACTTCCCTTCTCACCCAGATCAAATGCCTTCAAGCCCTACGTGGCCACTGTCTCTCCTTCGCCCTCTGCCAACCCCATCCTTTACTCCCTGTTCCTGCTCTGCTCGCACAGGCCCACCTGTGTTGGTTTCCTTCCAACTGTTCAAGAAACGCTTTCCTGCAGACATCTCAATGCCCTGTTCCCTCAAATTATTTGCCTCTGCTCAAATTTTGCTTCATGATAAATGCCAACACAGTGTCCCCTAAAAAAAGGATCTCCATTCCATCAATCTCCATTTCTTTTATTGAGTCTCTATTTTTTAAATAACCCTTAGCACACCTGACTTATTCTGTATATCTGTGTCTTATCTGTCTCTCCTCATTCAAATCTGTGTTCCTTGAAAAAAGGGATATTTTTTCTTATCATATTCCTAGTACCTAGAATAATGCCTTGCACGCAGTAGCCATTAAATAAATACTGGTTGTAAAGCTTAATTTTTCTCTTTTCATTTCATTTGTAGTTTGATAATAAGATTCAGTGATTTCTAAAAATTGAAAAAGCCACATCCCACAATGAGATGCTCGATCCAGATGATAACACAAGTTTTGAGATACATTATCTCCACAATTCCTTGGCTCCATCGTCATCTGGCTTGACAATGGAAGATCGTTCACGTGTCTGACATTCTATATGTTTTCTTCATCAAAAATATAAAATAAAAGTTGCTGAGTATACCTACCAAATTCACTATGAAATGAGACATCATGGCCACGATGTGGTACTAATCTTCAAACATATCCAGTAGACTTGCTTTTCCACACTCAGTCTGAAAGATGATTAATACCTATTGACATAAAATTAGCCTTGTGCTGATTATATCTTCACTTGATTACTAATCTTAAATTAGCCTGGGGCTCTTTTCTGATTGGTAATTTGGAACAGCTTTCTCCACGTAGAAGTATATTTTCTCTTGATGGAAAACAATTCCAGTCTTTTGAATTAAATTGTGAAATACTATTTATAGTATTAGAAATTTAATTATATATTTCTGCTGTATGCTGGATGGAAGAATCCTCTTACCCTTAGACATACAGCATATCTTAAGAATAACCATAGTGACAACGGAACGTGAAAAATTATACTCTGGAGACATTTTGAAGGACTAAGCCTTTATGGATCAATTCATATGTAAACTCGACAGTCTGCACCTGTTGCCTAAGATTCTCACTTTCGGTGCACTTGCTTCATCTCACCAACTTGATTATAAGTTTCTCGATCATTGGAACCACTTCATACCCCTCATTTTGGACTGAATGAAATCACAGTTGATGGTACTGAGAACCTCTAGTTCTCTCTAAAGAGTCTCTGGTATGTTTAAAACCTCAGAGATTTGAGTTTCTCCCTTTTGCTTATGCTCGCACTGCTTTCTTTCGGTGGATTTCAACATTTTGTTCAGCGGTGTTATTTCTGCTTCAAATGTTCTCCAAGCAGATCTATAAATGAATGGGGGTCTCCGGTGCTTGAAGTCTCTCACTCACACATCCAGACTTTCTTAGGGAAACTGCTGTAATGATCCAGACTCTTCAGAAAGGCGTGCACAGAGATGGGAAAAGATGAGCTTACGTCCCTTATGTTTCTCTGTATCAGGGAGAGGACACATTTCTTTCAAATGTTAGTGCGGGAATTCTGTAACTACGAAGCGTGGAAACAAAAATGTGCCGTAGGAAAGGGTGTGTCGGAAATAAAGAAGAAACATCAGGTGACAAATTGACATTATTGCAAACATGCTCTTGTTAGCAATACGTGTCAAATTATATATAAACTTATATATAAACTTGTTAGTAATATACAGTGTCAAATTATATATAAACTTAACGTCATACAAAAGCTTTATTTTTCCTACCTTACAAAGTCGATATCACTTCTATTTTATAGATGAGAAAACTGAGATCAACTTTGTGTACGTCAATGGTCTCCTGGTCAGATTTCATGATTGTTAGGTCTAGAGCTCTGTCCCCTACACCAGACCTATTTCCACACTTCAGGGCCCCACACAGGATGTGACAAACACTCTGGCTGGTGTCTCCTCTTTGCCTTCATAGGAGTTTTTGCTGGTGGGATGGCACTCGCTCCACGGGTTCCGCTGCGTCGTTTACAGTCAATTTGTTTTTCTTCCTTCTCAGCACATCTTTATGCATCACTAATCACTGGATTTAACACTTCTCAGAAAAGGGGAGATAATATCTGCAAAGGTTAAGAAGCCTAAGGAAAAAAGCTTAGCGATGCTAACAGAATAAATGAGTGACTTGAGTCTGAAGGTGCAAATGCCAACTACTGACAAGATTGACTTACAGGTGAAACACGCCACAGACAGCGAACCGAAACACGTGCCTGCTGGCATTTCATCAGAAGCGCTCGGCTGCAGCTCTTTGGAAATATTTTACTGACAGTCCCCCGGAGCACCAGCTGTGTGCCTGTCACATTCAGTGGGAATATGCTTGGTGGAAAGAGGCCAGCAGCCTCAGTGAGGGGGTGCACTGTTTCTTTAAAGGCAAAGGATGTGGAAAGCTCAGAATACGACCGCAGAATCAGGAGGTGAGACCACATCCTCCAAGGCAGAGCTGGCTCCCAAGCGTTCTCCAAGTTTGCTGAGAAAATGAAGTACCAAGGATGCGTCTGCCTACGTGGGGTGAGCATTTTGCCAGGGAAAATGATTTTCGTCATTCTGTAGGCAAACTCGCCTTCTCTTGACCGTCCTGGGGCCTCAGCCTGCTCTGAGGAGCTGCGTGTAATTCATGTGGAACAAACTCAGCAAAATCACGAGTGACTGCGTCCTGCAACGTGAGGGGAATTGGAGGGCAGCTCCTGAGAACGCTCCCCAGCAAGCCCAGACGTTGGCTCTGTCTGAGGGCCACTTTGGAAGCAACACAAGGAATGATTTAAAGTGGCTAACTGCACAGACAAAATCAATGTGCATCTCAATTTATTGCTATGATTGTGTCTTCAGAGGTTTGAATTCTAGCTGGTCTCTGCTATAGGCTGAATGCTTGTGTCCTTCCAAAATTCACAGGATGGAAACCTAACTCCCGATGTGATTGGCTTTTGGGAGACGATCAGGTCATGAGGGTAGAGCCCTGATAATGGGGTCAGTGCCCTTAAAAAAGAGACCTCAGAGAGCTCCCTGCCCCCGTGTGACGACACAGCTGGAAGATGGCCAGCTTTGAACCAGGAAGCAGGGTCTCACCAGACCCCGGGCCTGCCAGTACCTTGATCTTAGACTTCCAAGCCTCCAGAACTATGAGAAATAAATTTATTTGATTTATAAACTACCTGAAAAGACTTGGACATTTTCTAAGACTTTGTCAAATAGGAAGAAAGACATATCAACGAGATGCAAAATTATTATCTTGGTGGAAAAATTTGCAATATGAATTTTGTTTGCTGCTGTTAAAATAGACTTGAAAAGGGAGCTGATTTGATCCGAATTTGGGCTCACGGTGACGTCGCGATAACGTTCACCCTGGGTCACAGTTGACAATCAGAGGCAGTGTCTTCGTGATTAGGGCTCAGAAGGTCCTACTGAATCCTCTGCTGCCGAACGGGAACCTTTCTGGGACACAGTCTTTCTGACTAACTGGGACCTAATGAGGTTTGCTCCTGACAGAGAGATGGCACCGTTTATATTTTTCCAGTAGCACAGCAGTGACACATTTCAGTCTTTGGTCCCTCAGCGCCCCATCACCAGCTGTGTGACGGGACGACTGGACAAGGCGTGGCCTTGGAGGTGCAATAATGACTGTGTAGCTTCTCTTGTTTAGAGTGACAAGGCTGGATCTGATGGCTTCTCTTTTCCCTTTAATATCTGAAATTCCCTGAAAGTTGATTTTAGTAACTTTTGGGGTAGGGTTTAAATGCATTTTCTAAAAATGTGTTTTTTAAAATGTTATGTTAGAATCAGGTAATCTACCCTTACTATAGGCCGCACACACGTGTACATGTGTGCACACTCGCACACACACACTAAGTCATTTCAAGGCCTTGGCTCCCATGATCGTGGGGGCTGGCAATTCTGAGCTCCTTGGGGCAGACCCACAAGCTGGACTCTTAGGCAAGGAGCTGATGCTGCAGTCTTAAGGCAGAATTTCTTCTGTGGGAAACCTTAGTTTTTTTTTTTTTGTCTTAAATCCTTTCAAAGGATTGGATGAAGCCCAATGGCTTTGTTGAAGAAAATCTCCTTTATTTAAACTCAACCGATCACAGCTTTGAAGCACGTTGATGTGTCACCTAGATTTGCACTGGACTGGATGGGTGTGCAAAAATTGTTGTCTAGCCAAATTGACACAGAAAACTAAGGACTGCAGGATATGGAAAGAGAAAGGAACAAAAACACCTTGATGTAAGCTTAATTCACTTTAAAATGAAGGAATTCTTTGCGTACGGTGGTAATGATTAGACTTGTTTGGGCTCCAGCGATCGAGAGTGACGAACACTGCTGTTCTGGAGGCTGGAGAGGAGCCTGGAGCAACCTCTGCTGGGGGTTCCCTGGAAAAGAGCCTCCCTTTTTCCCAGCCCCGTGTTTTGCAGTTGCAGTGGCCAGTGCACTCCTGACTTGAAGTATGAGGTGGAAATCTGGTTATTATCCTGCCCTGAGGGCATCTCCTATCCCTGAGCTCATCTCCTGTAGCAGCCCACAGTAGCCCTAGGCAAGATTATGTCTAAGTTTCCCAGTTCTCGTCTTGTTTTGTTGAACAGAAAGTCAGGAGCTGGGAGTCAGAGTGTAGCAGAAAGAGCGAAGATTTGCTGTGTAAAACCTGTAACCCCTCCTTCTTCCTCCCTCCCTCCCTCCCTACTCTTCAAGCCCATTCCTCAGACAGCTGAGCTTTGCAGCTCCCATTTCCCAAAGAGCTGGACACACAGATGTGCAGGGGATGGGGCCCTCCCCCTGGGAACTGTGCAGTGTTTAGGGTCTCTGTTGACTGCATTTCAGTTTTTGAGGATTTGTTTTTCTCCCCAGAAATGAGACCACCCTAGGACCAGGTCTAACCCAAGAGGACAGTGACTTTCAGCCTTTCAGTTTCCCTGGGGTGTGTCCCACAGGGAAGGCAATTCTGGAGAGAGCAGGAGCATCACTGGATGCCCCCCTACAGGAGTAAAATTTGCCTAAAAGGGAGTTTTGGGTATTTTTTTAAAGAGGCTTTCAGTGTAAATCTTTCCTTCTATTACCCCTACAGAATCTTCTATAAAGTCTTTATTTCTTGCTTCATGTGTTTATATATATATATTTGAAGGAGCTGAGTTCCGCGCCCAGACTGACGAAGCATGAAGATAGACTTCTGTCCCTAATCTGTGAACCAGCAGGATGGGGTGGAGGGGAAGAGTGACACCTGCGTTACAGGTGAAGTTCTGGTCTGACGTGTAACTTGGTGGAGATGCTTATCAGGTGCGTGGTCTGCGCACACCACCAAGATGAGTCCCTCGGCCTTAGAGACTCTCCTTCCTGCAGTAAACACGCGGGAATCACCGTGTGCTGAGAACTAGGGGTCCGGGGATACAAGAGGTGTAATCCTTGCCCTCGAGGTTCTTAACAGTGCAGCGGTGTCAGGTATACATTTAAACACTTAAGTATTTACCAGTCTGGTCGGCTAAGGAGGATTTGCGGGGTGCTGTGGGTGATGGGGGGTTTGGAAATCAGCACGGGGAAATCTGTGAGGTCATCAGAAACTCAATCTGAGGCTTAAAAGGAGAATAGGAGTTTGTCATTTCAGAAGGCAGGTAAGTAGGTGTTTCCGGTCGGCAGAAAGATCCATGCAGTGGCACAGAGCTGTGAGCGTGGAGCTCTCCAGGAGCGCCACGTATCTGAAGGATAAGGAGGTAAGCGTAGCCAGTACAGTTAGACAAACGTGTGTGGTCTACTCTTTGACAGCCGTGGGTGCCACAAAGAGGACCTGATATCCTGTAGCTGACTGAGTACAAGTGAGGACTACTGAGGAAGCCAGTAGTAATAAGATGACAATGTGCACTAAAAATACATGCGTGTGGGACAGTTAGGAGATATGTGAGACTAGAAACAAGGTTACGGAAAGAAAGTGATGGAAATGGTCCAGGCAGATGAGAAAGGCAGGTTTGCAGAAGATGCATGGAGACAAGAAAGTGCATCTTTTGTTTTTGGTGGGGAGGGGTCGTAAAAATTGCAAATTTTGCTGTCTTTGCACAAAACACCATGTATAATAGGCACACAACAGTATGTCTCTATTGATTCATTCATTGCTGATGTTTTTTTTTCCCAATTGGATAAAGACCATTTGCCAACTAAATTTTGTGTTGCTTGGGAGAAATTTAAAAATAAAGCCCTTATTTGTTTGCTAATTTGTTAAATTTAAACAGGGTCCTACAACTATCCATCACACAGGAATCTACAGAGCCTAGGAAACATATATTAATGTATTTTATTATAACAAGAAAATTGCAGAAGTCCTGTTAGTGATATGTATCATGCAGCTAACTGTTGTGCCCAGAGGCAGGCGGTGGAAAGTGCTGGGCAATCTCTTCTTTGCATGGTGCTCCTACCAGGCAAACCAGGTAACAGCTTTTACCTTGCTGCTTCAGTGGAGCGAGAGGAATATTCCCCAATCAAAACTCAGAGTATCTTCACATATTAGGAATTCATGTCATATTCCCAGAAGTGTATTTAGGGTTCCATTAAAGATGCTCTTTTTGAAATTGCCGGGTTTTGCAAGAGTGCTAACACCTTACAATATGTTACAATATTATCTCTACTTACATGGTTTTATTAGAGCTTCTCATAGTAGAAAAGCTATTATTTCTTTTATTTTATACTTTCAAAAATTGAGACTCAGACACGAAAAAAGAAGAGTTTGTTAAAGGTTACAGGGAAGTTAAACAGCAGAGATCAAACCAAATCAAACCTAAACCCAGGTTTTCTGCTCTTCCTGTAAAATTGCCAGGACCAATCTTTCTATTTCTCTGGTGAATTCTAGAATGTGAAAGCTGAAAAATTCACGATTGTGCATTCAGTCGACAAATATTTGTGTCTCTTAACTGTCAGTAAAAGAGACATTTACAAAGTGAAGGTGAGCAGAGAGAAATCATTTAATTTTCCTCCGGGCATAGAAGCTGGTTAAACCTCCCTGTCCACTTGTGTCCATGTGAGACTAAGTGATTAGTCTGGGGCAATGGAATGTTACCCGCTTCCAGCCCCTTCCTTTTATCCTCCACTCTCTCATCTCCCTTTTTTTCAGCCCCTGTTAGGGAGAGAGCTAGGAGACCTCATGTGTCAGTGGAGCCACTAAAGGGAAAGGCTCATGCCTGAACCATCACGTGGAAACTGACAAAACTTTCACTTCACTCCTGTGAGTGAGACATGCGCTTTTATTTTAACGACACAATGAATATTGTGGAATGTTTGTTACAGCACTTGAGCGTTACATACACTGACTAATACAAATTCTATCTTTCTGCCAGCACCTAGTGGTTGCTACCATATCTCTCATTTGGAATACTGAAGTAGCCCCAAAAGGATCTTTTCTCATGCTCTCTTGCTCTACTTCAATCTATTTCCAATTTCATCCAGAAATATTTTTAAAGCAAAAATATGGTAAGTATATGCCATTGCTTAACATCTTTTTTTTTAATTGCATTCTTTTTTATTGACATATAGTCAGTTTACAATATTGTGTCAATTTCTGGTGTATAGCATATGTTTCAGTCATACATCTACATACACATACTCATTTTCATATTCTGCTTAACACCTTAAATGGCTTTCCAAAGTTCTTAGGATAAACCGTCCCTGCAGGATCTGGTTCCTACCAATGTCATCCCCCCTTGTTTCCTCCCTTCTCTTTCTCTCTCTGTTTCTTTCACAAGATCTGTCTTTTAGTTCTATCACACTATGACAGAAAGTTATCTCTTACTCCTATCTTCCTACCCAGTGGTGTTCTGCTTTAATGACCAGTTCTCTTGAAAAAAAAAAGTATGTGTGTGTGTGTGTGTGTAAATTTATTTTAAAGATTACAATTTTCAAATAATTAAATATGCAATACTTTTTATCGTAAATTCCATTTTCCCGATTGATTTTCCTGGAAATCATTCTCTGATACTTGACAAACTCTTGAATTCATCACCAGCCTATGGCTGCAATCAAATCATAATTTGACAAAATCAGACCAGTGAATAAATGTTTGATTACTATCTGATTTAGCAAAGAAGTTGCTCACAACATTGACAAATGAATGTAGTTTCAACATGAATATTGGCTGATATTTTCATTTAATTAACAAAATAAAAAAGTAAAAAACAAAAACAAAAAAACCCCAAAGATGTCTGTTGGAACCCCATGCATATTTGTCAAGAATATGAATGAGATATGAGGTAAGAGTTAAGAGAATGAGATAAGAGAGAAGAATTTTCAATTACGGAAGAAAGTTGCTTCAATTTTGAAGGCTGCCTGCAGTGGAGCAGCTACTGACATGCACATCTTAAGTTTGTTCAGCCTTATTAAGATTGTTTTCATCATTTTCTTAAATCTAGACAGCTTAATCTCCAATCTATACTATAAATCAAGCCCTGATTTTAAAAGCTTGCCTGTTTTATTGTGTAAATACTCCTGCCATGGTTGATTTCAACCTGTCAGTGTAACACTACTGAATGTGGAATTGGGACGAGATATGTGGTACTAGTCCACCATACAAATACAACAGACATAAACGATCTAGAGAAAACAGAGAGGACTAAAATGCAATTGGGATTGTGAGTTTTGAGTATTTATCACTTTCCTAATTTACTAAAAAGACCCTGAATTCCTGGACCCCTGTGGAAAATCCACCAAGAGTCTTTGTGAGCTGAGCTTTTAATGATGAAAATATCTGGTGTTACCACTACAAGGATACACACGTATGTTAAAATTTCACATCTATGTGGAGTAATATTTGGGAACAAACTCATATTCTTTTAGAGTTTTAATACTTTTCTTTTGTGTTATTAAAAACTATTCTAATTGTTGTTCTACCAGAGTGAGCAATTTTGAGTGTGTTGTATGTGTGTGGTGTGGCATATGTGAGTGAGTGGTGTATGTGTGTAAGTGTGTGGTGTGGAGGTGTGTACACATACACTTAAGGGCTAGGTCACATGGATTTTGATGGACGATTTTCTACCTAACTTTAATGATCACTCCCTGTGCACTGCTCCCTGCTTATATCACTCAGTTTAAATCATTTTCTGTAGTCAAGATTTCGAAAGAGATGGCTAGACGGCATTCTTTCAGAAACCAGTAGATCATAAAAGGGTGTCTGTGCATGGTGGAGGCCAGGGTGGTGAGGACAGAGCCCCTGAGTGTGGGGGTGGGATGGACTCAGACCACCCTTAGGTGCAGTTGTAGGGCTATCTGAAGAAGGCGTCACAAAATCCTGAATATGGGAGCCAGGATCTCTCCGCCCTCTCTTTTGAAAGCTAAATAGACATTTCTTCAAAGAAAAAATACAGATGGCCACAAGCATAGGAAAAGATGCTCAGTATCACTAATTATCAGAGAAATTCAAATCAAAATTACCATGAGGTGCCACCTCACACCAATCAAAACGGCCATTATCAGAAAGTCTACAAACATTACATGCTGGAAGGGGTGTGGAGAACGGAGAACCCTTCTACACTGTTGATGGGGATGTAAATTGGTGCAGTTACTATGGAGAACAGTATGGAGATTCCTTAAAAAAACTAAAAATTGAGTTATCATATGATCCTAGCAGTCCCACTCACTCCTGGTCATATATCTGGAAAACACAAAAATTCTAATTTAATAAAATATATATATCTTAATGGTCACAGCAGCACTATTTATGATAGCTAAGAAATGGAAGGAACCTAAATGTTCATGGACAGATAACTGGATAAAGAAGATGTGATATATATATGTATACATACATACATACATGTGTACACACAATGGAATACTACTCAGCCATAAAAAATAATAAAATAATGCCATTTGCAACAACATGGATAGACCTGGAGATTGTCATACTGAGTGAAGTAAGTCAAAGAAAGACAAATATCAGATGATATCAGTTATATGTAGAATCTGAAAAATGATACAAATGAACTATTTACAAAACAGAAATAAACTCACAGATGTAGAAAGCACACTTGTGGCTACCAAAGCAGAAGGGCAGAGGAGGGATAAATTGGGAATTTGAGATTAACAGATACACAACTATATATAAAATAGAGAACAAGGACCTACTCTATAGCACAGGGAACTACATTCAATGTCTTGCAATAATCTATAATGGAAAATAATCTGAAAAAATAATATGTATATATAACTGAATCACTTTGCTGTATACCCAAAACATCGTAAATAAATTATATTTCATTAAAAAAGGAATTAGAACAGCTATCACAGTGATACATACAAAAAATAAAATACGGCTTCTAGGCAAAGTATCCCCATGTGTGGCGAGGGAGTAGACCCTCCCTCATCAGAAAGCGACTGGTGGCCCACGGTGGGGGGAGGAAATGCGAACCTCCACCTCCAAGGAACTCAGACGCGTCAGCAGCGGGTCAGTTCCCCCCAGTTCCAGGGCTCTCCCTCTTCTCCTCCCTTGGCTTTATTTTCCCAGCAGTTTAGCTGCACAGTATTTTAAGGACAAAACTGGCTTCATTTGGACAACTCTTGTTTAATATCCCTTTCAAAATCCTGAGTTCCCAGATGGATTCCTTAAATAAACCAATGAACGTAATTGTTTAACGGACAATTAAAAGACAAAATAGATCAATAGGAATAAAATACAGGAAATGTTTCTCAGTCATGTTTCTGTTCATGAAAATGCCCACCCAAGGCAAACAAGCCAAAGGCAGCCACTTTGCTCTTACAAGATCCAGCGCAAGAATGAAACCAATGTGTGGAACGGTTTTTGAAGCTGCCTGTGTGGGCCTCTACCCGGCCAGAGGGCTGCTGTGGTTTGCAGTCCAGGGATGAGCGTCAGAGGACTCTCCTTTTGTTTCATACAGTGTTCTTATTTGGTAAAATTTACTGAAAGTCGCTCAGGACTGGCGGAAGGTGATGACGGAAGCAGGTGTCCCATCACCAGGAATCGCCCGGAACTATAAACACTCAGCTCAACAGCTCACCTTCCCTTCAGCATCTCAGAGTCTCGACAAGCACGGACAAGGGTACCGGTGGCCAGGGGAGAGGACACTGGGGGGTGAGACCTGGTCCGCGGGCTGCACTGCGCAGAGCAGTAGGATCGTTGCCCTGCGACCGCTAATCAGCGGATACTGATGCGAGCCCTTGCTCTGACTGCAGCCTGGGTTAGTGAGTGTCTGCATAGGACAACGGGCTGAGAGGCCGTCTTCCCTGTCCAGGTCCCCCAGGAGGCGGGACTGCTTGTTCCGGCAGCTGCCTGTGGGGCAGGGGCGGCAGCAGCTCGAGTCTTTACTGGATGTGGCCTGGAGCTTTCTGGGCTGGCTGTAGACACAGCCGCACGGCCAACAGGAGCAGCACGGTCAGAAGATCTGTTTCTGGGTCCCCCTAAAGATTCAGATCTGTAGGCTGTTGCTCTCTCTCCGACGGAAGGCACGTAAAACTGCTCAGGGGGTTTGTACCTGAGACTTCTGGGTCTTGGTGGGCTGGGTAGTCCCTGGCACAGTCCCCAGGCAGCTCAGGGAAGAGGGGGAAGGACCCGCACTCCCTGGTGTGGATAGCCCTAGACCCCCAGACTTCCGCTTGAAGTTAAGCATCATCTCTTTAAGGGGGAAACAATGAAAGACAAAGAAAGAAGGAAGGAAGGCAGGCAGGGAGAGAGCAGGGGAGGGAGAGTGAGAAAGAACAAGAAGAAACAGACAGGAAGGCAACCTCTGCGCACTCGGGTCTGGAAGAAAAGTCCAGCAGGCCTGGGCGAATACCATCTGAATATTTAATCATTCACTCTCTAGGAAAAACATCCTGGTGAACCGTCCATTTCCTCCGGCAGAGATGAGATCGGAGCTGTAGGATTAGAGAGGACGTTTGCATGTTCCTCTATTCTTCTGTCTCGTGCACAGAAAGCCCATGGTTCCGATTACCAGTAATTCTGAAACGTCGGACTCAGAACATAGACACAGGCAAAGAAGCAGCCTGTTTCGGATTTCAGCGGTGGTAAGAGTGTGCCGTGCAAAGATTGCATTTGTTTTGTCCTATGGTAGGTCTCAATCTCCCTTGCACCAGATTGTCCTGATTTCCAATATTTTGTTCCATGAAAGTCCCTTCAGGCTTTCATACGTGTCCGAATTGGAGTGTGATTGCAGTTCAGCTAATCCCCAACTCAACAGCTTTTTCAGCCCCTGGTCAAAGGTAAGTTTCAAGTAAAAATTTTTAGGTTTGTAGCTGTATAATTAAAACAAAAACAAAAAGCAAAAGCAAAAATCAACATCACAACTCAGTTTTTAAAACATTTTCTCATCTTGTAAGAAAAGGGAAAACAGGTCCAAGATAATTAAATGACTTGGGTTAAATTCCTGTTTCCAACGTTCATTTTCCCAACTGTGACATGAAAGATACGTGTGTGTTTATCAGTCGTTAGTGTTTTCAACTGACAAACTCACTCATTTTTAACTGCAAGACTCTTGACTTCATTTGGGTGCTGAACACATTCAATCTCCACCTGGTTCTGCATCATTAGATGGCCAGAACGAAAATAAAGGGTGCTTTCTGTTATCTCAGCGGCCCCCTCCTCTGATGACGCCAGCCTTGGCTGACGGTGGGCCCCAGGGCCTCAGGGAACACCTTACAGGTCTTTGTTTTCTTCTGCTGAAAACCAAGTCCTAGCTGGCCTTTTTGTGCCCTAGGTTTTTGAGAAATAGCCCTTCCCTTGTCAGGTTTTGACACGACTAAAAAAAACCATTTTACATCCAATTAGTTCAATTCTATAATGTGCGCTTTTATGATCAAATTATTTCACCCCCTGAAAAATGGAATGTAATTAGTTTAACATTTTAGACTTTTCATGCGTTGACTCCATTCTGCCCTCCACTCACACCCTCTCCATTCTCTCCTGTCTGAGCATTTGACCCGCGAGGCTGAGCATCCCTAAGTACGTGTGTGAGCACTTCTGTGCTCACTGTGAGGGTGAGGCACTAGTATTGATTCCACAGGCCAAATTGGTTAAGTCTTCTTATCATTGCAAAACTCCATGTCGTCCACGTGGAGGACTCTGGTGGATAAAGCACTGGGGGCCCAGGAGAAATATGTGGGCCCTTGGCGTCTTTTGCTCTTGGCAGGTAACCTAAGTGAGAAATTGCCTTATTTCTGTCTATCTCTTTCACATCAAAATGAAGATGATACCAGTGGCCTCTTTTTCTTCATAGGGATGATTTTTGATCAAAGATAAAAAGACCTTCGATTTTTAAAGCTAAAGTAACCATATACACTTTTTTTTAATTAAAAAAATTAGGGTATTTTCTGACAGTGGGGTATGCTGCTTTAAAACAGGAATATTCTGGAAAATCCTGGTAGGCATAAATTCTAATTTATGACAGAAAAGTGTCATTTATTTTTTTCCTTTTTATATGAAAACATATTCATTATACACAAGTCTGATCATTTTTGAAGTTGGTATTCACAAGCACGGCCATTATTGGATGTTTAAGTATGCATGAATTTAACAGATAACTGGCATTGCTTTATAGCTTCTGAATAAGGTTATAATTCTAGGGCTGTGATTTTGGGGTCGTTTTCCTTTTATTCCTTCCAATAAAGGAGTCTTTCATGTCTACAGGGAGCTATCATCTTGAGTAATCTGCAGTTCTGATGCTCTGTGTTTTACTCCAGCAAGAGGCACATGAAATGAGGTTCAGCCCCACTGAAATAGAATGGAAACAGCTAAATTGTGATCTTTTTAAAAAAATATGTTCCTTGTTTTCCTTGTGTTTCTTAGCCACATTTGCTTTTGTCATTTCTCATTAATCTTCTTCTGTTTTATTTTAGACAGAATTGAGGGATTTGAGAATGGAAACCAAGGGAAGTTGGAAAGGATGGAAAACACGCTTGGGTGTGTGAGTGTGGGTAAGCCTTTTAAACTCTCTGAGCTTCATATTACGATGCGTCAAATAGATTTAATAGCATCTACTCCACGTCAATTATTTTCTGAGCTGCAATCATGTAAGTATAGTCCCTCACAGTGCCTGGTGTATTGTGATTGCTCAAATGGGTATCTTTTATTATGATGATGATTATCTGCACTGTTAGGAACCTTGACAATGGTCTAAACCAAAATGAAGACAGAAGAGAAGAGGCCGTGATAGTCTGGAGGATAAAGTTACCTGGCTTGAGGAGTCAGGTGTAAACTACTCCCTGCGGTCAGCCAGGTCAGCTTATCTACCTGGGACCACAATGGCTGAGAAGCGATGATGGAGAATTCAGGAGGGACCAGTCTCTGTTCTAACCATGAATCTGTTGGCTGCTCTCCATTGCCAAGGGGCTCTGTTCTTCTGAAGGATGTTTATTTATTTATTTTTTATAGCTAAAGTTCCCTTTATTCCAATCCTCATGAATACAGGGCAGTAAGGAGCAGCCAAGTTTTCCAGTCCTAGAATTCTTTCCTACTCCCACCCAGCCTGCACTTAATCTGTCTCTCTTTGTCCCAAGTGTGCAAACAAGATGTGTTTGGCCAAGGCATTCGGCATGATTCTCATTGAAGAAGTTAGATCAAACTATGAGGAGTGACTCTTCCAATCTGTGCATGAGCTCCAACAATAGGAGTCGAGCACCATTCTCTCTGGCATTTATTTGGACTTTGGGGGTAGGACTGAGCTGAATGTCTGAAACAGCAGGCAGACACGTAGAAAGGGGGTTTATGCAGCATGCCAGTTCCCAAACTCGCTGTGCTGTTTGGCTCAGGAAGTGGCAGAAAATAACTCTTGGAATATGAGTCAGGTTGTGCAGCACTCTGGGATCAAAACTCAAAGGATTTTTTGGGAGGAGAGAAGTGGTGTTAATACTCCTAAGATAAGTGATAACTTCATGTTCCCATGAACCAGAGACTTAAAAGGAAGAATCAAAAGCAGCTCTTTGAAGTTAAAATAATAATAATAATTCAGTGGAAGGAATGGAAGAGAGGAAAATGAGGAAATTTCTCAGAAAGTTGAACTTTTGCTCAAGGGACAGTTTATAACAAAGTTTATAAAATTAAAGGCTCAGCGCAGAAGGTACAACACTCAAGTAATAGCATCTACAGACAGAGAAATCAAAGGAAAAGGAGAGAAGAAAATCTTCAGTGAAACACTAGAAGAACACTTCTGAGAGGGAACAAGGGCCACGGATTTTACAATTGAAGGTATCCAGCACAATGGAGGGAAAAAGACCCCTTACTGAGTCACACTATCTATGGCATTTTCAGAGACAATGATCCAAAAACCTCTCCGAGAGGAAAAGGAAGTCACTCACAAAGCATTTAGATTCAGAACATTATAGACTCGAGAACAGCAGCACTGCGATCTGCAGGAAAATGGAATGATGCCTTCCCGATTCTGAGTAAAGTTGATTTTAGGACTTATATTCATCACCCAGGGAGACCATCAGTGGGTATGAGGATGGAGTGAGATATTTTCATACATGTAAGGTGTCAACAGTTTACTAGGACAGGATGTGCTGCACACTGTTACGGCCACCCGGGGACACTCATGAACCGTCTTCTCAAAAATGTGTTTACCCATCACCCGGTCCCAACAGAGCGCTCTCAGCATTTCTGTTACTGAAACATCTTTGGTTCCTTTGTGGAATGTGTGGTATTTGCTAATAGTAATTAAACATTGTTCCCCCAGATGTTTCTGAATGTCTATGAGCAGCATAAAGGCAGACATTGTTTTTAATTATTCTTTACTGCATACCCAGTGTTGGACATATTGTGATGACTCAGGTACTGTGGAAAGAGAGACACCAGGAAAGAGACAATGAAGAGAAAGAAACCATCAAATGGCTGTACCCCTTGGTGCATTTTTTTCTTCTGATTAAAACTTGTAATGTGACAACCACGTGATAAAATCTCACAGGAAAGTTGTGTTTAACCTTAATTGGTAAGGGCACCGACCCCATTAACAACACTCTTTTTCCCCTTTCATACTTTTGTTTTTATTACACAATATATAGCACGGTCCAACAACGCAGTCAATACGCTTACATATTGACTAGACCCTCAGAATGAAACTCCCTTCACTGCCACCTGCCATCCCCACCTCATGGGTAGTTTGACATACTGTTACACATTTACGTACACAATATAAATGTGTGCACACATGTTTATAACATTAATAGGATGTAGTAAACAGACCTCTTTCTTAATATTTGCTTTAAAATATGAATATGCATTTTTAGGTCAGCACATACACCATTAACTCATCATTTCTAATAACTGTGTGTGTTTATTCCATGGAGTTTGCCATGGTTCATTTTACCACTATCTTATTGATGCACATTTATACTACTTATTGCTATACCAAGTGCGGCAATAAATATCCTTATATTTAAAAATTTAACTTTTTGGGAATGTCCTTGCAAAAACAGTTTCCTAGAAATCCAATTACTAGGTCAAACAAAAGTCACATTGTTGGTGGGTACGGACAATCCGAATTTAATAAAAGTTCTACCAGCTTGTACTCCCATCAAGATTGTGATCCTGCCAGTTTCACACGTTTTTGCAACACTTTAAAAACTTTTCCAATATATTGGAATAAAAAATAATATTTAATTATAGTTCTAATTTGTTTTCACTTGACCACTACATGATGCTAATCTTCTTTTTCTGTATTAATTGGCCATAAATTTTTTTCTTCGTGTATTGCCTGTTCATTTGTTTTGCTCAGTTTCTGTTAGCTTGTGAATATTTTCTTTCATTGATTTGTAGATGCTTTTTATATATTCTTGAATATTTTATCCTTTCCTTTTCTTATATATGGTACACACAATTTTTAAAAATAATTGAAACAACCACCTATAATAATATAGCCAATGGAACACTGACTTTTTTTCCAGGGGAAATTAGATGTATGTTTACAAGTATAAATATCTTTCCATTCTTAATTATTTTTCAGTAGCGTCAAGGGCCTTCGTTGGTTATGATTCATTCTCACTTGAGGACAACGCTATTGGTGATAATGACACAAATGCCATTCAGCTCTTGTCAAGTGACCTACCCGTGGAAGCAGAACACCTGAATGCGGTTCTAACAGGATTGATCCAGTTGCATTTAACCACAAGGGGGAGGTGTCTGACCTTAACTCTGAGAGATGAAATTTCATCTCTGGCCCTTAACTGGAAGACAAATCGAAGACAAAGCATGCCCACGTGGCTGCTAGCCTTAGTTAACATTTTATGTCTTTCTCTCTCCCTCGCCTGACTCACAGGCACTTATTTAATGAAAAAATGTAACAGATCCAAATGACTGCAGGACAGTTTTTGAAAGGTAAACGGAATCATTTGTTGCCTCGGTAGGCGTGACGTGTGCCAATCTGAAGGACATCGAAGGTGTCTGCGATAGGGTGTGTGTGCATGTATGTCTGTTTAGTACCTTTTAAGCTGTCATTTAATGCTTATCTTCTTCAAATACCTGGACAAATGCAAAGAAAACACTCAGCTGAGTCAAAAGTGCAGAATTATTAATCAACCCTTGCAAACAAATGGTCTATTTGGCCCCTTTGGTGGGCTGAGTTCTCAGCACTGCTGAAATGAAGAATTGGGGTGATGTGTGTGGGGGAAGGGCATTTGAGTCTTGTCTGGCTGAGTTTATCTCAGCTTCTTGTTTACTCTTCATTACCTTTGAGCAAAAGACAAAATTGCCTTGGAAGGGCACCATTCTCCTAATTGCTAATGCCATCCATTAATCAAAGGCTGGGAAGTCAGGCGTGGGGCTCCCTGGGGACCCAGCAGGTCTGGGCCGCACAGGTTCATCTCTGATGGCGGCTGACTCTCCTAATATGATCGTCAAAAGTGACTTTCCCTGATCTGCCCTAAGCTGTTGAGATACTCTGAGCGCCTGGGACAGCTGTGAAGGCAGACGCTGCAGCCCGCTCCGAGGGGCTTGGTGACTCTGTTTAGTGTCTCAGGGGGGTGTGGAGGCAGGAAAACGGGAGCCTGAGAGAGGGGAGGGGGGCCAGCTCTCACACTCGGGTCAGGAACGACAAGGTGCCCATACCCCCTTCGGAGATTCATGAATAGGAAACCAGAACATCTAATCCTCCTTTGTTTCCACGCCCAAGCCTGCTGGGAATCCTACCCCAGATTTTAAAGGAATATCAACATTAAATTGTTGGAAACTTGAACTAGCTTTATATTCAGCAAACACTTGAAAAAAAAATGTGCTCCTTCTAGGAGGGCTGCAGTTTGGCCCAGTGATGTGTTCCGGAATGGTTCCTAACATGGACTGCAGTTGGATTTCCTTTTTCTGAATGTCTAATGCTGGAGGGCACAGAATCTTCACAGACAATGTAGCTGGGAGCGTCAATGGCTCAGAGGAGATCCTTGATCTGCTTAAGGGATGGAAGCAGATGGTGACCTGGTTATGAGCGTTCTAAACTCACCCTGTTTTTTTTTGTTTGTTTCCCACAACGCACTTTTGTGGAAAGTCTGTCCTCCCACCTTTTAATAAAAATACAGCAACTAGCTGCTTTTTGGGGGGCAATGACGGATTTGAGAGGGTGTCTCACTGCACGCAGAGGAGGGAGATGCATTAAGCATTTTTAGCAGAATGGACGCTGTGGAGGTCCTGACAGCCGGGTGATGATTTGTTTGTGTTGGACTAAGCAGTAAGTCAGCCGTTAGTCTTTGAGTAATCGTTCCTGTCAGCTTGTTAAACATTAAAAACAAATGCACTGGAGAAAAGCCATGCCTCTTTTCTAGACGGAGAGTCATTCTGAGGCCAGTTTTCAGTACGTGTGGTCATTGGTGGTCCTGGGGGTGGGGGGCATGCTCTCACCTCGGCCACATCTGAGGCTGCGCCGGATGGAGATGCTGAACTTCTGACCTGGGAGCCAGGTCCCGCCTTCGGCTTGGTCTCTAGGTGGTCATAATTCTGGTCGCTGATGTTACAGCACAGAAATCAGTTTTCTTCCTGAGGGTGGCACTGGCTATTCTACTCGTGAGTCTCTAAAGATTGGAGGAAGAGAGAGTCATTTAAGAGCTGGGAACAGTGCTGTCAGAAAATTACCTTCTCAGAGGGCTGGGGGGGGGGCAGCTGAGCCCACGTGGACGCACAGTCTAGTCAGACTTACCATACTTCTTGCCTTTCATTCTCCTGGTCTTCGCTCCTTCCCCTCTCCATTGTCCTCTCTTCTTCAGGTCTGTTTTAATTCTCTCTTCCCGGCAGTCCTATTTCACCTTTCCTCGTTCCCGCCTCCAAGTCTCCATTTCCTTCCCACATCTGCTCATTGATCGTGCACTCACGTTGACTTTAGTGTACGTCTGGGTGTGGCTCCCATGTTCTGTCTCAGTCTTACAGTAATTTACATCAAAGAGATGTTTTATGAAATAACCTGTTCATTCTCATCCAATAACTTCTGTGGATTACTTGTAAAGCAATCAGAAAAGTTATGGAGACTAAAGGTACACTTTTTAAGGGTAGTCAGCTTACAGCGTTGGGTCAGTTTCCGGTGCACAGCGTCATGTTTCAGCCATACGTATACATACATGTATTTCAGAATTTGAGGGTATCTTTCAAGTACCTAAGGCTGTTCTGCGGAGGTCAAGCTGTGTTCTTAAGGCTACTTTTTCTGCAGACGTAAGGTGAACAGTGGCTTTCTTCTGCCTCTTTTCAGCTTAGGTTTACTGAAATTAATCAGTTGGTGATCCATCACTGGGGTGTTTATCGTCCCGACACCGTGTGAAGCACATTTTCGCATCTCAACAGAAAGATTATGGCTAAAGAGAGGATCTCACAGGGATAGACTATATTCCAAACTGAAAGGGGTAGGGGGGGTGCTGGTCATGGGATTTGCTTTCCTCTGATGCTACAAAAAGACGTTTCTGAGGACAGCAGCCCCTGTGCTTCTGGAACAAGACACTTAGCTCTCCACCAGGCTGGAGAATTTCAAAAATATTGCTGGTGTGGGATTCTGTGACCGCCAGCCAAGGCCAACATCTAGAATTTTATTGAATACGTCCACACTTTCTAAAACCTGTTTTTCTTTGTTGAAATGACTTTTAACCAAAATGTCACTTTTAAAAGCCAGTTTCAATGATCCATCCGTCATCAGGTTCGAATTGCAGATCCCGGAGTGCCTTTTCCGACAAACTAAGATAAATATATTCATCCAGAGCTCAGGACAGAGCTCGCAGGAAAGTCAAGGCAAAGGGCTAAAAAGTCTCAATACTGCATCTGTGACATAAATTTCCAGGGAAAATTCATAAATTCTACCAACAACAATCTTACATTCTCATATTTCAGGGGATATTTAGGGATTTTAAATAATCTAGGAGTATCAGATCTGTGCTGCACTGGCAGGCCTATAAAAATTGATGAGGGGAGACAAGAAAGAGCTTATCTATCCACGGCATATTTTAAATGCAATACATGTAATTTTTTAAAGAAAGTTAGACTGTCCAAGATGTCAGTGAGTCATCATAGAAAGGGGCTGACGTGCATAGGATTTTAAAGTCAAATCTGCGAATTAGTTACTGTAGCCTCTTTAAAACAATTCAAGTAGAAAATATGCCGTAAGATTGATTTTAGAACAAGTGTGTACACTGAGATTCTAACATCTGAAGACGAACAAAAAAAGGAGATGTTTATCTTGCCAAATTGGAGACAGAGCTCTAAAACACTAATAAAAAAAAACGGCAAGTTCCTAGTGTTATACACTCAAATTTGAATCTCTGTACCCTCTAAGTACAGATATGTGTGATAGAAAATAACCATTTTTCCTTCTTTAATCACTTACTCACCTGACTGTGAAAGGAAACCCTTGCGTTAATGAGCGGCAGCAGAGTGTAGCTGTGAAGTTCTATCCCGTAACCTAAAATCACTCCTTCCAAATACATCGTTGCTCTATTTACTGTTTTGTGTTCAACTAGTGTTTCCAAACTGTATTTCCTAGAACGTTGCTCTTACGAGGTGTTTGGTGAAAAGAGTAGCCATGTTCTTTTTTCTGTTGCTTACGTCCAACATGATTTGATAACTGGAAATGAGTTGCTGCAGGTAACAGGCTCTAAAATAGGGGCAGGTGAAGGAGGCAGGATTTAGCTGGTAAGAAATCTTTTTTTCTTTTTTTAATTTCTCCTGGACCGGACCATTGGGAGTCTTTCCTATGTCAAAGCAATACACTTGGCCAAACTCTAGTCTGTGATGACCGCTGATGGCTGTATTAAGGGGCCTGGAGGGAAAAATACCTGGGTTTTGGACTATGTTGGCTGCCCCTTGCAGTTGTCAATAAGAACGTATGCAAAGAAGTAATCTTCAGAAGGAAAAAGAAAAACTCCATGATGTTCCAAAATAAGACCGTCGTCTATGAATGGTGATTCAACATTTTGTATCTGTTTTTATGGAAAACATTACAATAGTAATAGTAACCATCACAAGGTCGTGTAAATGTCTCCTCCAGCTCTTCCCCTAGCCCCTTACCCTCTCTACCCCAATTTAGGGTTCTCTGCTGTGAAAAGTAAAATCATGCTCATCCTCATTGTTAAGATCCAGCTGAGAAGCAGTCTGGATTCAAGAGGGATATTTTTTCACTCAAGGCCAGATTTTTCAAAATGGCTAAAGACAGGGGCCAAGACAAAATTAACAAGTATTGCTCTAAGGCATCAAGGGATGGACAGTGAGCAGAACATTGTTGCTAACAGACAGGAAAAGTCCACCCTCAAAACCCTGATCAGGAAATGTCCTAGGCTACAGTGCTAGGTAAGGTCCTTTGGGGAGATCTGAAGCTGCACTTACAGGGACCAGAGCTTGGCTAGAAGGGGCCTATGGTCACTCAACCTAAGACAACCTCTGTGCTGCAAAACTGCAACGATGGGGGATAGTTCCCCAAAGGAACACCTTCCACTGTCGGCAAAGATACGGCCACAGGTGCAGTGGAAAAGGGATGTTGTTCCCGGAAGCTGGCCCAGAGCTCTCTAACCAGGCAGAGTCCTTGCTGCAATCACTCCTCGGTACGGGCTTGATGCTCCGGGTCAGTGGCCAAGGTGGGTCCATCCCCAGTACTCCCCTTTCCAAATAGGAAGTTTGGGGTTGTTTTCAGTTACCCTATTTCTTTCCCATCAGGCATGTGAACTGTCCCAGTGATCCATCATTTATTATAATCAGGGGTCTCTAGGCATTAGGACCTAATGAAGAAAGCACAGGACCGAAGTGCCCTAGACTTCAAACCGGACCTAGTAAATAAGGCTTTGGGTGGCCTAATTTTTGAAAAGAGATGAGTGCCTTTGTCTAGGTGTGTAAGCCTTCCTGAAAGGGAGTGTGTGCGAAGTAGCAGGTGTGGGAATCCTGGGTGAGTAACAGGACAGACTTTAGTGGACATTGTTACTTGATGCAGCAAACACTTCCTCTTTCTCCCTTCCACCAGAATCTCAACTTGCTTTTAGAATCTACTCGTTTTCATAAGATCTCATGTGTCCCAAAGGAAGGTGTCCTTGGAGTGAGCTAGACTGATTTAAGGATAATTCCACTTCACTAATTAGTAGGAGGAACAGGCATGAGACCCAGTGTGGGCCAGTGATGACAATCAGGAATTCTTATGGGTGCTTCTGGAGGGTCTCTCTTTATCTTGCTAGGACCTCCTGGAAGTGACCTCTTCTGGATTCCTCGTGGTGTTGTGTTATGTAAACACAAGGCTAAAGACAACGTCAGCTGTCTTGCTACCAGCTTACTGGCCTACCGAGAGGGACAAAGATGAAGACATCTTGAACCAGAGCTACTGGATCAGGTTAATGTGGAAACGCACCTTACATTTCAGTTTCACACTGTGCCACTTCTCATGGCAGAAGCCTGCTTGAATTAGTTTTACTATTATTTGGAGACAAAAGTATTGCAAGTGATAGGGCTTAACTGAGAGAATTGTCCCCACAGGAGCCGCAGGTGGTTAGTGGACGCAGTGAGGGGAAGGAAGTAAGGGCATAAGAGCATCACCAGGGAGGGAACAGCACAGGGAGGGCAGGCGGGGCGACGGAGGGGCAGGGGTGTGCCTTTAGCCGCCCAGCCTTAGTCCTTATGCAAAGCGTCAGAAGGTTAGAATCACACAATCTCAGCGTGGAAAGCACTAAAATGTGGCCAGTAAACTGGCACTAGTTTAAATACACTGTTTAAGCATGGTTAAATGCACTGGTAGTATGTTTTTAAATCCATGTTTCAAATATCTTTTATTCTACTAAGTCAGTTTCCATTTTTGTTTGGGCTTTTTTGGTGCTTTTAAATTGAATGTTATAATGTTTTATGCTTAATTTCTTCATTTGGCAAAATAAGAAAGTATACAATCACATCAGCTAGCTCTAATTTTATGTTATATGAAATTTCACTCGTTTGGGAAACTCACGGCTAGATACTACCGCACGAGTTTGACATCCTTTACTCATTGTGATGGTTAATTTTATGTGTCAACCTGCCTAGGCTAGGGTGCCTAGTAGATTGCCCAAACACCAGTCTAGATGTTGTTTTGAAGGTTTTTGTTTTTGTTTTTGTTTTGATGTGATTAACATTTAAATCAGTTGATATTGAGTAAAGCAGATTACACTTCATTATGTGAGCGGGCCTTATCCAATCAGTTGAAGGTCTTAGGGAAGAGACTGAGATTCCCCTAAGAGAAAGGGATTCCGCCCTTAGACCTGCTTTGGGCCCAAGGCTGCAGCATAAACCCCTGCCAAAGTCAGCTCCTGCCAGAATTCCCAGCCTGTTGGTTCTCCCCTTTAGATTTCAGACTTGCCAGCCCACACAATCACGAGGCAATTCTTTAAAATAAATTTCTCTTTATATATATATATGTATATTTTCTCTCTCTCTCTCTCTCTCTCTCTCTCTCTCTCTCTCTCTCTCTCTCTCTATATATATATATATATATATATATATATATATATATATACACATACACATATAACACACACACATACACACAGGTTCTGTTTCCCTGGAAAAGTCTGACTAATAAATTGATTCTTGAATATTCACTCTATTAACTAATGTCATTTAAGTCCTTACCAAGTGAAAAACACTCCACTCAAGACAACTGGAATAGAAAAATCGTGTGCATTCTAGTGTCAACACATGCTGTGTGATGCGATGTGAACTGTAGAGGTGAAGACAAGCTTCTGTTTACTGCTAGACAAAGGCGCCAGACAAGTCAGGAATGCATCCTCAGAGGAGGTGACTTTGAGCTAGGCTTTGAAGGATGAGAGACGTTTATCAGATGGGGAAGGAAAGGAAATTCTTCTCAAGAGTAAACATGTATGTTGAACCTCTGTTGAAGTATCTTCCTTGTGATCGGTCCTCACTAACTGCAGCCACCCCAGTGACAGCCCCCTGTTACAAGCAACTTCTTTTCAGCTGGACTGAGAACCTCCTTGCCTGACGTCTTCCAGTCTGATTCTGGTCTTGTCTCGAGCACTTGCTGGACACGTGGCTTTAGAGTGGTCGTGCCTTCCTCCGGAGATTCACCTTCCTCATCTGTGAACACGAGTAAACCGCTTACCTTATGAAGCTATAGTGAATGCTAAATCAGACGTGTATTTAAAATGCCTAGAAAATATTTGGTCATTGAAAAATGTTAGTTTATTTCACTTCACTCTAGTGTCCCTTCTGGGGTCAGACAGAGCAAATCTATTTCAAATCTATAGAAGAACCTTTCATAAAATGGTGTATTTATGAAGAGAAATGGAAAAATGGATTAAAACCCAATGTTATATAACATTAATAACTTACATAAAATATAATTATTGCATATATTATTAACATTTTATTAATACATTGATATTAATGTACTGTTGTGTGTGTATATATATATATAATAAAAATGAATACAGTTAACAACATTTTTCTGTCTGAATATGATACTGCCCAGGGTGTGAACCTGATGACAAGATGGATTCGTATAAAATTATAAAATCATTAAAACAAACACGTACCTCAATTTCTGTCTCAGTTCAGTGAATGACGCCTATTGGCAGATGGTGTCTTTTTCACTCACAATCAAAACTGCTTACATTTAGAGCCCTCCTTGCCTTATGCTGAGGAAGAAGCAAGTATGTTTCCCTCTTGGTGCCACAAAAATTTGTACTTTAGAAAAAAATGCCTTTTTTAACATTAGCAATCGATTATTCTAAAAGGTACAAATTGCTTAAATCATCTCTAATCTTCCTAAGATTAAACAGTCACAAGCTGGTCAGAGAAAATGAGGAAACTTAATTCTACAAAGTCTGATTTTTGGACAGTACTCTATAGAATTAGCGATTTTCACTTTTTTTTTTTAACAGGTTGAGGCATCGGCAAATAGAGGTTAAAAAAAAGGCAGCTGGAACTCCCCTTCCTAACAATGTTCTCAATGGGTAGCGACCTCTCGCCGGCTCATTAGGGCATCCTAGAATGTGTGCCTGTAAAACACCCGCCTAACGAACCCACAGACACACAGCGCAGTTACCAGAGGAGGAGGGGGGCGCAAAACGGGTGAAGGGGCTCAACCTGATGGTGATGGGTGGAAACGAAATTTTTGGTGGTGAGCACGTGGCAGCATACACAAAAGTAGAAATATGCTGTGTGTCTAAAACTTATGTAATGTTGTAAATCAAAGTTACCTCAATGAAAATATCGTTCATGCCATAAATACATTTTCTAATGCCCTTAGGGAATATTTACATTTCAGATGTAAATTTTTAAAATTTTACCTGCCTTAGTCTTTAGTCAATTCTTGAAGGTTTCTTAAAATTGAACCATATTATTGATGAAGTTTTAAAATACAAGCAAAACAGAATTTACATTTTACCTGGCACCCTACTGGTAAATTCTAGTGATACCTACACACATACACAGACACAACATATTACATACTTTGTACATATATACATAAATATATATACATATATATGTATAAATATACATCGAATAGTGTCCCTAGGAAATTTCAACGAATTGCTATTCATTTGTGTTTTCAAATCATAAAACCTGTAGCATCATCTTTCCAGTGTTGCCCTTGGGGTTTCTTTTCATTGTCACCCTTCACTGAGCAAAGGAGCACATTTTAAGTGCATTTATACAATATGGATTTGCATTTAAATTTTTAAAGGCCATTTTAAAGACAGAGTCACACTGGAGACGATCAGCACTTCTAACAGATGATCGTGGTGAATCTGGGTTGTTTCTGATGGTTTAATTAGCTTCCAAATGGTAAATGTGCTCATTTTACTCAAGTGACTATTGAAGAAAATCAGTCCTAGGATTTGCCTGGACCAGGAATGGCGGCCACGGTACGTCTGTTATCTCTTTGTGGCACAGCTCTTAATAGACTAGTTTGGAAAGATTTTATGCTTTTCTTTTGGGTTCATATGCAAACCATATTAACTTGAATCCCAGAACACAAATCTGGTGAAACTTTTCACTATTAAAAATTTAATTTGAAATACAAACTATTTTTAATAGGCAGCAGGGTATTAAATTCTTTTATTTTCATAGTCAAATAAGCAAAACAAATAAACATAAAACTCCTGGTTTAAGAACACCCGAACATCCATGGAGATTCCCGCAGAAGCAGCAGTCACCTGGAAATGGTCTGTATCACTGATTTATCTTTTCAAGATTATGCGTCAATTTTCTCAGACAGAGGGGGTTATCAATAACGTAGAGGGGAGGGCTCTAATTGTTAGCAGACACCAGGCTGCAATTGCTTACCTGGGAGCCTGGGCAGACTTCCAGATATTAATTCCTGTGTTTTGGAACCTACCCCCAACCCTTCAGTGAGTTCTGGTGTAGCATTCTGTGTTCAAACATTTTACTTACTCATTTTTAACTTTTTTAGCTTTTAATTTTTATTTCTGCAGGAAAACATACCCACATCCACCCTGAGAGAGATGAATAAGGACTATACATAGTCTCAGGCAAGCTGAGGTCAGGTGTTGCTGTCAAATGGGTTCCAAAATGTCCTTTACATTTTCAGACTTTTTTGAAGTTAGGACCCTGAATAAAGCATCATGTCATATACTCATGACAGGACTGATCCACTGCACCTCAGGCATGTCTCTGAAGAGAGGAGGCCCTGCCACGAGGTGGTCTCAGCCCTGCCTGGACAGTGATTCCTAAACCAGAGATACACATTGGGGTCGTCTGTGGAGGCCACCCTGCACTCCTACTCCTAGTAACTGTCCCTGAACTCAACTCCAAAGCCACTGAGCCAGAAACTCGCGGGAATGGACCTGGGGACATGTAGCTGAAGGAAACACTTAGGACTCTATGTGCACCTCTGAAGCTGGTAGACTGTGGTCTCCATACACAACAAACCCCAAGTCTCAGCCTGGGTGAATAAATTGAGCTCATCCCATGACAGTATGGAGCCTGACATGCTCCATTAACGCACAAGTATCTTTTGTCGAAACTGTATATTATTAAGAATTTCCAATCTCTTTAGGGAACATTTTTATTTGAAGATGTCATGGAAACACACATGCTCAAGTATTTGTTTGGTGCAAACAGAACCGAGGAAAGGAGGACAGATGAGACCATCACAAAGCCATTCAATTAGAATGCAGAAGTGCCCTGATCAACACCCACGGGATCTGCTTTCTCTAACTGTTGGAACTTGGTGGTAGTAATAATAACAGTAATAAACAATAGTAATTGAAACTGAAAGGATATTTAAACAACCAAAGATTTAATTATCTCAGTGAATGATTAACATGAAATTATAATGTACTCACCGTAACGTATCTTCTCAATGGGAGAGAGCAGGACGAGAGCAAGAAATCTGTAGAAGGGCTATCAGAAACTTGAAGTGTCAGGTTGTCACAATTACCTCAGCAAAGGATTGTGAAAGCCTGAGGACTGAACAGTTATGGGGAAGGAGACATTATGCATAAATAAATGCTTCAGAGCAAATCCAAGGGGCAGAGCTGACATGGCACCTGACTAAGGAGGTGGTCCATGGTACTGGATAAAAGGGAGGGCTCTAGAATCAGACAGTCTGGGTTCAGATCTTGGCTTTTCCACATGTACTTGTGTAATCACAGGAAAATTGCTATCATGGTAAACTTTAGTTTTCTCTCTTTAAACGGGTAATGGTAATAGTTGATGAACTTGTCTCAGAAGGCAGCTTTGAGGAGTGAATGCAAATGTAGATTGACAATCCTCAGTCAAAAGCAGGTGTGTAGAAATGTAAATATCTTTGCCCCTTAACTTAGTTTAATTTTGACTATATGCTTGTATTCAGCAAACATATTAAAAACGTAATCTCTTAATGAAAAAGATATGAAAATATATATATACATACAAAACACTGAATCACTATGCTGTGTGCTGGAAACTAACACAATATTGGAAATCAACTATGCTTAAACTGAAAAAAAAAAAACTAAAGAAAGTAGGTTAAAAAAACCTTAATCTTGTGAGAGTTGCATCTAATTTCTGCCAGCTTTAGGAAGTCCCACAGAGGCGGGAGTGCAAGATTGTCTGATCCTTGGCCACCATCCTCTGTACTGGCATCTACTTGCAATACCTTTATTCCCACTTGGTCTTCTGGGCTCTGTTGTGCTCTTTCTTGTTCCCAGCAGAGATTTACTTAAATGTTACTAACTCTTTTTGTCATATCCATACTTTTTTTTTCAAAAAAGAGAAAGCATTCTTTATTTTCTAGACCTTTAGATGCTATGAAAAACTATTCTCTTTGGACACTGATTATTCTCTGGGTTGATTTTGCTGTTCTCTGAGGCTCTCAGGGTCATCTGCCAAATCTAAACACACCACAGGCCATTTATTCTGCTCTCAAATTTCTGGGGGCAAGGGATTCATGGTTCTTGCTCCTGCTTGGTTTTACTAAGGGCTGAAACATGCGGCCACTTTTCTACTAGTCATTCAAACCAATTTTTCCATCCTGCAACCAAAACTTAACATTGAGGGGGAGAAGGAAGGCAGTGGGGTCTCTGTGCAGGGAACGGCCAGCACTTAGCTTCTTTACTTTCCCTCTGAGTTGCTCTTCTCTTTTGGACCCCAGAATCCTTGACTTGTCTAGTATCCAGGGGGGTGGGAGGTGGTTCTGGCAGATCATGTGATCCCTCTGCCCAGAGTTCCACTGGAACGTGAGATTTTGAAATATAGAAAAAGAGATTGTACCAAAAAATGTTCACTCACCATCATTTTTAGGGAGAAACTTTGAACTTTTTTTTTTAAGTTTAGAAAGAAATCAAGAGTGCTTGCTGCTTGGAACTTCTGAACAAATAATAAGATAAGAAAAATAGATGTGAATAAAAGTAATTAAAAAGAAAGAGAAAATAAATAATTATTTGCAGATAACACAATTATGTGTATAGAAAACCCAGGACAATAAATAAAAGTATTAATAGAACCTATAAGTTTTAGCAATTTTTGCCTGATATAACATCATCATACAAAATTCATAAGCATCCTTCTTAATGGTAAAAATAGACCAGGAAATGTAGTATTAAACATCAGCCCAGGGGCAATAGCAGCAAAATATATGAAATAACTAAGGACTAGCAAATAATGCACAAGATCTCAATAGAATATTCAAGACAACATAGGATAAAAGCACAGAAAACTATTTGCACATAGAAGACCATATAACATTATAAAGATGTAAACAATTCCCAAATTAACATCTCAACTCAATGTAATATCTTTCAAAATCCCAGCAGGATATAGAGGAATTGGATGAGCTGATTCCAAGATGTAAATAGGAGGACAAGTAGCTTGGAAAAAAAATCAAAAGTAAGGAAAGCATCCAGCCAATTATTAAGAAGTAGCACAAGGTCTCAGTTCAACACACATAAGCAAACAGACGATCAATGGTATCAGTTTTGTGGAAAAACAGATCAACAGAGCAAAACACACCACAAAGCAGGATATGATATGTGTGGCATCAGACATAATTATGAAAGCAATCAGTTATTTAGTAAAACGGTGTTTCACAAACTGGTTCAGGCTATGGAATAATATAAAGTTATGTTCCTTCTTTATATCTTTTGTTAACTCCAAGGAAGTAAATGCTTAAATTGAAAGGGAAAATTAAAAACAAAAAACAAATAAAAGAAAGTCAAGGAGACTATGTTTTTATAATCTCAGGATAAAGAAGAGCGTCTTAAACTAAAACTGAAATATATTAATCTTTGGGTGGGTATGATGTGTGCACATGAGTGCACAAAAAGCAATAAAAGATAAGACAAAGTTAACTGACTGGGGAAGAATACATTTCTCTTGCCTAAACAAACAAGGAACTATATGTAAAGTAGCAGAGTGACCCCTTCAAATCAGCAAGCAGAAACTTGAAACCCAACGGAAGCGTGAGGAGGGTATGCAGGTAAGCAATGCAGAGGGAAAAAAACCAGCGGAGACATATTCCAAGACCTTTTATTTCACTAAATCATAGAAATGCAAATTAAAACAACAGTTTTACCCCCATAGAGTTGGCAGAATTTAGCCAATTGGCCCTCAGTGAGTGGATGTGGGGATGGGGGTTCCCTCGCAATGACATGGGGCAGTGTAAGCTGGAACGTTCCCAGGACACAAGACTCAAGTTTGGCATGGATATAGGTTGGGTGGAATCATGATAAAAGGTGAAAATTAATAATGATGGAAGTGGAAGGAAAAAAGGAAAGTGGGTTCTTGCAAGACCCGTGATCTAGTTCTATGAACTAAGATGTAAGAATAACTGAAGTGTGTACCTGAAGGGTTAAGGCTGTGGAGGATTTTAAAGGAGGAAGAGAAGCACAGACTTCAGAAAGAGTCTTCTGTTATGGAGAGAATGTGCTCACCTGAGAGCCCCACCCGTGGCGGTGGTGGGTGCCTGCGTTTTCTACCTCCTTCTCCAGGAGGAAGAGCCTGTATAAAAACCCTGAACGTAAGTTTTGTCTGAATATCTGTGGTTATCTGCCTCAGTCACTTTGGGCTGCTATAACAGCATCCCACAGCCTGGGTGGCTTATAAACACCAGAAATTTATTTCTCTCATTTTGGAGGCTGGACGTCTGAGATCAGGGTGCCGGCCTGGTTGGGTGAGGGTCCTTTCCCAGATGGCAGACTTCTTGGATCCTCACCTGGTGGGAGATGCAGGGGAGCATTCTGGGGCCTCTTTAATAAGAAAACTAATTCCACTCATAACCTAATTGCCCTGAAAAGCCCCATCTTCTAACACGAGCATTAGGATTTAAACACGAATCTGGGGGGACACAAATATTCAGAGCATAGCGTTATCTGTTTCAGTCAGATGCCTTCAACGCTAACAGAAACCTGAGCTCAAACCAGAAATCTAATTAAAAGCCTCAGCAAGTAACTGGAAGTTCATAAGTAAGAAAAGCTCTAGCGATTGGCTCAGTTCAGGGGTCTGGTTCTATTTCTTGGTCAATGTCTTGAGTTGCCCTTCAGAGTGTGAAGGCTTTACCCTCAGCCAGTGGCTGCCGCTGTTCTGGGTATCAGGCCACCGACAGAGGATCCATTTGAAGAGACATCAGCGCCCCTTCCCTTTGGCACATCTTCTTTTATTGCATTTGCTGTGATTGGTGTATGTGCTCATTACAGAACCAATCCTGATGGCGTGAAGGATGCCATCCACCCACAGCTTAGCCTTGTCCTCGTCACTCACTGACATGGAGGGATGGGATCACCAGGATCACTTGTAATCTGTTATCGCTCTCTGCTGGACCTGGAGTCGTTCTTCAAACCACACAGCTGCAATACCGTGGGGACACAGAAACCTACAAAATTCACCATAAAGGGCCCATGAGAGAACCAGGCACTCCAGCAACCAAGCCTGAAGTTTAGAAAGAAGTCACATTTGGGGCTTCATATTTGGGAGTCCTTAGTGTGTGTTTGCTACGTAGTAGGAAGGCAAGTCTACGAGCACAGAATCCCATACAGAATTCACATTTAAGGGGCAGCGTGGAAGGGAAGGACGGTTGGAACATTACGTGAGCATTATTCTCTGGAGAGGATGCTGATGGTGAAAAACATTGCTTTTCAGATTGTGGGCCAAAGACTTGCATCAGAATCACCAGGCAGCCTTGTAAAAGTTCGGATTCCTGAGTCCCAACTCAGGACTTCACTGAGTCAGACAGACTCTTAGGAGTGGAGCTCAGTCAGCTGTGTTTTTAACCAGAGCCCCAGGTGGACCCGAGACAGGCTAAGCGGGAAGGTCTCCCCCACCAGGAGAGCCCTCAGAAGATGCCCCCTCCACTTCCTAACACCTTGTGATTCCAGAAAGGGGAGAATATGGTTTTCTAGGTACATTTTTCTTGTGGTTTATGAATGTAGCCCTGGTTCCAGTCTCTTTAGGCCCCAACTATGTTTAAAGTAGGCAAACTGATCTCTTATTCCAGGAAAACTATACATAAATAGGGTCATATGGCTTCTTTGACATCAAATAGTTTTTTAACATAACAAACTGTTTCTGATAAATTGAGTGCCTCCAAATCAAAGCCATCTGGGCGGTGCTTGGACTGCGAGGGCAGAAGGCGTGCGGGTAATTGGCCAAGAGTTCAAACAGTCAAGTAATTCTAGGAGGCAGACGGCTAGGTCTGAAGGGCCCAGCTCGTCCGTCTGCAGACGCCATTACGGACTCTATTACTGTTAAATACTTCGGTTGCCCATTCATCAGAAGACTAAAGCGTAATGAGACTAAAATGAATATTCCAGTGTTACTTAGAGAAGAGAATTATGCTCCTTTATAGTGAAATGTCTATTAGGTCATGCATAACAAATGGGTAGATTTAATGTTTTACAGAAAGAGGGGGGCATCCCTCTCCCTCTCAGTGCATGTGTGTGCGAGCTGTGAGGTAGACCAGTGCACCACTGCGTCACATGAGATGGTCTAGGTGATCGAGGAGACTCAGTCTTTAAACACTGACAGAGGGGCTGCTTTGTCTGGAACCCCACATTTCAACCTGCCTGCAAGAACTGCATTTTTTAAAAGAAAATACATCCGTCAATGTGCCACACTTTCATTGACTGCATTCTGCAGATTAACCGTATAGTTAGTTGTATGGTGCAGATTCTGGAGTCCCCTGCCTCGGTGTACCTATTACTAACTACTGGGAAACTTTGGAAACATTACTTAACTCCTTCTTTTTTTAATTCCTCATCTAAAAAAATGAAGATAATGCCATGTCTGTCATAGGATTGATCTGAGAATTAAGCAAATGAATACATACAAATCTCTTAGGAGAAAGCCTTGTGCATACAAAGCCATCAACAAATATTAGATGTGTTTTCTAGCAAAATTATGCATGATTCATACGCTGGTAAAGCATCTTTCATATTAGGAACATTTTGTAAACAGTTTTGGTTATTTTTAGAAGAATTATTATTTTTAATCCTGTATAACATGTCACTGAGAATAACTTTCATCATCAGATTTGCCTAAGAATCCAAACAGTTTGAAATTTCATATACGCCAATATACTTTTAACCTTATGTAGTTCCATTTTTTTTCTCACTATGTCATAGAGCATAGGTTCTCAAACACACTGATGTCAGGTGTCCTTTATGTTCTGTATGTGGAGCAGAGCTATCAAAATATAACAGACGCAGAATTTGAACTGAGAAATTTTTTAAAATTACTTATCAATTTCTAATTTATGCTATGCTAACACAAATACAATTTTTGCATGAAAAGTAACAGTTTTTTAAAGACATAAAATTAGCAGGAAGGGTGACATTGTTTTCCATATTGCATATCTCTTTAACGTCTCTCTTCACAGAAAAGAGGAGATTTATCATATTTACTTTTGTTTTCAGTCTGCCACAATATGCAGATGAGAAACTGGAAAAAAAAGGAAGATCATTTTAACAATCCTTTCAGGTAAATACGGAAAGTTTTATTTTGTACAAATATTCATATTCGTGTACATTACAATTCATTTTTGTCTTGCACTTTAAATGTGTCTTTTCCCTCTGCATGTGACATATTGCATCGATCATTTGAAAAATTATTGGCTCACCTGAATTACACAGTTCTTGCAAATATTAACGCATTTTATTATACATTATCAAAAATTCACATCGACAATTTTTACCACCAACTTCATCAGAAAATTCTTGCCTCATTGGGAAGCTGTCAGGATCACAGTGGCAGATTTGAGTTTTCCAAAATTATGATTTTCTCTTGAGAGCTTGAACTTTATAGTTGGCATCAAAAATTGCCAACTAATTTCCTTGACGTGACAGGCTGGTGCTGCTCATTTTTAAGAATATGTCTGATGCTCAGTCTCCATGATCAAAGTTTGCCGTCAGAGGTTCTTTTGAGTAAACATAGTGTTCTATGAAAAAGCGGGGCTAGTTTAGCTTGTAACTTAAAAGTCAAGCAAACGACTTCCTGGAGACAACTTTCGTGCTTCCACGTACAGTGAAGTGATCTCTGCAGCCTTTCCACTTCCTCATGGAGAATAGTTAGAAGATATGAAATCAAAGATCAAATTTAACAAAATTAATAATTTTATTGATTAATCAAGTGCATTTTAAAATACAGCTGGCTTTCTTAGTGACACGATTTCTCCTTGACGACAGACACAGTGTGTGCAAACGCCTTGATCATGTTGAAGCGCTACCACCTTTTGCCACCACTGCTTTGCCACCACTGGTGTGAGTGTGGACACTGTGAAAAAGGCACCAATGGGCTCATACATCACGACAATAGCTGTGGCTGCCTGGCCTCTGGGAGTGTGTCAGGGGTGCCAGGGGTCTGCAGACCTCACCTTGAGACCCCCAGCGTTGCACTCTCTCTGCCCCTTTCAAGCTATCTCATTAGGCTGCCAGCACCTTGGAAGTGGTGTTAATGTTTTTTGGGTGTTTGTGTTTTGTGCGCTGAGCACAAAGCCTCGTGTTATCAAAGGAAAGGATGAGTGAGTGAACAGAAATGAATGAACAAGCAAATGAGTGAGTGGATGAACTCAGCTCTGGTTGTGGTGTGCTTTTTCTCTGTTCCTCAGGCACACAGAGATTGCTCCTTGTTCCTCGTGTCTTGGCTCCCAGGTCCTACAGCCAGAGGCTTCCTTCCGGTATTTGAATGTCAGGCTCCTATTATGCAATCTCAGCAGAAACATCACAGGCATTCCCTGACTCTTCAAATTGAAATAGCCACCCAGCACCCCCTTCACATCCCCACATTCTGCTTCTCTGCAATGCACATATCACTACTGAATATATTCATATGTTAGCACCCAGGGCATGGTAGCTATTTAGCAAATATTTTTGAATGAATGGTCGAATGAATAGGGCAGAGAATTCATTCAATAGATACTTATTAAGCACCTACTGCTGGCAAGGCACTACTGATAGAACGTCTTTGCGGGCAGTCAACTTATGGTATAATGTGTAGAGCGACAGACAATGAACAAAAAAAGCAGCCAATGTGAAGTTACAACAGTGCCGTTTGTTCACAGAGCAGTACGCATTGTTATGTAAGTGTATCAGGTGGAATGACATCTTTTCAGGGTCTTTCTCAGCTTCTACAAAGAAGTTTTGACTGAGCTGAGGCTTCACGGGTGAGTAGGCATAACTCCTGCAGGGAGGGAGGCGGCCCAGGATGTCTCCAAGGAGAAACGTTGCACCTCACAGCTCTTTTACTGCTTGTAAGCTTTGCATGTCTTATCTCTCCAGACCTACCATCATCATCTTTCCTATCTTCCAAGACAGTGGCCCGAGACACACGTCTCCCCCCACCCTTGTGATGCCTGGGAGAGCCCTGGGCGCAGAAGGACACAGGATTAACACAGCCATGTGTGCGGTGGCACGGCAGCCTTGGCCACCTAACTATGCCCACGTGACAGCGACTTGCATAGACATGAACTTTCCCATCATCTTATTTTCAGATCAGCCTTGTGTGTGTACCTTCAGACGAGATTTTCTCAGAATCTACTGTCTCCCTCCTCTTTTTTCTCCACCGTCCCCACTACTCTCCAGGCGTGCTCTAGAGCAGATCAGTCTTTGCTCCTTCACCGTTAGCAGCCCATCCATAAGCCGGCCCTGCCCGCACGGCAGTTAGCATGACAAGGCCTCCGACCGTCCACCGCCTGCCAACGGTGCCTTTATTTAGAGCTCATCATCCACAGCTGTTCCTGGATCACAGGAGCCCCTGGATTTTCGACAAATGTCTCATCTGTGAAACCATTTCTCTGTTTTTCCCCCTTTCTTATTCCTCGTTCTTGGCAGCCGCCCACAGAGCTGCACCCCAGGCATTTATCTGGAGCGCACCCAGCACATGTCCCTGGCTGGCTCCTAGGTCATAAAAGCTGACTTTCAGTAAATCACATCAGTGAGGAGATCCATAAATCTTGTTCTTGCCTTGAACACATCGATCATTCTTGTCATGAACACTGCAGGCATGAGCCACTCGATCTGCACACGGACTTTGGACCCCGTCACTGACCGGCCGTAACTGAGTGGGGAGGATGTCTTGGAGGAGATGACACTCTAACAAATTGGTGTCTTCTGGAATAAACACTGAATTAGGCTCCATTCAGGGAAATGGTGGTGAACTCAGTGGGCCCCTCGTCTGCCTGCCCTTCCTGCTAATATAGTGATGAACTCGCTCTTGTGACACAAAGTGTGCAAGGACATGTCAAGTTTGGAGAAAGGAATTGATTATAAAAGCTGCCGTCTTTGTTTCGGCAGCGTTCTGGATTTCATCCTTAGTCTCCATCACAGCAACGCAGCGGCAGTCCTGCAAATGTCCTAGCAGGAAGGATGCGGGTCAGGCGGACCTGCCCTGGCGTCCCAGGGCTGGCTCGCCCTGAGGCTCAGTCATCGCACCCGTAAAGTGGCCAGTGGGAAAGCTGCTCTGTACTGTCACCTCAAGGGTGGAATACGCTAGTACTTGTGACGCTCAGAACCCAGGGTTGGGATGTTGCAAGAATTTAACATGTTTGTTCCATGACTTCAGGTCCATAAATCTGGTAGCTCCTTTGGTCAGATGAATAAACGACTTGCTGGACCCTCACGTGGCGTCGGCCATGGTCACAGTGAGGTGCGAGGGGAAGGCATAGGTCAGGGGAAGGGTTTAGGCGGCAGTGGTCATACTGTCCAGTCCTTCGGTCCTTCACACTCAGCAAAGAGGAGGTCGTAGCTAGTGGTAGGGATTGGGAGCAGCTGACCTTGAACCGATGTGGTGACCTTCAAACCCAAATATGGTTTCTTGTATGCAGAGACATCTCAAGCAATTATTAGTGGTCCCATCCTTTGGCCCCACAAAAGAGGCTGAGGCCCCTCCACTGGGGTTGGATGAAGGAGGGAGAGGGAGGCAGTGGGAGTGAAGATCGTCTTCTAACCGGGGCGCTGAGTGGCCTTTTCCCCTTAAGTCCGTCCTCCCCCCACTCCAGCCTCTGGGCAGGAGTCTCGCCACGTACAGTCGAGCTGCAGCCACGCTCTCCTCTCTCTCCTCCTTAGTGTCTGCTTCCCATATGGCGGAGGCCACCGAAATGGATTACCCTACATCCCATGTCTTTCAAGAACAAAGACATGAAAGAATCAGAAAGTTTTTTATGATAAGATTGTAAACAATAGGGCCATGACCTGCCACACCCTTTATGTTTGTTTTCGACATGTTTCACTTCTGTCCTCTGCTGCCTCAGCACCAGTGGCCTGGCCACAAGACGAGGGCGGGTCACCTGGCCTCATACACGCAGTGGTCAGATTCTGTTATAATCTCGCGTTAGGATTTGGGGCTTATTTGATACCACAGCAGAGACTAAACAACCCTGGCCAATAATCACTGTAAAATGAAGCCTGTGTCTGTTCTGTGAAGCACTGCTGCGGCCACGTCTGAAGAGGGAGGAGTTAAAAGAAAGGCTGTGCGCTTAGCGCTTAGGACACAGAGACACTTAGACCGCTGAGCAGGCACCGCTCATCTACGTGCTCAACGTGGAAGCCAAAGTCTTACACGTGCCAGATGGGGCACGGGCAGCAGGAGGGGTCCCGGCCTCCTCTAGTCTCCTCTGTGCTCGTCCCTTCTGTCTCCCTTGGGGTTCTCATGGGGCATGGCAGGTACAAGGTGACCTGTCTCTCTCCAAATTCATTCCCGCTGCAGCGTTCACGCTCAACGTCTCCTTTCCAGGGCAAGAAGGAAAACTCTGCATTTACCACGCAGTTTGAATTTGTATGACTCTGTCACTGTTCCATGTATGCACGATGCTTACGCGTGCGTGTACTTGTCCCGGTTCTCCATAACAACGCGTCATACCCTGCGAGGCTGAAACAACAGAAGTTTACTTCCGCAAAGTCCTGGCGACGGGAAGTCCAAGGTCAGGGTGTCTGCAGGTTTGGTTTCTCCTGGGGTTTCTCCCCTTGGCTGGTGGGAGGGGCACGGCCTTCTCACCGTGTCCTCACGCGGTCGTCCACAACAGTGTCAAAGGCTGATTGAAAAGTAGCCACACATCTTCACGCCCATGCCGGTCTCCACACCCTTTGCAAGTCCTGCCATCCAGAGGCGGCTTCTCTTTCTCACTGCTTGAGTCTGGGCCGCCCTTGTGACTTGCTTTGGCTGAGAGGATGCAGCTGAGGTGACAGGATGCTGGCTCTGAGCCTGGCCTCAGGAGGCCTTGCCCACTTCTGCTCACTGGTATAAAACCGAGCTCAGATTGCCTGCTGGTGGGTGAGAGATGCCAGGGAAGAGAAGGATTGCTCGGCCAAGACCAGGGGATGCTGGCCAACCAGCCAGCCCAGCTGTGGATCTGCCTGGGTGACACACAGTTGAAGGCAGCTTTGAGGGGAGCCCAGCTGAGAGCCTCTCTCAGCCCTGTGAGTAGGTAAGTATTTATTGCCTTAAGGCACTGGGTTTTGTGTTTATGCTTTACCCCACGTTACCGTGGTCATAGTTCACAAATACAATGATTATAATAATTATAAAGCCTATTTGATCCAACGGAATTTCCCATTTAGGGCATCCTTACTTATGTAAAGATTTGATTTGATTTCATTTGATTTATATGATTTTCACAGTTTCCCATCAAGTAGGTATTTATTCTTGCAACCATTTTACCTGAAAGGAGTATCTGGGCTTGACGAGGTTAAGTCATTCCAGCGGGGTCACGGGGGAGTAGGGAGGGGAGCCCCCAGGCCTCCACGCTCCACTCAGGGTGGGAAGGCGCTTGATTCGAAGCCCCGCGTTGGCCTCTCCTCTCCCGGCTGGATGTGCAGAACTCTCGACAGATGTAGCGGTTAGTGGTGCTAAGGGGAATCACTGAGAAATCTCTCCTGGATGGGTAAGAAAACTAAGCCTTTATTTTCAGGATTTTTAATTTTTTCTTTTCCTTTTTTGCAGCTAATTAATGTAGGAGAGCTGGACAGTCATCTCTGCATGTGGACCTTGGGCTTGTCCACAACTCTTTCCATCTCAGGAAACAAAGTCAGGGGAAAAAGTGTGGTGAACTTTATTGGGGGGGAGCATATTTTTTTCAGTGCGAAACAGGAATTTGTAAAACCTTTTCTGGAGGACCAGGCTCGAGGTGCACGGGGCGTGATTACAAAGTGTGCGTCTGAGGGGGCATCAATCCTCTCTCTGGTGGGTCTGCCTCCCGGGCCTCAGCCCCAGTGATGAACGTGCTGTGAGCTCACGAGTGAGACAGACTCCGCAAACACGAGGAAGCCCTTCTGTGCGTGAGGGGAATTCACTTCCTGTGACGGCTTCTTTATGACCACAATTGCGTTGTCTGATTTTGAAAAAAGAATTCAATTCAGATATTTCCACTTACGGTCAAAAATCGATGCTGATGTTTTTAAAACCACTTTTTAATCTATTTTTCCCCACCTTTATGGAGACACAAGCGACATAGAACGCTGTGTTAAGTTTCAGGTGTAACTTTTAAATCAACAAATGGCATATGCCTTTAGGATCAGTGAATCAAATGTCAAATTTTTCTTGAAGCAGATTTTTGTTTCTGGTTGCTACAGCTTGAGGCTTGCTGGGGGCAGGAACCACTATTTCAATGTAAAAACTTTAAGTGAAGGACTAAGGCCGCCCGGGAGACCCAGTGTCAGGAGAGCAACACGGCGAACCACAGTGGAAAAAATTAAAAAGCCAGCTTTCACTTCCTCCCACGTTGATTCTGTGGGCATCATTTCTGGGTTAACTTGGTTACCTTCCTATTCTCTCATTTGACCATATCCACATTTAAATGGCCATCCATTTTTATCCAAATTCAACAATGACACTTTAAGGGCACCTGGAAGGAGATCCACACCGGTGAGTTTATAATGCCTGGTAGTGTTGCTAAGCACATGGACAGACACCATCGTATATAATTCTACCAGATTTCACAGTGGAAATGAGATAGATTTCCTTTCACTGACATAAAACCACTGTAATTCTTCTAAAAGCCAAACAGCCAAACCCCGGAAAAGACTGAATAGCTCCAACACCACCAAAAGCTCCTATTTCTAACACTTTTGCTGTTTTAAAAAAATCTACTGTAGCTCATGGTCTCACCCACAGTGGAGGGGAAGCCTGGCTAATGACAGCCAATGACACTTCACAAAATTGAAGGCCATCTTCCTGAAATTGTTGCTAGGTTCCAGCAGCCATTAATTTTCAGGTCCAGAAAAATTGTAGCTGGGCTGTCTTCCTGACTCAGGAATTGTTATGTGTGTGGAAAAAATGGGACTACCGTTTGTGTTTCTAATTCTGACTCAAGACACATGTCTGCTTATAGCAAATTTTAGCAGAAGTGTGAGGAAGACTCTGGACTTGATGACCTCAGAGATCTGATGTGAAGGAGAAAATGGACTTCAGAGGGCATGTGTGGGCCATGGCTATGTTTGAAGGTGCATCAGGGATCCCTTTGGTGAAGACAGACCAGACAGTTTGCTGCAAACTCTAAAGACAGCTCATTCTACATCCTTTCCAAGTAACATTCTTTGAGTTGTGTTGTGGCTTTAGATCATTTTTGTCTATACATAAAACATAAATGCAAAAAATGGACAAACTGAATGTGTTTATATGCCATTTGAAGGTTTCACGGGGCCACTTTTTAATAGAAATTAAATATAGAGGAATTAGGTCTTGTCTAGAGAAGGTGAAATTTTGTGTTTGTTTGGTAATAATAGACCAAGCAAAGTTTTCCAGTTTTGGTCAAACCCCGCTCAAATTTTTCTTTCCATCTTCTCAGAGAAAGAGTCCTGTCGAGAGGTTAGCAATGGTCACAAAGCCCGTGACCTAGACAAAGACACCTTACATCTTAATGGTTCTGTTTGTACAAAAAAGGGAACGGGGGTATATCATGTATTAAGTGCCTACCATGCGTGGGTGCTATGTATTTTTTCTTAGCAAACATAATTTAGTACTCACATCACTCTATCATTTCTTCTGGTTGTTTATTTTATGTGTCAGCTTGGCTAGACGATGGTGCCTAAATATTTTTTAGATGAGAATAACATTTAAATCAGTGTGGGTGGGCCTCATCTGATCAGTCGAAGACCTTAAGTAGTGAGAAGTTCCCTGAAAAGGAAGGCATTCTCTCTCCTGACTGCTTCTGGATTTGAGCTACAACATCAACTCTTCCCTGTGTGTCCAGACAGTCTCCATGCCCTAAAATATTTGAATATGCCAACCCCTACAATTGTGTGACCCAATCCCTTAAAATCTCTCTCTCTCTCTCTCTCTGTCGCTCCCTCTCTTATGGTTCTGTTTCTCCTGAAAACCCCAACTGGTAGGTACAGTTATCTCTTATTATTCCTGGTTTACAATTAAGGAAACAGAAGCTCTGAGAGATGACCTGACTTTCCCAAGATCACAAAGTGGAATCAATACCCAAGTTAGGACTTCATGCCCAGCTCTCTGCTGGAGTTGGGCTGCCAGAGCAGCCTGGCTATGGCTATAATTTGTGGGACGAGATCCACACAATCCAGCTGTTGGCATCAGGGACAGTTAACCACAAGAAGCAGGCACCAGGTAAGAAAACCTTATTTGAAAGTACCACCTACTCTCCAAAAGCAGGAGAGGACTGTGGAGTTCTCACTAATAGCTCCTTTGGGCGCAGAGGGATAGTTGGATCCATCAGAGGTTAATTAGGGTGGAGAGGGAATTTCGGAGAAAATTCGTGGAGATGGAGCAAATATGACACGCCCAGGGAACCACGTGTGACTAAATACAATCGGAAGCAATCTGGAAGTGAAGTGAAGAAGTCTACACTTGATTCATGTATTTGTAAGATATTTATTGAATACTCAGGCTCAATGTGGAACTCTTCCAGTATAAGGAGAAGAGTACGGAGGTCATAGTTTAGTGGGGAAGACGGACATCAAATAAATTATTAACTTATCACAGGTGTGACGAATACTGTAGAGGTAACGTTGCATAGGTCGAGAAGACCAGACTTGTCCAGAGTACCAGGAGATGCACCCCGAAGGATGGGGTGTTTTACGGAGGAGGGCGATGGTTGTTAAACTGCTTGCCAGCTTGAGCTACACAGAGTAGACACGTTCCACTCTTTAATGGAGTGGTTTTGATTCTTTTTCAACTGGCAGAGGCAAATTTAATGAATGGAGAGGATTTTCTCACTTCCAGCTTTTCCTTCCATAATATATTTTTAATCATGACACCTGCTACTACTCCTCTGTGCTGGCAGATGACAAATGAACGAACAAGTTGCAGATGAATATTAATGAAAAACTTTAAATAATGCATCATACTTATTTACTTACTTATTTATTTCATGTCATCATTATTGTTTTGTTTTGTGGGACCAAGTGTTTGTTGTTGTTGCTGTTGTCTTTTAATGCATCCTAACATCATCCTAGTTGAGAGGATAGAGTTAGCCATGCACCCGTCATGGGGTTCTGCCCCGTCAAACGCACCAAGGGCCAGTGCAGGGAACCCTGTGAATGGCAACAGGAGCCATGCTCACTGTCTTCACAGGGAAGAAATGGGAGAGAAAATTAGGATTTACGTTGAATGGCCTTACTTGTCTTTACAACAGCACAAGGAGGTGGGTACCAGCATTATTCCTATTTGAGATGAGAAAAGTGAGACTTAGAGAGATTCAGTGACTTACTCAAGATCAAACCAATAGCATGCGACAGATGGGTTGAAATTAAGCGCTCTAATTCAAGACGCCTGTGTTAAGTAGAATCAATAGAGTTCCTATTTATCTATTTATCTATAACCTATAGCAACTTCTATCACTCTATCTCCATCTGTCTATCCATCTACCTACCTATGTATGTATGTATGTATGTATGTATGTATCTAGAGAGGCTGGAGAGAGAGAGTGAATTGACTCACAGAACTGTGGGGTTGGCAGATCCAAACTCTTCATGGCAGGCCAGCAGACTGGAAAGTCAGGCAGGGTTTCTATGTGACATTTTCTCTTCCAAGTACTAACCAGGCCCGATCCTGCTTAACTTCCAAGATTGGAGGAGACCGGGTGCGTTGAGAGTAGCATGGCCGTAGACTCCATGTTCCGTTCTGGAAGAGAATTTCTACTTCTCTGGGAAACACCATTCTTTGCTCTCCAGGTCTTCAACTGATGGGATGAGGCCCACCCACATTATAGAGGGTGATTTGCTTTACTCAAAGTCTACAGATTGAAATGTTAATTACATCTAAAAAATAACTTCACAGCAACATCCAGTCTCATGTTTGACCAAACCACTGGACAACAAAGGCAGAGTCAAGTTGGCAATAAAATTAATCAAAACTACACCTCCCCTTAAATGATTGGGTCGTACCTCCTAAAACTTTGGCTTAGACTTGCTCAGATGGATGCTGACCTGGGCATGCGGTCTCAGGCACTTGCACGGACCATGTGTGGCTCATGCCACATGAAGGGTTGACTCTTTTACAAGCGCCTTCTTCACTCAGTGTCTGACCCTACCCACCCTCATGAACTCTTTGCATTTCTAATTCTCCCTCACTTTTCTTCCTCTGTTCTCTGGGTTGGCCTCTCGCCCCACCCTGGTTCAGCGACACTGCCTCCACACAGGCTCTTTTTCACCCTCACCTTTGACCCTGGAGTGCTGCCCCGGGCGACCTTCTGTGGACCTTCTGCAGGCCCCAGACTCCGCCCAGCCTAGTCTTCAGAGTCGCTGCATGACCCCCGCAGTCTGGACAGATCTTGCCTCATATCTTTGCAACTTCCTGCAAACGGAGGCGTTTGAGAGGTGTGTTCTCGAGGATCATGCTGAGATGGCTCAAGGGAACTGCTTTCCAGACCTTCCATATTCATATCACTCTTTCCTTAGTTGATCCACCCAAGGATGGACTTTCATTGAAAGGGAGATGCTACTTTTGAACTCTCCACTCTTCATAAGCCCCTTTCCACATTTTATAAGAGAAGAGCATGAATCTCTTTTGTCCCTGAAGAGGTCAACCCCCGAGACACTGAAGGAAGCACAGTCCAGTAATTCCTTTAATTGAAGCGTCTAATTATCCCCCAGCCCAATCCATCTCATTAAGAGATGCTTTTGCAATAAAAGTTTACTTTTTATGTTAGTAATTACTCATAAAATTTTAATACCTTTATGCTTTACTGTTCACTTGTGTACTAATATTTTTAATAATAATTCAATTGGAATACAATTTTAAGCATTTTATGCCTATAGTTATAGTGACGTGCAAATATTAATTTTAATTCTCATAGATATTTTTATTGAAGTATGAGAGGGAGTGTCAATAAAAGCCTGCCGAGCACAAAAGCGTATTAAGAAAAAAATTCATGAAGAGCAGAAATAAAATACCAGCCCTGGTGAAAACGGAACAGGTGAAATGTTGGGCTGATAAGGAAGAGCTCGTTATATGACAAACTCCTATGGTACTTCCATTCCATTGGATCCTTTCCAGAGTGATGTAGTAATTTTATTTTAAAGTACCCATGTTTCAATGTACTGGAATCCACTTCTTTTGCAATTATATAATTTAAAACAAATTTTTAAAATATAGCAAGACACATTATGCGTATTTTTAAAATAACTTTAGTTGCATATGAACAAAAATTTGGAAGAATGCTGCCCCATCGGGATGCTTCTCACCCCTCCCAGACCTCCAGGCACAGGACTCCACCCCGTGTCGCACATGCCGTGCCATGCGGCCATTCCGCAGCATACTACCCACCTCGCCACACCGCGCGCGCCTCGTCACCCAAGGCACGTTCTTTACCTTGTCAACTCCTGGCCACTTATGAAGACTCAGCGCAGGCTCTATGTCCCAGCAGTAACCCTGACTGCCTCCAAGCATGGCTGTGAGTGATTCCAGGCGATGCAGCACATCCCTCTCTCACAGATGTGTTCACTTCACATTGTATTTAGTTACATGTTCTTGAAAAACAAGACCTGTGTTACCTGTGTCTTCCCTGCGTGATCTCACAGTGCCTGGCACAGAGAAGGGCTCAAGGAATAGAGTCGCACTTCCTTGATGCAAACACAGGGGAAAACCAGCCTGACAGCTGAGACCAGCTCTGAGGGTCCCCTGTGGTGGTCTGACCCTCGCGGGCCCAGGGGGGAGAGCTGGCTTTGTTCTGCTGAGGCATCTCTCAGGCAGGGGGCAAGGAAGCCAACTTACTGTGTGACACTTGATGATTGTCACTTAGTATGGACAAGGGCAGACATGCATATTTTGCATCCTATACTAAACTCGTTCCAAAAAAAATTTCATCTTTCTCTCTAATGTCTCATGAGATAATGAGCACGACCTTCTGTTAGTGGTGCTAATTTAAGCGGCACGAAATAAAAGTTTGGATTTTGTAATCAGGTAACAGTTTGAAGCCTATGCCTGCCACTTAGTAACCTTAGGACACTGAACAAAGTACAGAACCATTGTCATTCACCTCACACAGCTGTGAGTACTTGAGATCAGGCACACAGAGAACCTAATACATATGGCTGACGCCCAGTAAGTGTTAGTTCCTTGTGACTCACCCTCTTCTGAAAAGGAACAAAGTGAGAATCAGGGATGAATTCTTGGAAGGCGTTTCAAAGATTTTAGGATTGAAGAATTTATTCCAGAATAACTTGTGCTTTAATATTTGGTAAAATGAGAATCCAGTTGGAGATCAAAGCACACATCTGTGGACTTTCATTCACAAGATAAATAAATGAATTTTTGTCTCTGGACATTTGCTGGCTGCTCTGAAAGCCACTCTCCATGTGTCTGTTCCATTCTTCCAAGCACCCTGGGACCTGGCCAGGACAGTGCTTACTATCTATAATCTACAGATGCAAAAATTGCTCAGATGGAGGCATGGAATGCCTGAAGTCAAATAGATCTCAAGTTTTAAGCTGCTCTAAGAGATATAATTTGGCAAATAAACACATTACCTTTTCAAGTGTGTTTTCTCCTCTTGTTTCTCTCCAAATAGACTCTGGGAAGATATAAATCAGGAGTCTTGCCTGGGTTATATTTTAACCTGGAAAAACGTCAAATGATAATGATCAGACGCAAAGAAATGGAAAAAAAAAAGTGAGCTTTTTAAAATTTGCTAATTGCTCACTTTGACTTTTCCTCCTTTCAAACTTGTGAAAGGAGTTCTATAAGAATATATGTCCAATAAGAAGGGAGTGAAATTTCTGCAGATCCTCTATGTGTCTGACAAACGGGTTAGCCTCATTCTGTTCTTGGGCTGAGGCCAAATGACTTCAGAAAAAGAGCAAAATGTGGGCAAAGGGAAGGTCTACTTCTAGAAAGATCACCGTCGAGCATGACTGATGGTTCTAAAAGGTGGCTCTGAATCCTCTGACATTTCTCCACTGAGAGGCAGGGTTGGTATGCCCTCCCCTTGATCTGACTGCCACCATGTGAAGGAGCCCACTTGGAACAGCCCATGAAAGCCCTTGTCAAGAATTAGAGTGAAATAAAAGCTAAAGTCACCTTGTTTTGGGGACAATTTCTTATGAGGCAACAGTAAGTCAAATAGTGATTATCACTGCTTCAGTATCATAGCAGACCTAAGTTCGAAACAGTTTCAGCCGCCCTCTGTGAGCGTGAACGTAAGTGGAGAAAAACTGTCTAAACGGAGGACAGCAACGTATCATTTCATTAGTTACGACATTTGGATGCTTCTTCCCCTTTCTATTATTTCTGCCTGATTTTCACGGAAAGCTAATAATCCTGAAATTCTTCTTACCGTCTATCCAGGCAGCAGAAAGCCTCAATCAATAGAAGAGTAACAGACATTTATGCTCCAATGGGACTGCGAGTATTGTACTTCATTTTGTCTGTGTGTGAAAATTGGGGTGAAGGGTAGAGAGCATGTTTTGCCTGAGTCCCCGTTGTCCTTTGGTGCTAACTCTCTCCCTTGTCAATCCAGGATGGTCACAGCAAGTCTCACCACTGAGTCCTTGAGCAATCTCATAGCAAGTCCCTTGGACTAGATGCTACAGGGAGATCATTGGCTGGGAATGTCCGCATTTCCTAGCTGTGGGGCTAAAAATATTCAAAGGACACACGTGCCATGCTGGACATGATGTTCTCTTTGCAAATAAGAAAAACAATAATGGGAAAACCAATATAATCACTTGTCTTCAGCCCTGGAGGGAAAAATGGAAGTGTAGCCTTTCCACTGATGGTTAATTATGAGCAGAATAGTCACCTGGTCCCATGTAGCTTTTCTGTATATTCAGCTAAGGTTTAGTTTCTCCACTCTTCTCTTTCTCTCTCTCTCTCTCTGTCCTTTCAGAATTTTCTCATTAATTTTCATAATGAAAGGAGGAAGTTTTCTTTTTTTTCAATAAACCACATTGGTTCATTTTAATTTTGAGATAAATGTTTAATTTTAAAGACTGTTTTATTAAAGGAGGATAGAAGTAGTCATAAAATTCACATTATTCAGCCATCAATCGATTTTTTTTTTTTTTAATTTTCAAGTTGTTGGAATAGAGAGTCCACCCAGAGAATGGTGTAAGATCATAACATGGTCAAGTAGGGAACTAGTTTGTGTCAGTCTTTGAAACGAGTTGAAAATAAACATTCCTTTCTGTGGGCATATGGTGATCCATTTTCAGTTACCCTTCTTTCTGGAAGATGACACCCTGCTGTTCCAGCCACACTTAATTGATCTCAATATGTTATTAAAGTGTTGCAATTTGCATGGTCAAAGCTGACTCATCAAAACCACATCCATGCTCCAGCAGAGAAAGGGCAAGCCACTTGTTTTTCAGTAAGAGACACAGATACTGCCCACATCACTTCTACTCACATTCCATTGGTACCAATTTGGCAAGAGCTTGGAAGTGAGGTCTGTGGCTGGATGATTGCTGCCCTGCTGAAATATGTAGAATAATATTACTAAAAGTAATAAAGGGAGAATAGATCTTGGAGAACCATGAAAAAAATCTCTGCTCTGATCATGAACAATATGTCAACAGTCTTGGAAAAATAGAGCAACATGAGTGAAAGACTCTTGGTTCCTGTCCATCTTTGTGGAGCGGTGTTGCCTTTTGGCTCTGCACCATCTTACCTCTGTGTCTTAATTGGCTCAGGCTGTCATATCAAAATACCATAGCCTGGGTGGCTTAAACATCAGAAATATGTTTTTCTCATAATGTTGAAGGCTGTAAAATCAAAGCTCGAGGTCCAGTAGGATTTGGTTCCTGGTGAGGGCTCTCTTCCTGGTCTGCAGATGGTCGTGATCTCACTGTCTCCTCACAGGGTGGAAAGGAAGAGAATGCTCTAAAGTCTCTTCCTCTTCTCTTCAAATAAGGACACTAATTCACTAATTCCATCATCAGGGCCCCACCCTCATAGCCTCATCTAAGCCAAATTACCTCTAAAGATCCCACCTCCAAATACCACCATATTGAAAGTTAGGGCTTCAATATATGGATTTAGGGGGGGACACAAATATTCAGTCCATAACATCCTGTCTTGTTATATGATAGAGAATAGAATCTCTCTGTGGTTGCATCTATTTGTTGTATCAGTTTAGCCTATTTTTTACAGAATATATGCTCCAAAACGAGAATATTGCTCCTGATATGATTTACCCAGCATTGAACTGAGTAGGACAATTCCCACATGAGTTCTAGAAGCTGTTCTATTAATGTTAACATCACAGTATTAACTTTGGGGGAAGAATTGTATCACGTTGCTGCTCCTTACTAAGCTTGCTGTGGATTGAAATCTGCAAGCCTGCCCATCAAAATGTACCACTCCATACAATTTTCTCCACAATAGCACTGGACCTCTTCAACTTTTTTGGAACTTCCACAGATTGGCATTAGATAATTCTCACATTAGTCATTTTGTGGATGACTGGCTCTTTGAAAGGGTTTATTTATTTTCTCTTTCCTGCTTCTCAAAGAAATGAGGAAACAAATGTACATTACCTCATAGTTCACTGTGAAAAGAAAAAATCTCTGGAACTATCTGATTCACACTTACTCAGAAAAAAAAGGTCGTTTACTAAGTTGCTTTGGTTTTAATTGTGTTCCCCCAAAAGACATCCTGCACCCCAGTACCTATAAATATGACCTTACTTGGGAATAGGGTCTTTACATATGTAATCAGTTAAGTTAAAATTAGGTCATACTCAATTAGAGCAGGCACTAATCCAATGGCTTCCTTATAAGAGGAGGGAAATTATGACGTGCAGATGTAATGGGAGAATGCCATGCACAGGGGGAGGGAGGGATGGAGTGATGTGTCTCCAATCCAAGGAACATTGAAGGCTGTCAGTGACAGCAGATGTTAGAAGAAACAGGGAAGGGTCCTCTCGTACACATTTCAGAGGGAGTATTGCCCTGCTGACACCTTGATGTCCTAGTTCTGGCCTCAGAACTGTGAGAAGATACTTTTCTATTGCTTTATGCCATCAAGTTTGTGATTGCTTGCCATGGCAACCCTAGGAAACTAACAAGTGACTTTTAGGGTTTGGACAAGTCAGCCTCTCCAAACCTACTTAGGTCATCTCTGAAATTGGAGTAAAGATAGATGGCAGTGATGAAGAGGAAATTAAATGACATGTGAAGCATCTCAACGCATAGGATCTGACTCAGCGAGTGGTAGCTCTCTCTGCAGCCTACAGACGGTGGGACTGGGGAGGCTGGGCAGCGAACTTTATCTCCGTGTGTGGGTAGAGGTTTCCTTCACAGTTTTACAACCACCCACTCACCATCTGTGAAGATAATAGAAGTAACAGCAACTATCTCTATTTTTATAAACAAGGGCTTGGTAGTAAATATCCCCTCCATTCTCGAATTTGCATATCCCAGTATATTTCCCAGTAGTGCCTCATAACTGAGACAATCATGATAAAAATATGTCCTTAATTTTTTAATCATATGTTGGTCTGCAATAGTTTTGATTTTCTAAAAAAAAAAGAGTGATTGAAAAAGCCTTTGTCTTTCTGAAAAGTATAGATGTATACCTATTTAATTAACTAAGCTCTTCCAATTAGGTCAACTCTATGTTTATTTCAAAACTATTTAACCAATAGCATAATGTGATTCCATAAGCAGAGGATACAAAAAAAGATAAAAAGCAATTTCTTAGGAAAAACTCCAACAAGGATGTGGGTATTTCCATGGAAAAGACTCAATGAAACATTTATTTAGTTATTTATTTTCATAGTGACATGACAACACTGCATATTTTTGTGGACAGAAAATACTTTTTTTTTGAGGGCAGAAAGTGTAAAATGGAAACAAAAGGAAACTGTCAAAAAGCCCCATCAATATGACAGATGCTGTGTGGGGAGGTTTGTATTTTTACTCCTGGATGGGTGAGCCTAAGTTCTTCATTTTGTAATGGAGAAAACATGAGCATTAAATCATTTAAAATTCCTGACATTGCTCATCTGCTAAGTGGAAAAACTAGAATTTGAATCTGAGTCTTCTGATTCCATTATATCTTATGACCAAAAGGATTCTTGTGATGGAACTTGCTATGTTCAGTCCAACTGAGAAATGAATGGCTGGAAGAAAAGAGATATTTTCTCTCCACCCTCAGAATTGAAATTTATTATAAAGCAATATTAATTATTTTATTAATTAATATTAATACAGATCATAGATTAATAAAACTAGGTAGATATAACAACCAATAAACTCTTTTATGTCTACAGTAATATTTTATATTGACGGAGAATGGAGAAAGTGTGAAGCTCTCCACAAACAGTGCTGATATAACTGGTTATTTGAATGAAAAATAAATGAGATTGTATCCCTACCTCACACCACACATTCAAATCAATTCCAGATGGATAAACCCTGCAAAGTGAAAGGCAAAATTTTTGAAACTTTTAGAACATCTTTATATATTAGGTCATAAAAGGAATGCAAAATGTACCTTATTGCATTAAAATTAAGAACTTTTGTTCTAATCAAAACACATGAAAGGCAAGCTATCACTTGGGAGAAAGCCATTATGACATATGTAACCAAAAAGGTTTATTATCACCATGTATATTTCATCTTTTTCTATGAGTTGATGAGGAAAAGACAAAAGTCACCAGAAAAGTAGGGAAAAATACAGTCGTTTCATGTAAAAATAAACACAACTTGTGAATAAATGTCTGGAAAGGTGTTCAACTTCATTAGTAATCATGAAAATGTTTAATTAAAATCGTAAATGTGTTACTACTGAACAGCCAGGAGACTGGCGGGAAGATACAGCATGATGATGTTAAGAGTTGGTGAGATGCAGAGCAGGAGGAACTCATACGCTTCCAAGGGAAGTATATACATTAGTCTTTTACCAGCGACACAGAAAAGCTGGGGACCTGTACATCTAAGATCCAGAAATTCTACTTCTACATACACACCCTAGAAAAGCCATAGCTCAAGAGAATTAGGATATGTAAGGGCATAATCAAGGCATTGTTTTTAGCAGCAAAATATTGGAAAATAACCACCCAAACAAATGTCTATCAAATTTATAGGTAAATTGTGAACTAACTGCATTAGGGAATCTAGGACAGACTGACAGCTAAGCCACTTCTCCACGGATCAACACAGGTGCATTGAGAAAATGTAATGTTGGGTAGAACTGTAAGGAAAAGAATGAAAAGAATAATGCACATATTTATGATGGCAGAAAGGTCAAAACCTTGGAAATTACTAATATTATTATAATTATATGATGGTTTATTTGTGCAATCAATCTCTCAGGAAAAATAAGGGGACAATTAACACAAAATAGAGGTATAATTACTTCAGGTTATGAGCGAGGGAGGGATATTATGAGACGTGCGAATAAGGGATTGTCTGTTTCTAAAGGTTGATGAGAAGCTCATGGGGATTGATTTTTATCATTATTATGTAAATGTTAAGCATATTTTTCATTCACTTTTGTAGGATACGTGTTTTTCTAGAATATCATAAGATTTCTGAAGCTTTCCAGAGTAGCACAGCCTTGCTGACACTTTGATTTTATTTTTCTGACGTCCAGAACTGTAATGATTTTATTTTTCCCCCACTAAGTTAGTGGCAATCTGTTACAGCAGCAACAAGTTAACTCATACACACTCATGGCCTGAGTGTCCCCAAGCTCCGTGTGCAAATTTTGATGGGAAAAGGGCCTGCTGTGTCTGGCTCCTGCTTCGGATCCTTCAGTGTTTGGGATTTGCAGATACACACTGCTGCATATAAAAGAGATAAACACCTACCATAGAGCACAGGGAACTGTGTTCAGTAGCTTGTAATAACTGATAATGAAAAATAATAAAAAAGAACATATATATAAGTATCACTGGGTCACTATGCTGTCCACCACAAACTAACACGACCTTGTAAATCAGCTGTGCTTCAATGAACAAACTAACAAGCAACAACAACAACAGAAACCCTTCAATGGATTCCTACTAGAGGGAGCAAGGAAAGGGAGGAAAGCGGGAAGACAGGGAACCTGACCGCACAGAAGGCCCTCCTGGCCCTGAGACATCGCACATCGCACCCCCGCTACCCGAAAAGCTTCTCTTCACTCTCCACTCTGCGAACTTCTACTCACCCACCAGATCTTGTCACATCTTCAGAAGCACCTCCTGATTCTTCACGCCCCTGAACACCACCGGGAGCATGTCCTCTTCGCCCACTCTGCGCTCTTCTCTTGCGGAGAACGCGGGTGATGAGTGATGATGGCTCTGTCTCTGCGCACTCCCTTCTCACGCGCCCCCTCTGGATCATGGCGCCTGGACCACGATGCCCCCTCCCCACGTGCTGCTCCCTGCGCTTCCGCCCTGCTCTTCCCGACACTGGGGACTCACTCAGGTGTCCCCCGTCTTACGCCTGCCCCGGACAGAGGCACCCCGTGCCCTCTCTCTTTTGATCTACATGCAGCCCTGCAGCGTTTTTACTGAGGTAACTCTACGTTTTTCCCATACAGCCTGTGCCTTCAGATAGAGCTTTGGTGAAGTTATAAATTCAGATGGTGGCTGTCCTGCTGAACTCGGAATATTTTATGTCTGGCTCCCTCCTTCACGGTTTCTCCCCTAGGAGCTCTTAAATCCTCAGGCAAATGAGCCTGCCTGAGCCTGTTCCACCAGGCTTTCCCCATGGGCTTGCTCATGTCCAAATCCCACTGTCTTTGAAAAAAGGATTTCAAATACCGTACAGGTAAGAGAGTGAAATGAGAAAACGTACATTTTCTAAGGGTGACATTTCTACCAATACTTCGGTGGAAATATTGAGTTACAGCTCTCGCTCAGCAGTGAGGGATGTGTTTGTTGAAAGAACCAACCACCCCTGGAGAGGGAAGGGCATTCGCAGCGGGCCCGGGGCATCGCTGAGCCAGGCTGCCCACTGCGTCCGGGAGCACCTGAGCAGAGGGCCGAGCTCACAGCCTCCTCTCTAACCACAGGGAGGGAAGAGACATTTGCTTTATTTACAGTAAACAAAGGAGAAAGCAGAATATGCATCCACCCGCAGGCCGGAATGTTATTACTGCTTTCATAAAGGTTTACCTGTCTTTGAGAGCTCACCGTGGAGAGGCATGGCTACTCTGTCCCCTCCCTGCTGTGCTTTAAGTCATTCGCCTGATTTGTCGCCATTTTCTGCAGCTGTGTAATGACTATAAAACTGGAAAAAACATAAAACATGAAAGTAAGGTGTTGAAGTCAGCCTTAAGGTACTAAATTCCTGACAGCAGCTTGTAAAGCAGTCGGGAAATAGGTGCTGTGGGGTGCTGATGACGGTTGGGAGGTGAGGAGGTGGAGGTGCTGACACGGCCGGGCCTTGGTGGGCTGAGCGAGCCGGCGCCGAGGACCAGCCTGGGTGTGCCCTCCGGCCGGGTGGGAGCCACGAGCCGGGCGCTGGCAACAGGTGCCCACATGATACCTGGAGATCAGATAGCTTAACAGGCCCTTCACCAGGTACACCATTCATTTTCTCACCTCTTTGCTTTGGGGACTGGATGGAAATGCCAATGGAAAGAGATATATTCAGGATTTTTTTTTTTTAATGTGAAACATATGGTTGTTTTTGCCAACACAGAGCACTTTTCTCCACTTTACATCACCATGAGTAGTGGGGCTCCTTTGAAAAGTGTTTTGATTATATAAATACCAATTAGCTTTCTCAAAATTAAAAGCAGGACAAATTTATGAAAATATTTTTGTATAGGGTAAGCATTCAGGATGGAAAGTTTTCTTCCTCTTAGTTCTCCAATAGCATTTTTTTTTTGCAATACTCTCATTATAAGCCCATGTTGTTTGCCCTGAAGCACCCCTAGTTCCCAGGGAATCCTTCTGGCACCAACAGGACAGGTGTTTCTGGAAATTTCTAGATATTTTCTAGAAAAGCTGGTACATCCTAGTGTGCAAGGTATGACTTCCTCATGACTCCCTTTAAGGTCTACAAGGTCACCTTAGGGATGAACTGACTATTGCAATTGTTTGAGCTTACTAGAAACTTCCAAGCTCTACCCAGTTCTCATCTCCTTCCAAGGGCAGAGAGCCATCTTGTTCCCATATTTCCATATTAGTTATTGGACTAGTCCTGGAAGATGCAATGCGAGTGAGGTGTGTGCCCCTTCCAAGCCGAAGACCCTCTGACACACATTTTTCTGCCACAGTAACCCCTGCGGCATGGACTGATAATGAGATGTCATTCTGGACTGCTGAGCCCCCACCAAGAGGACTACTGCCCTGGGAAGTTTCCTGGACCAAAGTTAACTCTTTACAAATTAGAAATAGAATTAATTTTGGTGAGCCAGCAGAGCCTGTCGGGCTTGTGTGTTACTGCACATACCCTGGTAACACATGCACTCAGCGGAGAAGGACTGAAGGGCACGTGGACTGAGTTTGATATGGTAAGCCTAGCCTGGGCTGTTGGGCCCCATGTGCGATACTATTAAAGACTGACTAATTTCAACTTCGGGAAATGTGCTAATTTTACTTCTATACGGACTGTGTGGTAGCTGTGGAAACGGGCCACTTGGATCTTGACAAAACCTGCTGTGGGAAGCAGAGGTCAGTGAAGCCTCTAGTCTCTGCACCCGTGAGTGCTGAGCCATGCTCCTTCTAGGCTGCTCCTGGCCTTCAACCGAGTACAGGGGGAGCCCTCGTGCTGACAGATTCCTGCTATCACAGGCAGGTTACACCTCGGGAAGTACGCTGGCTTGGCTGAGATTTCTTCAGCGCTCCATTGTGCTCCGACTCTTCTGACGCGCTCCTTTCTTCTTGCGCTCCTTTCAAAGGTGTTGGAACTGCATCGAGGCTGGAACCCTTCACAGAAGGTTCCCTCAATCAGTCAACAGTTCTGTCCTCGAGGCTTCCAAGACTCTTGCATGCACCATGCATATGTGTGTCATATCTTATATATGTTTTGGACATGAGATGAGAATGAGATCACATGACATACATTTTGCACATTGGTATCATCTAGCTCATTTGCCTCAGAAAAGCTACCAGAAAACCTGCTTTTGACAATAACCAGAATAATCGAACACCACTCTTAAAATGCTCCATACTCGAGATAGTAAATACTAGGAGAATGATTTAATAGGGGACAATGTACCCAAACGAGCACTGGCAAGTTTTAGCTTCTATCTCTAAAATCAGGTAATACAAGTTATCACTCTTAAATTTATGATTATGGGGATGCAGTTTAATATGTGAAACCGGATACCTGATTTGGATAAATGATTTACATTAAATGCATTCCATTATCTGTCACCACTCAGGGCCTTACTAATTTCTATAGTATTTCATTAAATTAAAAAAAAAATCACTAAATTCATATACTATTAACAGGAAACATTACAGAAGAATCCAGACATTTAGAATTAAGCAACTTTTCCTGAAAGCTCACTTTAGTAAGGCTGATATAAAGAACAGTTTTGACAACAAATGAAAGATTTAGAAATTTATTGTAATAACAAAATATATAAAAAGATCTGCAAGAAAAACTGAGTGTATTTGGATAATGTGGCAACAACGTGTTTACTGTCAGTGACTACAAATATGTTTACTTACTTTTCCACTAAATTTACTTCTATTTTGAATATTTCTATTTTGATGTTTTTGTAAAATATAGAATTTGGAGAACTTTGATATTTCTGAAAAATGTTAATTTAATGATAAATTTTCAGCATCCTAGAGTAAAAGAATCCAAATTCAACATGCTTATTAAAGGACTGTTCAGTGCCAGGCTCTGTACCGGGCCGATTCCGGAGCAGCTGCGGGGATCTGAAAAAGTGCCTCAGCCTCTAAACCTCACATTTCTGAATTATTTTTTTAATATTTAAAATAATATGACCATGAGCCTGCAGTTGTGGGGGCCTCTGCACGTGAGAAAGAACAAATAGTGAAGCATGCTCCCTATCAAGGGCATTTCTTTTGATCCTAAATAGGCTATTTATTTCCCTGAAACTCTTGCTGGAGATTTCAGTCCATTTCTGAATGAATGTCTGTGTACAGGAAAGACTATTCCTTCTTCGAAATCACCTTTAAGTCTCTCTCTGGCTCTGCACTTCCTCACTCTACCCCTTTGAGTTCTGCCACTGCTTCTGGTCCTCAGTCCCACCCCCTCCCTCCCCCAGGCTCTTGGCCATCACTCACGTGGCACTGTTGGAACTGCCTCTCTGCGGTCCTCTGTCGCTCTCCCCGGAGTACCTCTGTGTCTGCTGGGATCCACATCCCTGGCCCCACGCTGGCCTCCATGGTTAATTGTGATGGACCGCTTTCCTTCACATCATTTTCCTTTTGTTGAAGAGTAGTCAGTTACAGTGTGTCAGTTTCTGGTGTAGGGCATCGTGTTTCAGTCATCCACATACATACCATGTGATAGCACTCATATGTGGAATCTAAAAAAAAAAGAAAAAAGAAGATACGAATGAACTTATCCTTCGTATCATTTGGATGGCCCCTCCTCCTACTCCATCCTTCATCCAGCGGATGAGGCTCAGCTTCACTCTGTCTCCTCCTCAGATGAAGCCATTCTCCTGGTCTGGCCTCAGGGTCTCGGCCCACACAGATCTCTTTGAATTGGTTGTCTCACCCTTGCCCCACAAGCCCCTCCCTGGTAGAAGCGGAAGAGGCCCCATCCCCGTTATGTTCTGTAAACACTGGCTTTCTGTTTACCCCTCAAGATGGACATCTTCTGCAGCTCATGCAGCCCCTCCCCAGGGGCGGTACGGGGAACATGCCCTTCCCCTGAGACCTGTGGGCTCCGCCCCGTGCCTCCCGCCCACAGCCCCCAGCTGAACTTTTGTTTTCTGCTGACGCTTTGCCTGTGGTCCGATCTCAGTCAGCTCAAGCTGCTATAACAAAATGCCACAGACTGGGTGGCTTAACTGACAGATGCCTTATCTCACAGATCTGGAGGCTGGAAGTCCAAGATCAAAGTGCCGTCAGGGTTGGGCTCCCATGAGAGCCCTCCTTCTGACTTGCAGGTGGCTGCCTTCCATCCGTGCCTCATATGGTGTCCCCTGTGCACGTGCAGAGAAGAGAATTCTTTCTCTCTTCCTCTTCTTCAAGGACACGAACCCCATCATGAGGGTCCCTTGTTACCTAACCTAACCCTGTTTACCTCCCAAAGGTCTTGACTCTAATACCATCACATTGGGGCTTAGGATGTCAGTACAGGACTTTGGGGAGGACACACCCACTCAGTTCTTAACAGATCCCAGGCTGGCTCCTTGCCCTTAGACATGATGCTTTACTTCTGTTCATGAGTTCCCTAGACTCTTTCCTCATTACCTTATTAGTTGTTAGTTATTTCTGCTCACCTTGACTTCCAGTTTCAGCATCCTATTCAAGGGCTATGCTTTCTGCACCCAGAAAAGGAGACCAGGCAGAAAGAGCCTGTGTTTTCTCGGGCTCTGACATGAGCTCAGCCGAGGCTATATGCCTACGGGAACAACTGCTGACACCCAAGGTATTGTAACAACCACGCTTGGTGTCCTGAACCCACCTCCTACTTCCTGGTGTTCTAGCTCTCTGATTCTCCATGGGGGTCCAGTTCAATGCCTCTTCTCCCATCTCTGGTCAATGAACTTCGTATTTGTGTTTAATCTCTTCGACATTAAGCCTTACATTGCCCTGAAAGCAGTCGACTTGGCTGCCATCAGAATTTCATCATCTTTTTCTCTTCCTTTGCTCTTAAACTCACCGTTAAGTCCAGCCGCAGAGTCTGTGAATCCAGCCTCAGGATGGAACAGGGTAGCTAGCGGGCCCTTGCCAAAAGTTAGCTCAGACCCTGGCGATGACTGGCGGGCCAGAGGGCAGCGTTTGGGATTGCTCTGGCCCTCACACCCTCCTGGGACTGGGCGCTTTAAATTCAAACAGAGACCCTCGTCGGCAATTACTGCCATTTCCCGGTCCATCTGGTTCGAACTGATCCTTTCAGTTTTGATTCAACGGGGCAGATGAGATCTCAGTGGTTTCAGTATCTCGTGTTGGCAGGGCCGGCCTGACCGAAGGATGGAGCAAACGTTCTCCCATATGGTCTGATTTTGGAGGCGCTGGAGAGGACCACACACTCTCCTCGCTGCACCCTTTACCTGCACATCCTGCGTGAGTTTGTGCTTTCTGACTGTGCCTGAAGCTTCGCCGTCAGAACTGCAGGGCGTGGGCTTGATGATCAGCGACGATGCGTGTCCCACGGGAAACGCAGCTCTGACTTGCTGTCGGCTCTTCGTACCATCATGAGAATTAAGAACCTGTGGGCATTTCATTGCCGTTTAGTTACACATTCTCCTTTCTCCGTGTGGATTTGATGAAGCTACAATAAAATTCAGTAACATGGTGAAGTAAATACACTTAAAATATGGAAAATGATCAATGGAAGACCAACTAATAAAAATAAATGTTGGTACCTTAAAAAGAGTTCTCTGTATGCAACGATTTTACGTTTTGTCCCAAGATGGATAGGAGAAGGGAATTTAGGCACATCCACCCTAGGAACTGACATAATTATTTCCATTTAACAGAAGAACAAATTGAGGTTCTTAGAGCTGAAGTGAGTTGCCTTAAGCATCTATTTAATACATGACAGGGGATATTGAAATGCAGATCTGTCTGGCTCCCAGATTCTTTCCTAAATACCATGCCACGTGCTTTCAAAACACAGTTCTGGACGTCAAATCTGACCCCTTCACAGTTTTGCCTAAAACCAGCCCTGCATACAGGTGTGTAAAAAGGAGAAAGGGAGGGCTCATGTTGGCAGGTACTTCTCATTCATATTCTCAGAAGAAGCTGCCGTCTCCCCTGCATGGGTACTTCTGGGGAATTAATCTTGCTTCACCAAAAGAAACAGCACGCGACTTACGGAGGACCCAGATACATTCCATCCCCACCAGAGCGTGGTTTATAATGCTGCAACACGACTCACATTTACGCTGCATCTGACTTTTTTTTTTTTCCAAAATGCCTCATTTAAATGCTGACAGATTGGTTGGCATCGTGAATGGCTTTGATATGTAATCATAAAATGGTGTGACTTGTGAAAATGTGCATAAAACTGCTGTTACCCAGACTAATTTCATGGGATCATTTGACTGACAATAAGGACTTGTGCAAAAGTGGTATCTGCTCAGAATCGGTGGGAGGGAGCGGGTGGCTTCATCGGGGTCTGTTGTTATTTAGATGATATTTAAAACCCTTCTTGCTCGTTGCACTCTAAAAACCGAGAAAGCCGCCCTTGCCAGGGGAGAAACAACCCGCACCCTGGCCAAGTCCTCCCTTTCAAAGCAGCGTGAGATGATTTTTCCTTTCTTCTCCATCTCCAAATAAATTTCCATTTTTTTTAGCAAAAATCCTATAAATGCTGAATTTTGTACCTCTGAGAAGGAAAAGGTTATGGCTGTGTCCCCCTCACCTCCAAACAGCACATTTCTTTTGTTTTGATGTTAAAGGACCGAAATACATAGGATGGTTTGTCACAGGACAGCCATGGAGTTGGGGGAGGGTGGGGATTTACTCAAATCTTCTCATTGTCTCTCATGATTCCTGGGAGCTTAAGTCCTCTAGAGAGGAATTCCCGAGGCAGAGACAGCCAAGTGCGACCATTTCAGCGGAAGTTCTCTGTGTCCCGGAGGGCTCTCTCTGAGGACGAGGACGGGGCTAGTTTGCCTGTGCATCTGTGATCCTGGCTCAGCAGGAACCACGAGCTGGCTCTTGGCTGAGGTGGCATGTGGGTCACTTGGGGTGGGTTCAGGGCTTGCCGCTGGAGTCGAATCTATTTCTTGTTATTAACCAACATCTGCCTTGTCCGTTTTCCTTTACTTACCTGAAAGCAATGGCCCCTTCGTCCAGAGACACCTACATGGTGAACACACCCCAGCCCTCGCAAACACAAGGCATATGAATGTTCCTTAAAAGTAACCAAAACTAAAATCTGACACTTTTAAGGAAAATGCAGAACTGGCCCTTGGTAGTCAAATATTATCAACTGGGTCTGATTCTTCTCCAAGAAGCCACTAAAACTTGTGTTCATCACCGTGTCTGTGTGTCTGTGTGTGTTCTGATCAGTTTCACGTCATTCCTCTTCCTCAGAAAGAATCAAATCATTTTGTTAAAAACAAGACAATAAGCCCCAAATGGAGTCACTTTTGCAAAGTCTCACATCACCAAACCGTGACTTAATTACAGATTCAGCTCTCCCAGAAATGGGACCTTGAACCAGTCAACCAGACATCAGCTGGACAGCACTAGTCAGGTATCCTGCCTGGTGGATCCCTGCCATCCCATAAAGGAAAGTAACTCTGCAATAACCAGTCTGCTTTTTTGCCCATTGCAACTTCCTCATCCCTACTCCCTTCTGCCTCCAAAATCTTTCATTTTGCACAGCTCCTCTGAGCGCCTTTCTCTCTGCCGAATTAGAATTGATTCAAATTGATTTCTGCTCAAGCTCTTCAAAATTCTAAAATATGCCTCAGTTTATCTTTTAATAATTTCAGCCATAGCAATGAAGATGACACTAATTTTTCCCCTTCCTTTTATGTTAGAGGAGCCAGGAAAATGCCAACAGCACGTCTCTGAGCTTCAGTGTTTGACAGACGAATGCGCACATCTCCCCCCTTTGTACAGCGTGTCGGGGGGCAAGTTGTGTGGAAGGGTAAGTGTCTTCCCCCAGGGGAGACATCATCGTGCTGTAACTGCCATCTGTCGAGTCCCCACGAGTGCCAGTCTTGGGAGACAGCCACAGGGCACGCTACCGGGGTGAAGGACACCTTTCCTAGGTACGGACACAGAGGGTCAGCACAGTTTACGAACTCATCCTGCACCCACAGCACACAACTGCAGAGTCCGGGCTGAAGACAGTGTTTCTCAGCTGCGAAGCCAGAGCTTGGCATTAACTGCTCCTCAAGGATCCCGCAGGGTGTCTGTGAACCCGAATCTTAGCACTCCGTCAGTGAGCCCACACCTGGCCAATCCACCTCCTTGATTCTAACATCTTGATCAGACAAGAGACTTAATTCAAGTCTGAGGCCATTCACTAAAGGAGTGAGTTTGATTCTGCACTAAATGCCTCACCATCCCCATCTGGGTTCCGTGCTCCACATGGATTCGCAGAATTGCAGGGAGGGAGAGGTGGCCAAATTGGGTAAGTGAGACCCAGCTCGTGGTGCTTAAATTACTGCTCTGTGGCCTTGACGTTTATAAACACTGGTGCCTCTTCGCAATAGTCTTCTTTTGTGCCACAGTTAGAACTAACCTTCCCCGGGCTATAAACGACTACTTGGCTTTATCAGTCTTCTTCAGAAGGTACTAAGGAGACGACAGTAGCCTTTTCTCCCCTTGTCCAGAGACAGCTCTACATAGAACCCAATAAAAGTAAATCAATCATGAGTGAAAAAACTCATGAAAAAATGAGATCTGAAATGTCGGGTTATTTTACCAATATAGAAAAAAAATCATCCTTTGCAATATTGATTTGACAGTATGTATTATATGCATAGCTTGATAAAAAATAGAAAATATTTAAATGCCAAATATATATTAATTTGAAAGATTCTTTTTAGACTTCTCCCCAGCAGAGTAAAAAGGCAAGAACATGGATATTTGATTAAAACTTACTGGGCTTCAAATTGTGGCTCTAGCAAAACTTAGTGGTGTAACTCCAGGACAGGGGCATAGCCTGTTCCAGACTCACTGTATCTAACTGGAAAAGGAGCAGGTGGTGACCTAAGGTAGCATCTTCCCTGATCACTCTGCTCACCTCTCCTCCCCACCGCTTGGACAGCATGTACATTTCCATTTAATAACATTGATCCCAGGATATTATTATTGGAATTGTTGAGTTTGGCGGGTACAGAGTTCTCAAGCATCTACAGTTGAATTTAATTTGTATGCCAATAGACATTTTACCCGATTGCCTAGAACTTAATAAGCATAAAGTCACATAATTTCAGTCTCAGTCAGGTTTACATTTTCTACCTCTCCTCCATGTCCTCTGATTTGCAGCAAAAACTTTGGCTTGGGTGGTGGGGCAGAGAGCTGATGGGGAGGGATGTGACCAGGTTCCGCTGGAGCAGACAACGTGCATCCATGATTCACACAGCAAGAGCACATCTGGTGTTGGGACTTAATTAAACTTACAAGCTTCTGCACAGCAAAGGAAACCATAAGTAAAGCAAAATGACAACCTATGGAATAGGAGGGAATTTTTGCAAATGAAACTGACAAAGGCTTGATCTCCAGAATATATAAGCAGCTTATAACACTTGATAAGAAAAAAACAAACAACCCCATCCAAAAATGGGCAGAAGACCTAAACAAGCAATTCTCCAAGGAAAAATACAAATGATCAATAGGCACATGATAAAATGCTCTATAGCACTAATTATCAGAGAAATGCAAATCAAAACTATGATGAGGTATCACCTCACAACAGTCAGAATGGCCATCATTCAAAAGTCCACCAATGACAAATGCTGGAGAGGGTGTGGAGAAAGGAGAACCCTCCTTCACTGCTGGTGGGAATGCAGTTTGGTGCAGCCACTGTGGAAAACAGTATGGAGATTCCTCAAAACATTATGAATAGACTTACCATATGACCCAGGAATCCTGCTCCTGGGCATATATCCAGAAGGAACTCTACTTTAAAAAGACACCTGCACCCCAATGTTCACAGCAGCACTATTTACAATAGCCAAGACATGGAAACAGCCTAAATGTCCATCAACAGATGACTGGATAAAGATGTGGTATATTTATACAATGGAATACTACTCAGCCATAAAAACCAACAACATAACGCCATTTGCAGCAACATGGATGTCCCTGGAGAATGTCATTCTAAGTGAAGCCAGAAAGAGAAAGAAAAGTACCATATGAGATCGCTCATAGGTGGAATCTAAAAAAAAAAAAAAGAAAGAAAGAAAGAAAAGAAAAGAACATAAATACAAAACAGAAACAGACTCACAGACATAGAATACAAACTTGTGGTTGCCAAGGGGGAGGAGGGGTGGGAAGGGACAGTCTGGGATTTCAAAATGTAGAACAGATAAACAAGATTATACTGTGTAGCACAGGGAAATGTTACAAGATCTTGTGGTAGCTCACAGAGAAAAAAAAATGTGACAATGAATATATGTATGTTCATGTATAACTGAAAAATTGTGCTCTATGCTGGAATTTGACACAACATTGTAAAATGACTATAACTCGATAAAAAAGTTAAAAAAAATAAAAAGTAAAACAAAACTTAAAAAAGTAAAAAAGAATTCAAAAAGGAGCACATTTGGTGTGATGTGTGTCAGAAATGTTACAGAATTGGCTGCAAAATAAGCAGAGTGTGTGAAGGTGCAAAGTGCGAGGTGAACAGGTATGGGAAGGTGTGTATTGGAGTTGAATTTTGATGAGCAGCACAGTGTCTAGAAATGTGAGCACATAGACTTAAAATTAAAGAAAATTCCAGTTTTGAGACAACGACAGCACCACGGAGTGAAGCACAGTGTGGTCCTCATGGTCCGACCCTGGGTCTTGATAATTGTGACCTTGTAAGTATCCAGCGCGTGACCTTAGTGCAATCCACAGAAAGTGATTCGTCCTCTACCTGCTGGGTAATAAAGGAGATGGCATTGACTTTGAAGTGGCGAATCTTGTTATGAATTGAATTCTTCTGATCAAGTCACTTTTGGTCACTTACAATTCACTTGGAATGTATTCTATTGCAAGTTCCTGTAAAACGCTGAGACCTGGGTGATCACCATAACCTCAGGAAGAAATGATACACTGCATAAAACTGCAGATTTAGCAATTTTCCTCGCTGTTCCACAATCACGGACACATTATAGAGAGGAAGGCAGCAAATCCCAGACCGGTCCATTTCTCCCCTTGGCTCTTCTGTCAGGTTGGCATTTTGGAAAACGTCAGTTTTCTAGGGAAGCCCCTCAAGAACTCATTCTGTTCCAAAGATGCTTCCCCAGGTGATATTCATTCAGTGCATTCCTGAAGCAAAATGTGACAGCAGGTACGAACAGAAAAGGGAAAAGCAGAGGCTGAAAGACCGGACTGTTTAGGAAAACCCTATCTGTTGAAAAGGACCATTAGAATCAGATCTGCTCTTCCACTGGCCCACCAAACCCAATCATATTCGCAAACTTGTATTTCCCTTTCAAATCAGTGTCAATAATAATAAATGCAAAGTGTACAAAATTCCTGTGTAATTGGAAAATCACGTTGCATCTACAGGATCCTTTATAGCCTTTTCATTGGTTAACTTTTCTATAAAATAAGCCACCTAAAACTAAGGGGCTTAAAAGCACATTCTGTAATGTTATTATCAGTTCTGATTTGGTGGGCTGGCTGGAGGGTGGCTGAACTAAAAGGGACACAGCAGGTAACTCTGCGGAGGCGGTGCGTCTCCAATTGTTTTTAATCATTCTTCTGAGATGCACAGAGTAGCCCAGGTGTGTTTATCTTCTCACAGCGATGGCAGAAGTGTGAGGGGGCAAGTGGAAACACACGAGGCTTCTTAAAGTCTCCGCCTGGAACTGACACACCTGTCACTTCCTCCATATTCTCTTGATCAAAGCAAAGCCCAAGCCCCAAATAAAGGGTGGGGAAAGGTATTCTGCTTCCACGGGAGGGAGGAGCTCCAAGTCACACACCGAAGGGCACAGGTACAGGAAGGGGTGAGAAGTTAAATTAGTGTCAGTAACGAGATCTGGAATATACCAAAATGGTACATGGTCATCAAAAAAGAACACTAGCAGTAAGCAGATCTTCTAACTAAAGAAATGTGTCCTCGCACTTTGGGAAACCACATCACGCTAAGCTTAGAAAACCACAGAAACGGGCCTGTGTGGCAGTAGAAATAGTCTGAGAGTCTCTGACACAACTGCAGAGAGTTTTAAAGGAAAGGAAAACAAAAACCAACCAAACAAAAACAGCAGCCTCGCGGTACTTATGACTGACGGCGCCAGGGAAAGCTCCCACACGTATTTTGTGGCATAGCCAGTGGGGCAATGGTCAGGTCTGAGGCCATCTGGAAGCAGGGCTGCTGGGAGAGGAAATTCACCATTAGCGACATCAGGGATCAAAAAACTTTGTGGTCTTCCCAGCACGTGAGGTTAGCATCGCAGGAAGAAGAGACAAGCTCATGTGGAGCTCTCAGGCAGGCAGACGGCTTCAGGAGAGCTGGCTATTTACATTTATTTAGCACCTGCAATATACCAGCTGGTTTATACGTAATATCTGAAGCCCCTAAAAAATGCTTTGAGGTGAGCATTTTTATTCCATCTTGGAAATAATGTAGCAGGAACCCACTGAAGGGCTAAGTAACTTAGATCCACGAATGTATGAGGCTGTAAGCAAACACAGATTCGTATCGATTTGATTCTATAGAGTACAGCCTGAATTCAGCGTCAGAGCCCTAGGCACATGAACAGGAGTAGGTATTGCTCTGGTCTGAAGTTTGTACAGTCCCCCAATTCCTGTGTTGCCAACCTAATCCCCAGTGTGGTGGTGTTAGGAGGTGGGACCTTTGGGAAGTGATTATGTCGTGAGGGTGGAGCCCTTATGAACGGGACCACTGCTCTTATAAAAGAGACCCTACAGAATACCCTTACCTCTTCACTGTGTGAGGACACAGAGAGGTGACCCCGGGGGACCCTTTTACATTCGCAATCATGTCTTCTGTTGCAATACTGAAATATATATATATCTGCAACAATGTTTTTTGCTCTTGTTTGCTAATTTCATTGTATTTTGCCCATAACACTTTGCTTTGTGATATATATTTTTTTAATTTATAAAGGCTCTCTCATGGTTTGAAATTTGATTATTTAAATAATTTAATTTCTCCTTGTATTTTTCTCACTGATGAATTTGTGAGAAGCATCTATTAAAATTCTTAAATAAAAAATGCAGATGTATTTATTTCTCTATCAATTTCTTTATACTTTATAAAGTATAAGTCTGTATTGTTAGAGGCATGTAAGTTCTTGACAGCTATAATGTCTTTATCTACTTACCAATACAAAACACTCCTCTTTGTCACTGACGTATTTTGTTTTGCTAAAACAAGGGTTAAATAAGACCCAGATTCTCATAGTGTGATGCTTAAATGGTACAAGTTCTGTTGGAAATCATGGGTCAAGATCTCAGACCAAACGAGAAAAAGACAATGAATGAATACATGTGGGAGAAAAGGTAGAAATAATGTCAGGATTATCTGACCAAGATTTTAAAGCAGCCATTGTTAAGACACTTCAATCACCAAGCACAAACTTACTGCTCAAAAAAGGAATAAATACCATCTCAGTAAGAAATAGAAAGTCTCAGGAAAGAAAAATGAAGGTGTCAGGAAGAACCAGATGGAAGTCCAGAAAATTTTAATCTTTCACTTTTCAAGACAATTAACTGAAATATTTTAAAAGAAAAACCTGTATGTTTGTAAGTTTGCAATGTAGATTCTGAGAAAGAGTAAAGGGCTTTCTACTATTTTAAGAATTTAAACCTCTCTTCTTTCATTTGCAGAGTTTTTCCCCCCGTCTTGTTACAGCTTGATAAGCATCTAAACATACATTGAAGTGGATGCAGAGTTTTGGTTTCTAAAAGATGGACATTAGCAAAGATGTCAGTAGTCCATTCTCTAAATGAGCCTCCCAAATCCATCTAAACTAACCTCGGAGAAGCTAAAAGGCGCAGAGAGGAGGAAGGGGCTTCCACCTGGATGCCTGTGGAGACATCACCCTCTGACTACAGAGTTTAGTCACAAGACCAGAGGAGGGACTGGGGACGGAGGGGTCTTTTATCCACGGTTTACCTTTTGCCCCTGAAAGGAGAAGTCAGCAGCAATAATTCGCATTGGAACCTTCCTCTCCTGCTTTCTTTTTCTCTCTTTTCCTTTCCTCTTTTTTTTTTTTTTTTCTAATTTTTCCTCTGGGATAATGCTGCAACCTCACTGATACATTCAGAATTTTTTCAACTTCAACTGTCTAGTTTGGGCACACAGAATTCTTCAATCCCCCCACTTCCCTGCTCTAGAAAAGTTGAAAAACCACTTCTTTCAGCTAATCTCCTGACTGCCTGGTAAAGCTTTATTATTTTCCTGGTTTCCTGGTCTGTGTCAGCTACCACTCTGCTAATAATGCAATGTCTTTTCCTCCAGAATTCTTCTCATGAAATGAGCTCCGTGTTTTGCCCTGTAATATCCCTGTAAGACTGAGGAGGCAGGTAGCTAACCTGTCCATTTATATTCAATCAAAACTCCCATAAATCTTGCTTTCCATGTTCAAATGATGCTTTGTTGATTGCTCAAGGTATTTCTGGGAGCATTTGTTCTAGGCATTGAAAGTACAAAGTAAGCCAGATAGACCAGAGTTTTGCCCAAGTGGACTTACAGCCCAGCTGGGGAGACGGACGGGCAGCAGTTCACGCAAACTGCACGGCGGGGTCTGAGGGAGACTGCCCTGGAGGGAGAAGGAAGAGTGTGGGATTTTGTACACACCCCGCCCTCCTGGTGCTTTTCTCTCTATCCACTTGTTTATCCTTAAATATTATCAGATGCTTCATTTTCCCCTTGAACCTTTGTTTTTCTTTTCTTTCCAAACCATGTTAATATTTTTAGGCTCAGAATTTACAATTGAAAGGACCTGGAGGAATCGTAGGGTCAGATTTTTCTCATTTGAGGGTGATGGAGGGACCAAAGAGTGAAGTGACTTGCTTGAAGTCCCCCAGCTCAGCAAGGGCAGCCTGTTCCGAGTTCCTCCAGTCCCCTGACTCCTGCCACTGTCCTCGGAGCACTGCTGATGTGTGATCCCACTTAACTATTTATTTACTTGACTCTTGTCATTACTGCCCAGTATTGTTCGTGGTCCATCATGTGTGCATCCCTCAGTTGTATCAGAGGTGTCTTGAACCCAAGGTCACCCATTTTTTCTTCTCTGCAATGTCCCAGTCTACAGGAGCACCTCTTACCCTCTTCTGGGCCCTTTCCAGCTCTCAGAAAGATTTGGGTTTGCTTCCAAGCTTAGTTCTTACTTGGACAAATTATTTACCCTTTCAAGTCCCAGTTTCCTCCTCTGTACGAGAGAGATGATGAGAGAACTTGTTTATTTATTTGCAAATGAGATCATATGCGTAAAGTTCATGGTTTAGTGCTCGACATTCTACGAGTGGTCAATGACTGGCAGTGGATTCTGGGGCTGACTTTTAATTACTTCCTTTATTCATTCAACTCCTTTCGAAAGGAATGCCCTCCAGTCTCACATGTCGTCTTATGATTAAAACCTGACTGAAGCTTCTACCCAATCCTCCTGGTTGCAATTAATGATAACTTTCTTACCACTCACACCCCATTTTTCTTGAACTTGTATTAATTCATAGAGTTTATTCTGCTTTATCTAGGTCATCCTCCTAGGCTGAATTGTAAGGCATTCAAGGTCAGAATGTGTATATTATGCATCTCAGTGTCACCTTGGCATCCACCTAATATAAGTACAAAACACACAGAGTAAGTGCTGAATAAATGCTTCCGTCATAACAACACACGGTGATTCGCTCATTTCGTCAGCCATGAGACACGCATTGAACACTTACATTGTTCCGCTTTCTGTATGGCTGCTCAGCACAGAATTACGAACATAAAAGGATCCTGATTAATTTTTTTAAATAAATCAACGGTAGAATTAATAAGAAAGCCCAGTTGAGTAGCGTCAATTTGGCAGCTAAATATTACGCTCAGATCTTGGTCTGAAAAGTCATGGTGGTTCAAGACCCTGAAGGCACCTGGATTTGACTTCCCGCCTCCGCAGTCGGTAGGGCTGCCGTGACCAAAGGGCAGGAAAGGGTCGCCACACCTCTCTGGAGTGAGACGTGAAATGCCTGTGGAAGACGAAGGCCTTTCACAGCTCGTTCAAGTCCTTGCGAAGATCGGGGGAGGGAAGCTGGTCCCTGCCCTCGCGATGATGCATGAAGATATAGCCCCTCCTAACCGCTGCAGAGAAGCCCACGGTCCGTGCAAGTCTATTCGGAACTTTTTATGAACGTTAAATCGGTCTCCCTCTATAAATACTAAATCCTCCTGGCTGGAGAAGAGCCATAAATCTCCAAAACAAACCAGGGAAATAGAAGAGAAAGAGAAAGAACCCTTCTTTTAATGTCTTAAAACACCTTCTTGTATTTCACCTCTGCGGTCTGTTTCTGTTTTTGAGTTCATCTTTGGTTATAGACCCACGAGGTATTGGTTTCATAGCTTTTGCTAAGGCTCCACGTCTACTGCTGCAGTGGGGCCAGACATCAGCATGGTCTGAGCAGAGCATCAGTCTGGGGAGCGTGTCATCAGCTGAGACTCAGGAATCAACAGGAAGGGAGCAGCCCCATCAGAAGCAAATAGCTGTTAACTGCCTGAAGGCGTCCGCGCAGAAAAGACTCTTTTTGTACATCTGTAAAAAGTCCTTTTTTCTCTGTTTATCTTACTTCCATTTTTTGTTACAAGACTTTCTCACAGCTTTTTCGGAAGGGCATATGTGTCTATTTAGAATGTGCGAACACGTACTTAAACACCCCAGTGTGCTGCATTGTGATATGCATTCAAGCTCCGTTAAGACAGTGACAACAAAAAACTAACTACTAAAAAAAGTCCCCAGTTCAGAATTAGCTCAAGTCCTGCTGAACTCGCATCCTCTTCTGGCAGCAGACAAGAAACATACCAGGAACACACGAACGCTGGCGGGATCACCCCCGTCCCGGGATGTGCCTTCCTTCCGTCTGTCCCACTGACACACGGGAGCTGAAAATGAAGGACACGTTGGAGGCAGATGATGGACAACAGTGCCCGTGACGAGGCTTTGTCTCAGAAAGCCTTTCTGGATTCGTCTAGGCCACATTCTTCAACTTGAGTGTACACACTGGGCTTCCTCAGAGAGCAGTGATGGACACTCGGTCAGGACGACCTTGGCCTTCTTTTGTCTTGGAATCCTGGCCGCTCATCTAAGACTTCGTTCCCAGTGGCGGAGCTGAGGACTGAGCAGCACTAGGGGAAAGAATGGCGAGCCTGAGAGGAGGCCCCTTTGTCATTCCTTGTTAGCAAGGGGCAGGGAAGAGATGAACCTCCTTCTGTGCAGAGTGCAGAGGGTAACGGTGACTTATGTCAGGGGGGTTTTTATGAGGACTACCTAGGAAAGGGTTGCAAATTCAAGGAGAAATGTTTATTAATTAAATGATAACAAGTGTTACTTAGAAACTGGCAATCTTTTCTTGGTTGGCAGGACAATAGGGTCTTTTTTTTTTTCTTCTCTTGGTTTTGCAAGTTTCATTGCCAGCAAGGAAATATGCGACTCTTCCTTTTGTCAATTTATTTCTCTAGCCCCATGAAATGCAGCTCTCAATGGCAGAGGCCAACTGCATAGACAAACTTATATTGTATGAAAGGGGGCCCTTCAATGCCGAGGACAGCACGCAGAACTCCATGGAGACCCAGAGGCCGCCAGAGGATGGAGGCCCTGCCTTCTTGATGCCTGGTGATGGCATCATGGCAAGGAGCCATCTGCTCAGAGGCGTTCATGGCCAAAGTCCCAACACTCTCTTATTTGGGGGGTGGAAAGTGGGAAATCCCAGCACACAAGGTTTTGCTGTGATAGAGCAGATCTGACCCTATTTGTCAGATGCTAAGGTGCTGGTGTAATTGACAGTATTGAAACAGTGTGAGAATTTCATTTACAAAGGAAATGCAGACGTTCCATCCCCTGAGGTTCAGAGAGTGCCTTGTAGCCAGGGTCCAGGCTCTCCAACAGAGCAGGAGTCAATGCCCCACATGGGGTAGACACCCAAGCATCTCAAGTACTCTTCAGGGCCACCATTTTGCTCTTTGCAACATCACATTTCTTGTTTTCTTGGCTTCACTATCTCACTGGCAGAACCACTCTTGACCAGCTACTCTTTACCAAGGGCCTCCTAGGAGTCGGGCACTGCACAAGCTCCAGCCAGACTTTGCAGGGTGGCACAGTCTGCTCGTTACCCCAACCACCTGCTTCATTCATATCACGCCCTCCTGTCACCCCCCTGTTGCCTCTATATTTCGCTTACCAAATTGGGACTCAAGGACGGAGCTTTGGATGAAGGAGAAACAACAGCTTTATTTCTTTGCCAGGCAAAGGAGGTCACAGTGAGCTAACGCTTCTAAGACTGTGAGTCTGCTGGGGAGAGAAGACAAGGGGTTTTATGGTAAAAGTTCAAGGGCAGAGCTAGTTCCTATAGAGATTACATACCAGGTAACAAGTTGTTGCAAAGTTGTTCTTGCTTTTGTAGGTACAATGGTCCCCTTCCTTCTGCTGGGTATGAAGTTCACCTCAGGCTTTGGGACTCTTAATATTCTTGCACTTAGAACAAAGGATGCATGGGCAGGGCCTCCATGGAAAAGAGCTCTAGAGAAAAACATGTGCAGTTTAAAGTCAGTCTGATAAATGCTTTTAGCCTTTTAAGCAGGCTAAGGACTGTACCTCAAACAACAGGATACAAGGAAATCATGAGGGGTCTAAAAACAACTGCAGACATGTGCAATTTGGGGTAAGTTATGAACTGTGAGATGCACAAAACATCCAATTGTTGTTTCTGAGGTGCTGGGGTCAAGAGGAGGGCACTGGGGGCAAGAGCAAGGCATTGAGCATGATCCCTGCACGCTGTACCCGCACCACAAGGGGGTTGGGTGGACCACCCAAGCCTCCATCCTCTCCAGCCCAATCCTGGTCAGCAAAAGCCTGAGTAAAACCCTTTAAACCATTTACAGTTTAAACCATTACAGTTAAGCAGTTGCAAACACCATTACAGCTATCAGATGGTCACTGATGACAATAGGGTCCTGCTTGGTTACACCTTCTCTGTTCCTGCTTCCCCAGTTCTTCTCATTCCTCTTATGTCTGATTGCTTTTTTTCCTGGCTTCTGACCACTGGCTCTCTATTTCCAAAGTTTGGCAGTTACTTTCTTGTTCAGTGCAAACACGGAGAATATAAACTTCTAGGAGCTCCCTCAAGAGTGGTCCCAGCCATCAGAGCCCAGAAAGGAAACTGGTACAACCAACTCATTGGCCACATGAGAAACTGAGGCTGGTGGTGATTTATCTCATAGAACACTCACTTCCCTGATTTTTCAGAGGTTGACTTTGGGTACCAGCGATTTTCTCCCAGGGTTCCTTCACAAGACAAACTCAGAGTTTCCAGGAACCATACTTTGCCTTTTTCAGTCTAGTTTCCTGAAACATTCAGCAATTTTCATAAGTCTAGATATTAGCATGAGACCTGGAATTCCAGCAGACATAGTTTCATAGGACTACAGATATGATTCATTTGAGGCAGGACAGAGGGGGTGAGGAGATGGGGCAGGGTGAGGAAGTTATAGAAAGAAAATTTCTATCATTACCGTGAAGTAAAGCTGTATTCTTTATCATTTGCTCGAAAGGCAGCAATACACACTGTTAAGGGCACAGGCTGGGGCGTTTCCCTGTGTTCACGTCTGACACATCACTCTTCACTCCCTTAGCTCTCTGAGCCTGAGCCGCTTTCCCTTCATGTTCAGAGACTAAAATGTCCCCTGTATCATGAGACAAAGTCACACGTACAAGGCATCTGGTCCATCACAGATGCTCCGTAAAGACTTGAAGACTCAACCTCCCCTTCTTCCTTCCCGCTCTTGTAAGATTAAAACTACCTTTTTCAGAATGTTTGGATGTTGGTATCTTTGGGTTTCTCATGATCTACTCTGTTTATTTACTCTGAACTTTGGGTTTAAACTGGGTTTTTTTTTGGTTTTTTTTTTTTTTTTTGGACTAGCCTTTTCTCCTCCAAACAAACACATTATGAAGAAAAAGAATGCTCAGTGGTTTCAGTGTGATTATTAATAAAAATAAAATAGTCATGTGGGGATTAAGAGGGATTAACATGGGCCTAACACTTGATTACCCATTACGTTTCCTCGCCAACTATAAAGAGGATCTAGGGAAATCCTTCCTCTCCCTTGGAAAGTTTATTAAAATGATAAACGAGGCTTGTGGCAGTTAAGCAGCAATAAAGTATTCTCTTGTGGACAAACTCCACCCCTGCTTGATAGAGGCTTTTCTGAGTAGGGGCGCCGGCATTTACACCAGCAAGTCAGGATGGGTTGTCAGGGTCACAGGGACTCTGGGATTCCTGGACACCAAATATTCCAAACTCCCACTAGATTTATCACCAACATTAGATATTCTGAAGCCTCCTTCTGCATGGATCGTTTTCCTGGGATGTATCTCAGGAGAAAGATTCAATACGTGAATTTCCCCAGTGGAGCTCAGCACTGACAAGGAATAATGAGGAGGCTGCATAATGGCCTCGTTTTCCATCTGTCCCGGGCACGGCTGATGATGCTCATATGGGGTTCACAGGGCCGGTTCAAACTGGGAAGTGGTGCTCTTCCTGAACCTTCTTTCCTCCTATCAGAAGCAGGAAGTCTTTGTTCAGAGTTTAGTGTCATAAACACTGTCTCAAAGAACATGTATGCATTTTGGAGAATCCTGGGCCCCATTTTGGTATATTTCAAAAAAAAAATACTTTCTCTTTCTACAGTCTTCTAGAAAACACACCACCAAACTTTAAGCACTCAGGTCAGAGGTGGATGTCAGATCACTTTATACGCAGTAGCACGAGGCTATTTTTGTAAGCCTTCTTTCCTGTTTCCAGTACATGCCCCTCTTGAAGAAAGTTGAGGATTTGTGCGTGCCTTTGCTGAATTTTATATTGCTCAATAGCATCCATTTTACCATCTAACAGAAGATGAAGACAATATTTACCTCTGGGTTTGATGAAAGGATTAAAATGCGACACAACGTGTAAAAGGCTAGCTAGCTTCCTGGCCCGGCACGGCTGACCGAGGCTTGCATCTCAGCTACAAAATTGTAGCCGCAGAGGCCACCTCGCTTTCTGGTCCACGTAGTTGGACGAAAAAATAGCTGTCGAGTGGGTGGTCTGCACGTCTCAGATGACAGAGCAGTGTATCTATTAACATGTGAAAATGCTCCTTCATCCTAAGCGCTGTCATAGTGGTGGGAGGCGGGCAGGTCCAGGAGGTGACAAGGGGGACATATTTGTGGGAGCAGCTGGAAGACCCCTGGAGGATCCCCAGACTCAGAAATTGTGCTGTTGTTTCCAGTGTCCAAAGGTCTGACTAACTGATCCCAATCTACTTTTTATCTGCAGCCCACGAGGTGAATTTAAATAGTGACATTGTTATCTGCGTCATTTCTTCCATTTGAAGTCTATTCCTGTACCCACCCCCACCCCGTCCCACATCCCTGCTGTGTAAATACTGCCCAGGATCTGCTCAAATGTTTTCCCTCTGCGTAGCTTGTCTAAATGTGTGTTTGTGTTGCATTTACAGGGTACTTATCCTATAGCACCTAGCCGTGTAGTTTACCTGCACAAACTCCTGTAGTGGATAACAAGGCCTGAAATCTGCACCATCTAAAGGCTTAATCATTAGAAAGGCATAATATGGGAGAAAAACAAAAAGAGAATTTTGCAAAAAAAAAACACTGGTTCAAAGTTAGGCTCTTCTGTTTGGAAAGGCTAGGAGCCTTGTAACCCAGGGCTCAAATTCCAGCTCTCTCTGTGAAAAAGCACTATTATGTGATATCTCTTTCAGACCACACTTCCTCAGATATAATAATGTAATCAATACTTGTCTTGTGGGATGATGGCAAAGATTATATGAGGTCATGCACATAAAGCCCCTGGCAACCGGCAGACACAATGAGAGGTGGCTGTTCTCACTCCACTTACCAAGGCAGGGGCTGTGGATTCGTCCTTGTCAAACGTGCTCTGTCCCGGGAACTCACAGGCACGCTCACCCTACAGGTGAGAAACCCGCATCCCACAAAGGGTGATCCACGGAGCCCAAGTGAGCCTCTGCTGTGACTTGTCCACGACGAGATGTGACTCTGGGCCTGGAGCCCACACCTGCCTCTGTGCCATGTGACTTCTCTGGGAGGTTTTTCACGTTAAGGGCAGAAGATGAGAAGGTTCCTGGAAACACCAAACAGCCACATCCTAAATCGAGCGCACATTCACTTCGGCCAGTCACAAGTGCTCAGGCTGGCAGCACGTGTGTTCTGATGCCCAAGGTGAACTGAAGGCGTCTTGTGTGCTGACAGAGCCTAGGACCTGTCAGAATGCTGAACCGTGAAGGAACAGCGCGGTACCTGTGGGCAGAGGAACATCCTTGAGTCCAAAACAAGGATACTGAGTTACGGTAATTTTCATTGTTTATATTCAATACATTAATTCTTTAATCCATTCATAGAATATTTATGTAACAACAAATTTAAGAAGTAGAGTTAATTGTTGTTATAGGTTGTTACTGTGTCCTTCCAAAATTCATACGTTGGGATCCTAAAACCCAGAACCTCGGAATATGCCTGTATTTGGAGAGAAAGTCTTTACAAAGTAATGGAGTTAAAATGAGGTCGTGAGGGTGGGCCCTGATCCGACCTCACTGGTGTCCTTATGAAAAGAGGAAATTTGGAGACAGATGCACAGTAGGAGGATGACGTGAGAACTCAAAGAAGAAAACCATCTACAAAGCAAAAGCAGAGAGGACTCAGAGGAAACCACCCTGCTGCCAACTTGAGCTTTGTCCTTCCAGCCTCCAGAATTGTGAGACCATCAATTCCCGTTGTTTAAGCTGCCCTGATCACAGCTCTTTGTCACGGCGGCCCCAGGAAACTGAAATAACTGTGCACCGGAGGAGTGTGGTCCAGTCATAGGACATCATGTAAAGTTGCCTGAGGAGTGATTTCCCCTTTGAATCATATTATGCATTTTCTGTGATTATATTTGTCACTAAAATTAACTCAAAAGACGAAACGTTAGGCTATTGACAATGTGAAGCCTGGTGTGGATACACCTGGCACAATTCTGAACCGTAAGTGGTAATGACAAGCGCGTTGGCTTCAAGCAGAAGGTAACCCAAAGCCCATGCAACCCCTGCCTGCACGTAGTCATCCCGCACCAAAGACCTGCGGACAAGCTCATGGTTTGCAGGTTGGACTCCAGTAGTTGCTCGCTCCCACCTAAGCCTAATTCTTCAGTTCACCAGCTCACACACAAGTAGCGTCATAAAAACTAAGCTTTTATTTAAGATCAGCTACGTGGACTTGGGTGATGCCATGGCCTGAATATTCGTGTCTCCCCTAAATTCGTATGTTCAAAGCCTAAACCTCAAGGTGATGGCATTTGGAGGTGTGGCCTTTGGGAGGTGATTGGGGGTGAGGGCAGAGCCGTGGTATTAGAGCCCATATAAGGGAGACATCACAGGGTTCCCTTGTCCCTTCTGCCATAGTGAGAAAACAGTCACCATCAGTGGGCAAGCGGGCTCGACCAGACACCAGATCTGCCAGCATCATGATCTTGGACGTCCAGCCTCCAGAAGTGTGAGAAGTAAATGCCTGCTGTTTATTAACCAAACAAGCTATGGTGTTTTTTTTTGTTTTGGGGGTTTTTTTAGTGGCTGGAATGTACTAAGACAGGTGAGTTCCATTTCTCCACATCTTTGCTTCTCCATCCACATGAGGGCCGACTGCTTCTGGCCCCCGTGCTCTTCCCTGGGAGTGATGAGATGAAACTGGCCTGCGGCGTGAGAGGACTGCACTCTTTGGGAGGACTTAAAGGTTATTTATGGACTATGGACTTCTGGGACTTTGCAAAGCAAGTATTTTTGTGTTTCTGGATCTCAATTGTGGCAGCCCTTTTCAAAAGAAGCAAAGTCAATGGAAACCCCACATGTACAAGTTCTAACCTGAACAGAAGGCTTGGCAAGCAAGTCATCTAAGAACAAAGCAGCCAGCATCCTCTCTCTAGAGACAAAACACATTATTTCTATGACATGCTTAGTCTCCATCTGCTCAGAGAAAAGGAGTGAACGTCCCATATGCCTCACCATTGGGCTGGTCCTGCCTGCGAGTATGACTCTCCCCACAATGCAGAATTGAACATTAACTAACTTTAGGCAGCTTTAATGGAAACAGCATATGGGTACTAAATGAATGAAAACAAATGAATACCTTGATTATTTTGCTCTAGTTTCATGATAATAAAAGCTACGGCCACTAATCACTGACCAGTCTCTCACAATGCTGGTAAATCTGTTATTCATTTTTTTCTTTCTGAAGAATTCTTAAGCAATACCCATCACCCTCATTGCTGAAATTATACATTCATGAAAAAATGAAATACCCCCAATTATGTTATATGGTCATATTTTCCACATAAACATAGGCATTTATTTCCTCTTGCGGTACCCAGAGCCAATGCAATATGTAATTTGCTAGGCTATTTGGCAACTAAGAATGATTAAGACCCTGCTGTTTGCAGTTAATATGGTGCAAAACTTGAGTCTGGGGCCAGAAAAGGAAGCAGGGCTGATACTGAACTGTTTCTTTGTTTGCGAGGGTGAAAGTTTTGTGGGACTTGATGCCTGGTTGGGTAGGCTATTGCTACAGAAATGACCAAAAAGAAAAGCCATTATTTCACTTAATATTCGTGTATTCTATTGTTAATTTTAAGATTTGATTGCCAAGTTACCCCGATAAGGGAAAACATCAGGCTCCACTGTCTAGAGGACTTAGTGGTGAGACCAGCAGAAGGGGTCCCAACCTTTGCCGCATGGTCCACACCATGCGCCGTGACCACAGACAGCGTTCCTCACCCTGTAGAGGGCTCGTTCTGGGCTACAAAGAAGATAAGGTGAGCTGATGTCAAGGTCAAAGTAAACCCAGTGAAGAAGATAAGCTAGTAGCAAACATAAAATTACAGACAAAATCCAAGAACTTAGATTCATTTGCCAACGTTTGCTGAATGAATGAATGGGTGACATTATTCTTTCCTTCTAGAAGAGCTGTTATGTAGCCCTTCAGGTGGAATTATTAGGGAGGGAGAGCATTCTGATGGCGAACAGGGCAGGACTAGAGAGAAAGGCTATTTCCCAGGGGCGCCATCTCCTGTTGCAGGGTTTAGTCTAGAAAGCTTTGTTCACTGTCTCTTAAAACTTCCCAGGAGAGGGATGATTAGGGCTCAACTCTTCAAATGGACTGGAGAGAAAGGAACTGCTCAGGGCAACTCATGAGGTGGCTCTGAAGTCAAGGATGATGAATGACAGTCTGTGACCAGTGAGGTCATAGGACCTGCACTCAGAGTGGAGACCTTTAGAAGACCAGGATGCCACCAGACCCTGGAAGATATTGACCAACACAGGGCAAAGGTGGTTAGAAAAGCCCGGGGGAACCTGAAGATTGTGCATTCATGCACGACGCCCCAAACACAAAGTACAACAAAGTCAGAATAAATGCATGGCCCTATGCGGCAGCTGGAGCTTTGTCTCCATCCTCCAGAATGCATGGTGGTGCAACAGCAGTGGACAGCAGCACTCACTATTCAGGCAGAGGGAGCTGAACTCAAGAATTCAGAGTAAAATGAGCACAGAGGGTACAGGGAGATGCTAGCATCCAGCATCAACTCTGCGATTTTCGTTAATGCCCCTGAACTAAGCTCGATAGCTGTAGTCCCCATGCCATGCAGCTAGGAATCGATGCAGCACAGAGCTCTCGTCCAAAACATACCAAAGGTTGGTTCCACTTCAAAAATATTTGAATTGGGTAGATTGGATACCCATTTGGAAGGCTTTCTGGGAGAAATGAGGAAGCAACAATCTTGGTGTGACCGTGGGAGCCACTGTTGCAGGTGTCCAAATCCCACGAACTCACCATTTAACCTTTGAAACTCATCACATCATATGTGAACGATGACAGTGACGATGACTCTGGCAGTTACTCTCCTCAGGTGTTTCTGTGTTAGGAGAGAGTGGGGTGTGTGAGAACCATCAGACCCCACAGGGAAAGACTCTAAACCACCACACGAATGTGTGGAGGTGCAAGGGCTCTCTGCTCTTTTGGTAACAACACAGGTGTAGAAAATGAGGTTAAGAGAACTTAGGCCTGTTGGAACCCCAGACATTTTTTTTTTCTGCTTTTTAGCACATGCTAGTTTTTTTTTTTAAACAATATAAAATTTTTTATTGATTTATAATCATTTTACAATGTTGTGTCAAATTCCAGTGTAGAGCACAATTTTTCAGTTATACATGAACATACATATATTCATTGTCACATTTTTTTCTGTGAGCCACCACAAGATCTTGTGTATATTTCCCTGTGCTGTACAGTGTAATCTTATCTATTCTACAACTTTGAAATCCCGTCTATCCCTTCCCACCCTCCGCCCCCTTGGCAACCACAAATTTGTATTCTATGTCTATGAGTCTGTTTCTGTTTTGTATTTATGCTTTGTTTTGTTTTTTGTTTTTAGATTCCACATGAGCGATCTCATATGGTATTTTTCTTTCTCTTTCTGGCTGACTTCACTTAGAATGACATTCTCCAGGAGCATCCATGTTGCTGCAAATGGGGTTATGTTGTCGGTTTTTATGGCTGAGTAGTATTCCATTGTATAAATATACCACCTCTTCTTTATCCAGTCACCTGTTGATGGACATTTAGGCCGTTTCCATGTCTTGGCTATTGTAAACAGTGCTGCTATGAACATTGGGGTGCAGATGTCATCCTGAAGAAGGGGGAGCCCCAGAAATCTTAAGGTTGATTCCCAACGCATTCATACATTCTCAAGGCAACTCCATTCTTGAGCGGCTAGCCATAGAGAAACCAACACCTCAAGTCATCAGAATGAAAAGCAAAACCTCTCTGCGGTCACAGGTCCCGTGTGCCCAGCCTGTGCCGGGTTGAAGGGCGCTCAGTGCGAATGGCTGAGAAAAGGCTCTTCCCCGTGCTCTGCGATCTCTGAATAGAAATAGCATGGGGTCTGGGTGCTGGGAGGCCGAGGCTCCCCCACAGAATTATGCCCTCCGATTTCCTCTGACCCCTGACGCGGGTAAATGATAGTGGGCACCAGTTAAAGTGGGAAGGACAGATTTTAATTGGTGATAAACTATTGCAGTGGCAGAAAGAGTCTAGCAAAACTGAACTCCACTTCCACCTGTACAGAGCTGACTGGGTGTTTTAATTGGGGAACCTGGGGGTCAGGGGTGGGCAGGGGCTCAGGAGAGTCAGAGATGTGAAAATGACAAAAAGTCCTAAGGGGGGCCTGGGCCACGTGAAATCTCCTGGTGCTTACAGAAGTTGGACTCCTCCCCATCCCTCCCACAGGGGCTGGGGCTCGGGGCCCATCTTCAGTGTCCGCTGGCACCCAGTCGGTTCTTCCGGCAGCCTTGAGTTTTCTCGTGTGCTTTAGGGGAGCCTGGGCTCATCCAAGGGGTGTGGCCTTGATCGTTAGAAACTGCGTTAGTGTTTGTTCAGGTCTTTGTAGGCCCAGGTTGGGGCCGAGCCGAGGAGATGGCTTAGAGGGGACTGGCTAGAGTTTAGTCAAGAGAGAGTCTTTGTCAAAGGCTTTTCTCTACTGAATTTTTGTGTTTTCATTATTCTTTCTTGCTCTCTCCTCTCCGTCGCCCTCTCCTTTTATTTTTAGGTGTTAAAGCTCCATTCTTCCATCTGCCATTCTCTTTGCACCCTCCCAGAGCCCTCAAATCTGTTCATTAAACACTTGCCTTAATAGATTACTTCTCTACCTGCTGTTCTAATTTACTTGCCTGATGTTAGAAAGAGTCTGAGTTTACAGCAAGAGTCTGCTTTCACTAGGACGTCGTGTTTGAAATGGAAGAGAAATCTAATTGTGGAAATGGTCTATAGCATCACTTTTCTACACCGGACACAGGGGATGTTTGCGACCACGACACTCTCAGGTTTAAAGGCCTTAAAGGGTAACTGTTCCCTTTCACAGAGGAGGAAACTGAGGGCAAGAGAGACACACATGTCCTTCTAAGATGCTCTTGACATGCCCTGTGCCATGGTGCATTGTAGGGAATTCTCAGGGGTCCTTAAGCCCTGCTGAAGTAACCACTTCCATGCCGACTTGGCATCTCCACGGGACTCTGACCCAGGCATGGAGGCATGAGCCCTCTCTCCTCCTGGATTCCACACACCTTCTGTGGATTCTGCCAGGATCTTAAATCTCAGCTTTGTGAATGTTTTCTCTTTCTTCTCACCATGTCTTTTAAAAGGTGTTTTTCCCTATCCACCTAAATCCTTCTTGTCCACATCTCCGTCCAACCCAGGACTAGGGCTTTGAAATTTTAAAGCCAATGTTGGCTCCTCTCTGTCTTGGAAATTCTGCTGTGATTTGTCATGAGTTGAATGGCTGTCCCTTCCCCAAAACTCACCTATTGAAGTCCTCGCCTCTAGTGCCTCAGAAGATGATTTTATTTGGAGACAGAATCTCTGCAGATGTCGTAAGTTAAAGTGAGGCCCCTGGTCCAATATGAGCAGTGTCCCTACAAGGAGAAGAGTTTTGGAGACACGCACATGAGGGAAAGATGATGCAAAAACACAGGTAGAGGATGGTCATTCACCAGCCTTGGAGAGAGCCTGGGGCACGTGCTCCCTCTCCGCCTCGGGAGGAACCAGCCCTGCCGACGCCTTGACCTTGGACGTCCAGCCTCCAGGTCTGGGAGACGATACGTTTCTGCTGTTTAAGCCATCATGTCTGTGGTGCTTTGTAACGGAAGCCTATGAGGACTGACTTGCTTATCTTCCTGCTGCATTAAGTGCACAGGGCAGGCGATGGCTGGACAGTGGAAGACCCCAGTTCCCGCTTTAGGTTAAGATCTCACCCCATGAACAGAGTGTTGAAGCTGGAGTGGGGAATCCTAAAATCTGTCCCCTTGGCCTCCACTGCCATCCTCTTAGTGTGCCGGCCATTTGAGAGGACTTTGTGAATCTTCAGTGTCCATTAGAGCATAATTAGGTGGGGGGGGGGGTGAAGCACTGCCTTTTACAAATGAGGTCTACAGAGGTTGCTATGTGTCCATAAGACCTGTGTTTAAAGGAAATGTAGTTGGTTTGTGCTCGAAGAGGTTGTGTCTGTCCGCTGACCTTTCTTTTTAAATAACTGCGCTTATCGGCAGGAAAGAGAGTTGGCAAAGACAGCCAAAGGCATGCTGAGCAGAGAAGAGAAAAATGCAACTTTATAAAGGTCAGCAGTGGAGCAAAAGACTTGATTGAGCGGAACTTCCATTTCTAGGTCTGTATTTCACGCGAATGGAGATACCGGCTGGATTCTGAAAGTCACATGAAAATCAGCAAACATTCTCTGATGCCCGCTTACTGCTGCTACCGCAGTACATCCTGTAGTGGCAGGAAAGGAGACTTACACCATAGTTCCTTGTCTTCCAGGCATTTCCTCTGGTCAGTTTTTAAATCGTGGAAATACATGTAATATATACACTGGACAAAAGTGATGGCAGGTGGGTCGTCAGTGTTGACGACCAAACACCACACGCGTGATCTTATTGTAGTCCTACGTCAGAGGGACATATCCACTGTCAGAATAGGGACGGGGACACTGGGACTCAGAGGGCAGCAGTGCAGTGATGATGTCATCGAGTGAGGGAGTGGCCACGCTGGACGGAGCGCAGGTTCTAGGCCCCAGACTGAGAGGCTGCTCCCGCCCCGCCCCCCCCCAGCTCAGGCAGGGGCAGCTTCCGGGGTGTGACCTGCACAGAGCCCTGGGCTCAGAGATGCCCTGTTGGATTTAATGCTCTGTTTTGTCTTGAAAGTTCTAACATTTTGAACAAGGGATTGCCTTTGCACTTTACATGGGGCGTGACTAATTGTTTATCCCGTCGTGGGTGCAGGCAGTCATTTTTTTGTGTTGAAGTTAGGCAAATGGCATAAATCTTTCTGCCACAATTTTAGTTTTATGATTCACTTTGAAATGGCTCAAATCTATAAGTGATTATTACAATATGATGGGATCACTGGGAGATTCCACAGTGAAGTTTAACTTACGCATCCCTCTGTAGCCGGCACATCATTAGCTTCCTTCAAGAGAAGCAGCGATGATGTATGTATTCTTTAACCATGATGTATGGACCTGAGGACTCTTAGAAATAATAAAACCCAGGACTTTAATGTTCTTTTGAGGCATATCGACACTTTATCAAGCATTTAAAGTTGAGAAAATAAACAATGTTCTGCTGAAAGTCTACATCAAAGAGATCATTTTTGATTAAAAACTAAAATAAAGCATATTTAATTTTTCTGTATTTGGTAATAAAGAGAAAGATTGATTTTTATAGAAAGGCAGGGAAATTTAGAAGAAAAAAGGAGAATCTTTGGGTCAGATAGACCTGGATTCAAATCTGATCTCAGGGATTTATCAGCTCATCACTAAGACTCTCTAACTTCATTTTCTAACCTGTAAAAGGAAATAATTAAACTTTTTGCAGAAAGATTTTGCACATTAGAAGATACATGGCTGCAAAACCCCTCTGAAATTAACTGACATGCTATCTATTTCAAAATTATTGTTTTTCTCTTTTTTTTTCTCTTATGGAACCATTTGTTCAAACATTTAGTGATGGCATAACTACGGATAAGAATGTTTCATACAAAGGATTAATTATAAAATTTTTAAGAAAGAAGTTGCAGTCATGATGATACCTGATATATGCATTCTTAGATGGTGCACTTTAGAAAGAATAAAAAAAAATTAGGTAAAAACTTGTGACAGGGCTACCACAAGCAAAAATAATCTGAGACCTACCTCAACTCAGGAGCCCTCTGCTCGTTAAAGACGTGAGAATTATCAAAGTAATGAAAAATGTACCCAAAAGAATGATTAAATAGTTTATTGGTCAACATAGTGACCGTGCGAGACCGTGGATCGCGTTTCCTGGTTTGCTTGGATGGAAAACTTCACCTGGCCCAGGGAGGTTCTTTTGATCATTGGCTGATGTGTCCCAAGTTTACTATCATCATAATTTAGTAAATGATGCTGTAAAGCTAGACAAAGACCAGGACCTGTTTTCATTTTTCTACAAATGACCAGGTCTGATGCAGAGTTACTTCTCAGAGTATCTCACCTGTTTGGTCACCCACTTGGAAAAACAATTAATTAACAAATAAAGAGATAAAATATAATGGGATAGTCGAGGGAAAATTCCTCGTAAGAACTGAGGCCCCCTGAGACCATCCTGTGATGAGTCCGTTTCTCCACAGACAGCAGAACCTGGCTCTATGTCTTTGGATGTTTGTCTCTTCCCAGGAGACAGGCTGTGTCTTTAGCAGAGAAAGAGGACGGGTGGTGGCCACTAATTCCCTATATGATATTATTTTTTTGTTTTAAAAAAAAAGTTTTGGTTTGTGAGTCTCTTTCTGTTTTGTAAATAAGTTCATTTGATTTTTTTTTTAGACTCCACATATAAGTTATATGATATTTGTCTTAGCAGTTACAAACTACTCTATGCAAAGTAGATAAACAACAAGTTCCCACTGTAGAGCACAGGGAACTACATTCAATACTTGTAATAATCTATAATGAAAAAGAGTACATAGGAATATATAACTGAATCCCTATGCTGTACTCTGGAAACTAACACAACACTGTAAATCAACTACACTTCAATACCAAAAAAAAAAAAAAATGTTTGCTTGCTTTAAGAGAATGGAGTGAAGGAAACAAAAAAAGAAAGAATTTCTTACTTCTTCCCATTTTGGGGCAAGATCACTGCACTCCCCTCTCAGGGAGCACATGTGACTTCCTGACGTCGGTTGAGTTCTGCTGATCAGCTGGCCGCTCTTGGCATCTCAATCCTGCATCCTTCCTGCAGGTCTCTCGGCCCCATCCCCTCCGGTCACGTCCTCCCACGGCAGGTCCTCCCATTGCAGGGCGTGGCTGCCCTCATTCCTCCACCACTGGGACCAGCGCGCCCACTTGAGCTGTAGCTGGGCTCGCTGACACACTCGGCCTTACTCACGGAGACCTGAGGCAGTCCATCCAGCCGCTCTGAGATCTCTCTCCTTTTAGAGCTCATGCGCCGCGCCCGGCTTCCGCTTGCCTTGCCACGCTGTCCTGTCCTGAGGTCCAGGAGGGCCTGCACAGGGGCCAGGGATGCCAGGAGAGACAGCTGACCCAGGTCAAGGGTGAGGAGTTTTGCAAAGAACAGCGGTTGGGCTCCAGATGGGCAAAGTGACTCCTCCCAGAACAAAGTGACAGTTTTTTTCTCACTAATCACCCAGGTTTCCAACTAAGGAGGCTGGAATGACTCGAAGTATTTTAAAAATCACTTTTGCAGCCTTCAGACCATCCCCGGACCCAGTCAACACAGAGCCTTCAGATACAGACATCATATTTATTCCCATGACAACCTTACGCTGCTGAGGGTCAGGAAACGAAATGATTTTCCCCAGATTACACTAATGAGTGCTGGCAGTATGATTTAATCTGATTCCAAAAGCCTCTTCTCTTTTTTTTCCCTTTTGCTGTAAACTATTGTAGCTTTTCTTCTCCCAGCTGCGTGCTCTTGGGCAAATTTAACTTTTTTATGCCTTAACTCAATAGCTGACCCCCAAGGAAGTATCCAGCTCCCGCCTAACAACCGCCTGTAGACGTTATCGTGAACTCAACCAAGTGCAAATGGCAATCTCAGGTCTCAAAGGCAGTAAAGGCTTCTTGTTTTTCAAATACAAAGTGTGTGTTTGCAAAGGAAAGAAGCACTTCTGAAAGACTTAGGTGGCAGGGAAGGTAGACGTGGTGGTCCCCCCTTCCCAGCTCTCACCTCCGGCAACTTAAAGTTGATTGCGTTTTCCTTTTCTTTGGCTTGTTTGTTTATTTGTTTGAACTTGACTCTCCTTTTCTCTTGACTTCTTGAAAAGTCCCAGATGGAATGACAAAGCTCTCAGGACTCTGCCCAGCCACCGGGCTTGCTAAAACCACCAGGACAAAAAAAGCTATTCAAATTCCTGCTCCGAAAGCATGGCCATCTGGTGTACTTGCTCTCTCACCTTCCGTGTGGCTGTAGATAAGACCGGATAGGGTTCCTTTCCTATCACTCAGGCTGAGCCTTAGAGGGAACCTGAGACTTCAGCAGCTCAGCAGAGCTTTAATATGACATGAAGATTTAACTCTTCCATGGCCAGTGCCTGTGCCTTTATTCCTCCCGCCCTGTTTCTGAGGGTGGTTTGTCAGCCACCTTAAGCATCGTGGAGAAGTGTGCACTCCAGAGGTTTCCTTGAGGGGACGTTTGCAGTAGTTCTTTTGTCCCTAAAGAGGAAAAGAAAGCGAATCAGCTTGAGAATCGAAGGAGAGAGTGGGGAAGAGTGGGAGTTCCTGCTCTAACTCTCCGACTCACGTTGTAGAAGGTATGTTTGATGGAGACGCGAGTGCTGGAATGTGTCAGCTCTCAGGACGGGAAGGATTCATATTTGCAGCCGGTCTGTTTATGCTGTATCACATGTGGTAGCGCAGGATATCAAAGGAAGAAGGTCTGCAGGGCTGCCACCATTTTAAATGAAAAATGTCTCTTCTCCTCATGCGTGGCGTTCTAATGCGGCACAGATGGAAACCCGTGCTTCCCTGTTTTACTGTTTCTGTACATTACACAGGCAATAAATACTGGCCCAACCAAGCTGTAATTTCTAAGGTTCCATATAACCTGTTTTACCAGTATCAGCTGCCACAGGTTATGAATCCCCCAGATCCCCTAGAGAAAGCTGCCCGGCTTCCCAGGTTTTATAGGCCATTTCAGGGGGACCTCACAAACAAAACGGATGGAACGCAGGGTCCGGATTGTTAACATCCACGCAGTCAAAGCTGCATTTGCTTGTTATAGTTTGCACATTTCAGTTTTGCATTGGATAGACTGTTTCCCCCTTTCAACTCATATTTATTCACTTATTCTTTCTGAAAATTAGTTTTCAGTTCTCCAGAGACCTCTTTTTATTGTCAAGAGTGGGCCCACACCTCGTGTGAGAGCCAGGGGAAAGAACTGTTTTGCCATGAGTCGTTGTTCCGCCCCAGAATTCAGAGAAGGTCCTGTGGGCTCTGAACACCAGAGAACTGGGCTCCTGCGGAGAAAGGTGAAGAGATTGCTTCCAGGGGTTTAATGCAATCCCTCGGCAGAGAAGAGATAAACAAAAGGATTGAATACATGCAAATGTGACCCAGCTCTCCGTTCCAGAGGCGAACATTTGTTGAGTGCCTATCATGAGAAAGGTGTTAGGGATTTTAGAAGGATCCTCTGTCTAAATCACAGCACACCACAAAAAGGGTGTCACAATTTTCACTTTACAGGTAAAGAAACTGGGTTTTGGAACTGCTAAGGATCTTCAGGTCATAGAGTTAGGATTGGAGCAGGGCCGGAAGTTGACCTAGGAGATGTTCTATACACAAGTCCGTGTTTTTCCTCTTTTTTGGTTTTTATTCAATGATGCCGATCTTATTCTGGTTTTGACAACTGGATAAGCGTTGGTGTGGCCACCAAGGTCCATCTTCACACATTTAAGTTCCTTTGTCTTTGTTGGCCACACTGTTGTGTTGGTCCAGTGAGCTGTGTTCCTTGATACAGACTGGTGGATCTTAGACTTTGACTTCCTTGATGACAAAGTCCTCAGCTTAGTTTCCAGGGGGCTCCTAGCTTGTACACGAGAAGGACTTGCTTACTCCTTATGAAATGAATGGTTTCAAATAGATGCGTGACTGCCACAGATCTTCATTTAGTAAAATTGTCCTTTTCTAAATATCACAATGATGAGAATAATTTAAAATGAAAAGCCCTTCTAAAAATATGCTTCTAAATCCCCAAATGTGGCAATGGCTTCTCTTTTCCCAGGTGATGAAAGTCAGTCCTCCATGCACACGGCCTGTCCCAAGCCAGCCTCCGATCCCGTCTTCACCGGAGCTCCAATCCTGTTATTTGGTGAAGACTCTCTGCTTGACCAGAGTGGATTCAGGCTGTTCTCAGCCTTCTCCCCAGCTCAGCCTGGCCCTGAGCCATCCTCACATCTAAGCCCTCGGCCAGTGCAGCAAGAACCCCTTCCCGTGTTGTCCCCTCTTGGTGGATTTTCCGTCCCCTGACCCCCTCACCCGCGGCTTGGCTCCCATCCCCAGCTGCCTTTGCTGTGTGTGTCCGGGGCTGAATTTGATGCAACAGTCTGGAATAAAGTCTCCCTTACCGTCTTAGCAGATGTCAGGGCAGCTTTTCTTTATCACACTTTCTCAGCAAATACCCCTTTTCAAACACTACCAAAATATATTCAGTTTGTGAATAAGCCGCACTGTGTCTCTCCCCATTTCTGTATCTTTTAATACATGATTGCTTTTGAAATGCTCCTTCCTTCTTTCTGAAGTAGGAGACCCCTCGCTCACCATTTAAGATGCAGCTCAAACGTCGCCTCCTTCCACTCCCGGGGGCTTTGAATTTCCCTTTATTAGGCTCCTTGTTACGCTGTGTTTGAGTTGCCACCAGCTTGTCTGTCTCTCCTGCTTCACTGTGAGCTCCTTGAGCATGGTCTCCATTCCTTATTAAACTTGGTTACAACATCTTTCCCTTTCTTCCCAGTCCTGCCCTGAACGGGACCTGCTTCTAATAAGGCCTTAAGGAATACTGATGGTATGAATGATCGCAGCGTGTCAGAGACGTTCATTTCAAAGCAACTGGACTTCCCTTTTCTTTCAAGTAATTCTGTGAGATTTCCACTGGGTAACATTTAGTGCCTGAATTAAAAGCAAAATCGTCTTTTGGGTTTTTTTTCCTTAAAAAGAACAATCCATAAGACCTGTCACCAGTGCATCCTGGCCTTTCCAAATGCTTCTTTTCTTTTCTTTTTTTTTTTTTTTTTCAGTTTTTAGAATGTGCTCCTCTGGGTCACACTGTAATAAGGATTCCTGTTTTTCTGTGCATGCTAAACTTAAGTTATCTATTTTCTCTGGACCCTAAATGGCAGATCTGGACAGTCTCTTCTCATCTTCATAACAGTTTTTTTTTCCCCTTTTTATTTTATGACAGAGGAGGTCCCATAGAGTTGGTGGAAAAATTCTTTGGTGGACCCTGTTTAACGACTTCCCCAAAGATGTGTTCTTGCTTACTGTGTGCTGAAGACTAATGACATCGTATCAAATGCCTGTCTCTGCAGTAACTTCTCACAACGCATTAGAATTGACTCCTGTTCTCTTGGTGTTGTCTTGCAGATAAATACTAAGACGTCCATTCATTTCAGGTTCCACAGGAAAAAAACAAACAAAAAAAACCCTCTTCACAACGATTTAAACACACTCTGTACCAGCTGCTTCGCTAACTTACCTCTCAGTGGGCTCAGCAAACCCAGCCTGTGTGATTGTTGTTAAACTCCTGCCTTCCACTTGAGTTAATGAGCTGGGGGACTTGGCCCCACCTCCAGTGCAGGCCGGAAGGGCACCCAAGGGTTCCCAGCAGGACGGCGTGGCTCCAGCCCAGACCCGTCCACGGCACTGCGTGTCCCCTCCCTAAGCCAGTGGGCTCGCTGTATTCCTTACAATTTTGCATACCTTCAGTGCTCCTCTAAACTGTTCAGCTAATAATATATTTTTACATAGTTTTGTTTCAATTCACAAAGTAGAAAAACACATTTTGGGTTTCATTTCGAGCTAATTTAATGAGTAGACGTCATTAGTTTGGGCCCATGGTTGGGTTTACATTAAACCCACATTGAGCAGCTCATACGGAGGTCTTCACAGCCTGGTTGGGAACATGAGGCGTGCCCAGGGGCGGACAGAGCCGGGGTCACAGCCACACACACGCACAGGGTTCTGATTTTGGATGGAAGGAAGAAATGTGGTGATGGGCCTTGAAGTCAGGCCACCTGTGGGTCCCAGTGGCACCGCTTGGCTCGCCACGCAGACTCGATCCAGCTGTCAGACTCTCAGAGCCCAGCCTCCTGCTCTCGGACCAACAGCAACGACCCTGTGGGGTCGTTTTGAAGAAATCACGAGAAGGTCCGAGCACAGCACCGATTCTGCTTAAAGCTTTTTCCTTTGGCCATTCATTAGCTTTACGACCTTTTGGGATGTTGCTTAACTTCTCCGGGACTGGCTTTCTTCTTGTCAAATGGCAATATTAAATACCTGTTTTATCTATACTTAGAGGTTTTTATAAGGGTCGAATGAGATAATAGGGCTTGAAAGCATTTGGAAAATATCCAAAGGGAAGCTTCTATGATTAACGACCCTGATGGCCATTCCGATGACATCAGAGGGGGGACGCTGGGCAAAACAGACATGCCAGTGCTTAACTCCAGGCATGGCAGTGATTACAGCAGTGAGTATATATTAAGTCTTTTTTTCTTTATGTTTTCAATATAGATATAAGAAACTTGTAGATTTTTTTAACCTCAAAAGTTTTAACCTTAAATAAGCTTTTTTTTCATCTGTTATATAAGATGGCCCTTTCCTCTCACTTTGCTATATACAATTTTGATGATAAAATTACACAAACCTTACTTTTTAAAGCTGTTTTATTATTTTGTATTAAACTAGACATATGTTTATGTATGTATCTCTCACCTGCTGAGAATGTCAGCAACTACTTTGTTTTGACATTTAACATAAAGAGAAATCTAATTTATTTTTCAGCACGGTTTAGGCTTAAATGAAGTTATCTTTCCTTCATTTATGTGCAAATGTCTACCTCCCTGTAAGATTTTCCCAACATCTCAGAGCGTTCTCATGGAATCACAAACTAATAGGGCATTTTAAGGTTTGAGCACGGAGTTCCCTGTTCAAATGAGCTGGAGGAATTCATGGATTAAAAGGAAACAAATCCCTGAAGACTTTACCCCTATCGGGTGTTGGATTGTGGTTGTGGCAGAAAAACAGCAAGTTGAAAGCAGCGTGTGGGTAGAGGAAAGAAAAAAAAAAAAACAAACAAAAAAATCCAGAAATACCTAATTATGCGATCTGCCTAAATGTAACCAGGCAGAAGCGAGATGCCACATGCAGGACACCTCTCCACGCTCGGCAGTGTCACCCCTCATAAAACACGCATAAATAAGTGGGTAAAAATGCTGCAAGTCAAACCCTAGGAATTTAGAAAGTGTTTTGCTTTTTTTCCTTTCATTTGAAAATGATCCTGCCATCTCTTAAAATTTCTAAGCAACGCCTACGTAGTATATACATGCCCTTTAATTCATGGTCTCTGAGTAGACCCGGCCCCGCCAGGCCTTCCTCACGGGGCCTGGAGAGCATGTGTTTTCCCGCTGAGAGCCCCTCCAAGCTCGGTGGTGTGGCCTTTTCAAATTGAACTTGAACCACTTGGTATGCAAGTTCTTTTGGTCCTGGCCAAACATGACTTCCTGTTTCTGAGAAGAAGGGCTTAAAGAGTCTCATAAAAGGACTCAAAGGGCTTCTTGGATATCAAAGGGTCCTTACAAAACATTGTTTGACGAGTTAAGTGTATGGAATAAGAAACACACGGAATTCATTTCCTTGAAAATGCACATGGGATTAAGAATTATGGAGAAAAGGGCTTAGGAAAATACATTTGAGTTTTTATCAAACTTAACTTAAAATGTGTAATACATAACTTGAGTTGCATTAAATATATAAATCATGGCTAAAATTATCTCTTAAAATGTGCAACTGTTTGTACACAAATACACTCATAGAGAAGATGAACCTATAAAATAAAGTGATAGATTTTTAAGGTTCATAATAGAAATTTTACATCCAAATGAATCTTTGTTTCAAAACAGACGGCTTGCAAAGCGCTCACACAATGCAACATTCCCGCACCCCTCTGCCTCCCACCCCAGCACCGCCACCTACAAAGCAACATGCCTTTTTTGTTGCAAAGTTGTCTTCAGAGTTTGGAAAACATGGTTTTGAATAGTTTCAGCCTTCATTTCATGGCTATATTTGGGGAAAAAACACACATTTCACTTAACATCAAGTCTCCTGTATAAATTAAGTGATAAATTTGGGAATTCTAATTTAGGCTTAAGAAAATCAGATGTGATTTCATTGTGGGTCTCTTAACTGGTTCTCTGACAGTCACAACACAGGAGATCCAAAAGCATTTAGAGCCATGGAATCATTCTTAGAAGAAACAATCAGACTCATCAGATGATTACTTCAAAGGCTGACACCCATTTACATGGTTATATTTTGTGACATCTGCTCAAAACACATCCCCTTACTTTATAATGACTGTGTGTTTTGATGTGTGTGTACATGTGTTAGCATAAAAAATAAGGCAGAAAACACTGAAGCATTGACAAGGGGGAACCTCCCCAGGTGGTAGGATTATGGGTAACTTTTCTTTTTTGGACTTACCAGTGATCAACTTATTTTGATCATTATTTTGGGAAAGGTAATTAGGTTTATTTATTTATTTATCATTAGCAGAGTTACTGGGAATTGAACCCAGGACTTCGTGCACGCTAAGCGTGCACTCTACCACTTGAACTATACCCTCCCTCCATCAATGTTATCTTAATTGTCTGTTATTAGCACCCACTGTCATGCTGGTAAGTGTTTTACAGCTGATTCTCAAATAAATAAATAAATAAATAAAAATAAATAAATAAATAAATAAAAAGGAGAAAAAAGAAAAAAAAGCAAACCTTGATCTCTGATCTGTAGTGTTTGCCAATTTCCATGGTGTCAATACACTCATTGTGGCTTATTTTGTGTCCAACTCAACAACAGTGAACACATCTTTGGGAAGGTTGTCCCTAATTGCCTCTTGCAAGTCTATGCAAATCATCTCCAGCAAACCACTAGAGTGCCTGTTCCTTTCATAAGCCAGAGGTTATTTTGCATTAAAAGAAAATGAGAATATAAGACATACATAAAATGTGACTCTATGTTTTTTTAACATATATATGCTTTTAAATAGAGAAATGATTACACTAAGTTGTTAAAAATGGTTATCTCTGTTTCATGGTATTAAAATAGGCAAAGAAGTATGGCACTTGTCATCTTAAAATTAGCCTTATAATTTGGATGGCCATATAATTTATTGTCTAAACTCTGAGAACATTAAGAGTGAAAAAAGAGATTATTATTAGTTTTGCAGGGAAACAGACATAACTGAAACTCTCCCTAGAAAACCAGAAAGTATGGCCATCCAACTTATTCTAGGTACTTTTGAGAAATCCTCACCATGACGCAGACCCTGACCCTTAGGTTGGTATTGAGGGAAGTGTCATGCATTGAATCTTTTTCTTGTTACTTCTGGTCTGTTTAATGTGCATTCAGCACCTAGTATGTGATAAGCCCTGTGATATTGGTGGGAATAAAGATCCTGAATCCGTATAACGCAGCGCAATTTGGTAAGTAGAGTAATAGGTATTTTGTAAGACACGGAAGATTGTCAGGAACCTTGAGACTTCAGAATGGAAGCTAAGACACGGTCTCACGTTCAATGGCGTATGTGGACAAAGGGAGTTGGGGTCCCCACCAAACTATTTCTACTTTTCCTTGAGATGAGTGGTTACTTCTCCATATTCAGTAAGAAGAAAGAAAACATCCTGGATTCCGAGGCTGAAACTTCACTTCCACTATGTTTTGAATCTGGAAAAAGAGAACCACTTCTGTTCAGTCTATAGAAAATCTACATAAATCCTATACATTATTCCAGGATAGGGTTGACTCATTATTTAAAGGCTAACTCAGTTCTCATGACCTTCCTGAGCCTTTACTGATGCACATTGGTCAAAATAATCCCTCTCTAATGGGTTTGATGGTGTTTGTGGTTGGTGCTATCCTATAGCTGTATCCCTGTTGGAGATGTACTGTCCTTTACAGGCATCCCAGGAGACGCTGTGGGTTTGGTTCCAGGCCACCACAATAAAGTGATTGTCGCCAAAAAAGTGAGTCACACAAATTTTTTGGCTTCCCAGTGCATATAAAAGCTATGTTTACACTATGCTATAGTCTGTTGAGTGTGCATTAGCGTTCCTAAAAAAACAATGTATATACCTTAGTTAAAAATACTTTATTGCTAAAAAATTGCTGTCATCTGACCCTTAAGCAAGTCATCATCTTTTTGCAATAGTAACATCAAAGATCACTGATCACAAATCACCATAACAAATATAATAATAATGAAGTTTGAAAAATTATGAGAATTACCAAAATGTGACACAAAGACACAAGGTGAGTGAATATTAGAAAAGTGTGCTAATAGACTTGCTTAACACAGGGCTGCCCACAGACCTTCACTTTTGAGACAGCACAATAAAATGCAGTCTGTCTGCAGTGGAGTGTTTGTTGTTGATACTTAGCACATTTTCTGTCTGATTTGGTTAATTCCTCCCTATGTTTTAATTTCTCAACTGAACTGAAAATGGAAAGTTCTGTAAAGACAAGATTTTTAATCTAATATCTGCCTTCCTTTACAAACTGTCTAGGATCATGTTTGGCTCTTGGAAATAGCTAAATAAACCTTCATTTATTAATGGATTGAAAATCACTTTGGAATCTATGTATTAAGCACAATATAGGCTAGTGAAGACCTGTTCATACTCCAAATATCAATATAAGTAAGAAATTTAATAAATCCAGATCTAATTTTATGTGACCGAGTGAGAACTCTGGTAAGTCAAAGGGAGATAAGAAATATAGTCTCACCCAAAGTGAACAAAGTCTTGGATTCTGCTCCTAAGACAAGCTCTTTATAAGCTTGAACAATGTGGTCACAGTCAGGGAGCTGTGCTGTGCTGTGGGTGCTGTTTGGGGTTATAACTTTTCACCTAATATTTCATGTGAATGCTGTGCAGTGACATCAGGTCAGGGTAAGTCCAGACTTCCAGAATCAGCTCCTGTCTGTCACCAGATGGCCTGGTGTCCCAGGACAGGACAAGAAAGCAGGGACTTAACCTCCCCTTCAGCCCCAAAGGGTCTGCACCTGATCCGTGGTTCCAGGCTGACCTTCCATCACACTGTCTGGCTCAGTTTCCCTGGTAAACCAGCAAAGGTGAACTTGTTACTAGGCAACCCTCCTTAGGATAACATGGCTACAACTGGACCTTATATCAAAGCACGAAGGGGCTTGGGGGTATAGCTTAATGGCAGAGTGTGTGCTTAGCATGCATGAGGTCCTGGGTTCAACCCCCAGTACTTCCATTAAAAAAAATAACTAAAGAAAAACCTAAAAGTTATTTTATAAAGTAAAAGAATAATAATGGTAAGTAAATAAATAAGTAAATTTTTTAAATTAAAAAGTAAACTGGCAGGAACAACAAATGAGCTATAAATAGCTGATGGACACCATGCTTTGGGCTTCCCGCAATGTGGCGGCCCCACTAACTGGTCTGTCTTTATGTCTGTGAAACTGACTGACAAGGGTACTGACTTAGTTTAGGGTCTGAGGTTTTAATCCCGAAGATTTTAAGCCAGGGCAGCTCCTGGGCCGCCCCAGGTGGGTCTCCCCTCCTCACACCTGTGTGGGTCCTATGCCTGTGCCGCTGCCGGGTCCCCGCTGCGGCCGAGGAAAACCCGGCTGCACGTGGCCAGGTCTGGCCCCTCCTCTGTTCTTCTGAGCAAACTGGAGCCGGGTGTGGCCCTGGGTCATCTTGTGGCCAGAGTGTTTAACCTGGGGGGCAAAGGCCTGTGCACAGCACAATACGGAGTCACTGCAATGACCTTCTGATGCCTTTTAAAAAAACTTATTATTATATTATTTAGTTATTTTATTTTGGCGGGGGGGGGGGGAGGTAGTCAGGTCTGCTTATTTTTAGAGGAGGTGCTGGGGATTGAACCCGAGACCTCGTGCGTGCTGAGCATGTGATCTGCCACTTAAGCTGTGTACCCTTCCCCCTTCTGACGCGTTTTTGGATCAAGAATTTTTTGGGAATTGAAATAAATATATCACACATATCTCTTCAGTTAGTTATGTTTTCAAATGTACATGTAAGCTCAAAACGAAGTACATGAAAATGCTGAGGATTTTAATATATTGGGTTATAATTGTGTACTTACCTACCACCATATTATTATTCTATGGTGGTTATATAAAAATGTTTTGACTCTGAAATAAATTTATTTGCTCTCAGGGTTTCCTCTAGATGTAGCATTCTGTGATTTTTATGATTATGTGCACTGTAATAGCATGACGATTATTAATATTAAATGTGTTGTCACTAACATTTTTGCCAGCTGAAAAACCAACAGATTCTCAGGATTCCATGTGAAAACATTTCCCTCAAATGTTAGCTTATGGAAAGCAGGATAACCAGAGGTGGCTTTCATTGCTTTGAAAAGAAGCAGTGTCTTCTGAAGTAAAGAAAAGTTGAAAAAAGTGTATGTATTTATCATATGTTAAGTATTATACTGACATGTGCTCAGATAACACACATTTATAATATGAATGTGAGTATTCTTAAACTCTAGGATAATTTTTAATTTTTAAAAAATTAAAAGCATCTACTTTTCCTCATTTCTCGTGACCACTGTATGCAGAGCTGAAGCAGTGTCCTCTGGGTGATCTCTGGCCCATGGGGGCAGGCCGAGGGATTCAGAAGGTAACTGGATCTCAAAATGCATAGAATTCTGTGGATGGAAATCCCATAATTGCACCCAGAAACACACGGGAGAGCAGCACAGACTGGAATGGTTCACAGACTCTTCGATGTTTCTTGCCAGAGCAGCTGCTGTACCAACATGGCCATAAGGAGCGCAAGCAGACGACTCGCGTTTCACCACATATGGTGGTGCTCAGTTGCACAGAAATCTGGACCACAGAGAAGAGACTCACAGGGGTAGTCCGATGTTCTCAAATAACAGAGCTCACTGAGCTCTACATGCCTGGGTCTGGGCATCTAACTAACAAAAGAGCTGGGATCTGAAGAAATATTTGCCCTCCAAAAGGACAGCATAGTTTCCTTTTCATAGATGGTACATTTCTTTCTAAATACCACACCCTCCAGCCAAGACACAGGAAGGGGTACTTCCCTATTTCCCAATCCAGCCTCCATCCAAATTATTTAGAACATGTATTACATGTGACGATCCTACAAAGTGTCAGGAAATAGAAAATGAGGGACCGTGGAAGAAAGGAGGCATCAGAAGAAAAGGAGAGTGGGGTCGTGATGACTTGAGATCCCCCCCACGCAAAGGCTTACTTCTGCCAAAGGCCATTCCTTTTCCCAGTTTTCCTTTCCACAGAATTTCCTAGTGAGGCATCTACAAAGAGACTTGGGATTTTAGAGCATTTTGAATAGAACAGAGGGAATTCAGATGAATTGAAAGGAAAAAGTGGCCCCAATCATTTGAAGGTCAGGGCCCCCAGGGAAGGAAGGTCAGACATTCATGAACCAGCAGCTATTACTAAAAACAAAGAAGAGGGTAAGAAAAGGAAGAGACACAAAACAGGGAAGTGGAGTAGCAAGAAAAGAAATGTGAGAAGCAGAGAGAAGAAGGCGGAAAGGAAGATGGCATCAGAAAAGGAAGGGAAGGGAGAGCTGATCGAACCAATGAAGGAGACAGAGAAGAACTGAGGATGAGATGGACAAAGGAGGATGGACCAAAGGAATAAGAAGGGAAGAGAAGGAAGGGAAGGAACAGACCCAAAGATGCTGCCTAGTTTGAATATTAAAACAAGGCAGATACCAAATCCCCAGCTCAGCACAGGGCATGTCTCTGGATGCAGACGTGACAGAATATAATAAAAGGCTCTTTTATCAAAGACTGGTGATTGACAGAGTCATGAATCAGAGCTCTACGATGACATTTTGTTGAAAAAATTACCTTGCCACAAATTTATTAGTGCTTGCAGAAACTGGAAGTCTGCTTAATGTCTTCAACACCATCCACTTTCTTTAGTAGGGATCCAGGCTCGGTAAAACCAACACAGGAGATCACCAGTTCTCATGATCCTTTTGTGCCTGACTTGTTACTCTTTGTCACAGGGAAATTGAATGCGTGCCCGGGGGCTGTGTATTTGCTAAGTGTTTTTCTCTGTGTCACTTATCAGCCTGTAGGCAATCATCAGTTCTGGTAGACATAAGATCATTGACATCATTTAGAGCAACGTACCCCGGGCATTTTATCCCAAATTCATTAATCTCAGCCTCTGAGTGCCTGGATTTTTTTTTTTAATCCCAAAGACAAGATAGATACATACATAGAAAGGAAATCGCACAAGACTAGAATTCATAAGGTGAGCTTCAGGTGCAGGACAGTTACGGCCACATTCCCATCACTCTGTGCTCCTTGACTTGGATTCAGGAAACAGCTGGAGCAAGTACCAGGGCCAGAGAGCTGTCCGCTGGACAAGCCCGCACAGGGGGCCGGAGGGGAGGGAAGCTGTGCATGTCAATGCCGTGGAGGGACTTCACTGAACAGCTTCATAGAACAGCCCTTTTGGTGAAGTATCATCACAATTCAGCGCACAAGAAGGCTTTACCATCCTAAGCGCACACTTTAGTGGGGAGATAATGATGCGTTCCGACCCCTCTTCCGTCAGTCCCTGCAACCCTCAGCCCAGCCATTTTCTAAAGCAGTTGAAAATTGCCGGTTAAGAACTCTCAGCCATGTTTGTCACAAGATGTTTCAATACGTAGAGCAGCGCTGCGGGCTTCAAAAGACATATCATGTCAAAGCCTCATTGTGTTAAGGATCCATTTTTTAAGAGAGTTCTTGTGTATAAATTAAGAATTCAATAGACTATATCCGCTTCAAGGGTTAGTGATGAAATAGTATATACTTTCAAAACTAACTGTTGATGTGACAAGAAGTAGTGCTGTTGTCAATTATTTAAATGCAGATTTCTTAAAAGTTGAGGAGGTGCACATGCTAAGTCTTCTCTGAAGCTGCGAGAGGAATTAAGATACCAGTCATGCAAAAGGTAGATTCTAACTGAGGAGTAATCAATCACTCCCCAAAGCTCAGTTCTTGGAGAACAGAGTGCAGGCTGTCCGTGATGGCTGCCCAGATGGCCGGTCAGGGGGACGGAGTGCTGCTGAGATGTGTGGGGCTCTCCGCCCTCCTGGGCCTCCCATCCATCCACGTCTGCTCCCTGCCAAATGGAACAGGGCCGCCACACCGGCCATGCGTGACTCCCTTCCCTGCCGTTGCCCCTCTTCCATCTGGCCTGGGAAGTGCCCTGCACTCGGGCTGCCTTCTCGCCCTCCCCACAAATGATGCCACCAGCTGGCCGAGGAGCTGAGCTGGCAGGAAGTGGGCCAGGCCATGGCCCGGGGCCAGCCATTGTCACTCAGCTCAGTGTCATTTCTTCCCTTTCCTCTTTCCCTCCCTCGGCTTCTCGTTCCTGTCCTGGTTATTCTTAACCAAAGGAAGCGGGGAAACTAAGTAAGTTAAAGCAAGGTGACAATAATAGTAAAGCCTCCAGAACTTTCCATCTTCTAAAGACATCTTTGATGCTTTCTGGAGTTTGGTCCAATTCTGCAGGGCAAAGATTATGCTGCGGAACTTCTGTGGGGATTTATTCCCTGTACTCACGCCACACTACACCTGTGTGCATAGCCCCTTCCCCAAGCTGGCCCTGTAGAAACCACCACCGTGGCTGCCATGGTTTCTTCTTTAGCGAAACTACTGCATCTCGTTGCACCCTTGCAGACTGCCGAGGTGGCTCCCTGTTGGGAGTTTACAGGATTGGTTCTGATAAGGCTTGCTTGCCAATTTTGTGGTAATTTCTCTGCCATCTTTGTCTTGCTTTTATGATTGGATTCTCAACCCCCAGAGAAGGGCCGCTGGGCACCTGTGAAGAGTCACGGTTTCTGCCGTTTCTCCAAGTGGAGTTAAAAAGAGAATGGCCAGAGCACTCAGGCAGCAGGAGTGACTTTCCAGAAACTCAGGTCCTTGTAAGCAGGGGATGTGCTTAAAGGTTAGTGTCAGAAAAGCTCACCATCTCAGGTCTTTCATGTGCCAGCTGTACGGTCTTGAGCAAATTTTATGATTGCATAAATATCGGTTTATTGATTTGTAAACTAGGAAAAAATAAACTGTTTACCTAGTAAGACTCTGGAGATTAAAAAAATTAATCTATAATATGTGCTTAGAAGAATGTCTGGAACAGAGTCAATTCTCAATATTTGTTAGATATTCTTTTTATTTTGTTGTTATTATTGTATTATTGCCATGTCTGTGATCTCATGGCCTCTCATGGCTTTGCATTCCTTGAAATGGCTCAATATATGTTGCATCTTAATTTTCTTTGATTAATGAGTTATTCTTTGATTAAAGTTTGAAAACACATATGTAAATGCAAATATTTAAGCAATACAAAGAATAGACATTAAACGTCAAGTCTCCTGTCCAACACTCCAAACCTCCTTTTTCTGAAACAATCACTGTTAGCCATTATTCATGTGCCTTTATAAAAAAATTCTGTTGAAACCATTTTTACGCTTTTCCCCAAGCCCATACTTCTGTCTTCACACAGAAGTGATCACTATCTTGAATTTTATATTCATTTACCTTGCTTTCATTTTTAATAATTTTACCATGCCTAACTCCAAATAATATTTTTTCAGTTATGCTCATTTTAAGCTTTGTTAAAAAAAATTATTCACTTTTTAAATTTATTTTTAATGAATAGGAGCATGTTATTCATATTTTTCAAACTTTCTCTTTCTTAACAATATTCTTTTTTTAAGTATTGGAGTAAATTGTGTGACTCAGAAATTTCTCATCATTGTGAATTGATGATGATAGAAATAAGATTAATTTTTAAAACCAATGATACCTCGAAATAATATTATTTTACTGTATCTTCTATAATAATTTTTTTCTTTTTGGGGGCCTCTTACATATTTGGAAACCAAATGGTTAAACACTGCTACTGCTTCTAAGTGACAAAGGAGGCGCAAAGAGATGAGAGCTGGAATTCCAGCTCACTTCCTCCTCAGCAGAATAGGCCACCGGCGATGCTGGAACTGACGGGTCCATCACATCTATGAGAGTTCCAAATATATCCATTATTTGGGATCACAGGTTAATAATGACTCTCACACAGATATGAATGCTGTTGGTTGACCCTAAAATGAAATTAACTGTTGTGTTTCTAATCATTCTAGTTAGTCCTTCAGGTTACTATTAAAATAGGCATAATGTTGATGGTGTATATATTCCTGTATATTCAAAATAATTAGCTTTTGATACTCTCGATGAGACAGCTATTAGACTAACAGCACCATAGACTTGGAAGCACAGACTCCAAACTCGTGGTGCTCACAACAACTCAGTACTGAAACACATCTGATCTCTGCAAGGGTGTTAATTACGAGTCCTCGTACGGCTGTCTGAGCATCACAGTGGAAGGTTGCGTGAGCGAGCGAGCTTAAAGTCTGCGCCTGGAGCCCTTTAGGAAACGGAGACACTCCTGAGGGCCGTTGCAGCTAGGGAAAACCTGGAGGAATGGATGAATCAGCCCTAGAAAAAAATTACTTATTTATTTTTTGTGGTTTGCATGCATCGACCTTACCAAATCGCTTTATGCTCAGCATTTTTGTTTCATACTTTCCTGGCAGAAAGAGAAAATATCTCAGTTAAGAACATTTAGGGAAAGACAACTAAAACCATGAGATGAGACGTGCTCACACTGATGTATCAACCCGTCTGAGAAAGCCCAGTCTCGGTTCGCTGCCTGGGTTGATTGCTTCATTTTCATCATTTCTTCCCTCCTCTCTCCCTCCCTCTCTTGTTGTATTCCACACCTGATGACAAGCCACTGCACGCCAGGCTTTATAGATGCCACTGTTAGGCTCTGGGGCACCAAATCCGTCACAATCACCTGGATTCAGATTAACAAAGAAGCAAATACTTTTTGATCCTTTTGAATATGTGTATTTGTAATGGAAGGATGGGTTTGGTGAAAAAAGAGGGAAGTCAAAGATGTGTATCAAATGACTTAAACATCTTATTATACCTGGAACTCCACCTACTCACGTGCTTGTTTCTAATATGCCTTAAGACATAGTAAGAGGCAAATTCAACTGAGAGAAATCCCTCTCGTGATGGAAGAAATAACTCTGTACTCTGTACATAACCTGTACAAAGGAGCTGAGGGAATAAAAGCACCAGTTTACCTGTGGATAGAGCATCGGAGTGTCTACAACACAGCACATGACTTAAAGGAAACTTCGATTTCCCTCTCCTCTCTCCCTTTTGCCGTCTGGCTGCATCCGCGACGTTAACCCACTGAGTGGGATGCCGCAAGCCGGGGAAAGCCGCTTGACCGTGAGGTTGCTTGGAAGCACAGGTGTTCTCCTTCCTTAAGGCCAACTGGGTAGATACAAGAAGAACCAAAATCATTTAAGAAGTAGAGCAAAGGGGAAGCACACAGTAGGGAAGGAATTATGGCAGAAACGCAGTCTGTGCTTGACGAGCTGGTCCTCGTACCGGGCTCCTTACTAAGTATATACAACATTAGCTGATTTTTTATGTGTGTAGGGGGAGGAGAAGTCATTCGGTTTATTTTATTTATTTATTTATTTATTTATTTATTTATTTATTTATTTATTTATTTATCTTAATGGCAGTGTTGGGAATTTAACCCAGGACCTCATCACGCTAGGCAGGCATGCTACCACTGAGCTATATCCTCCCTCAACCAATATTAGCTAATCTTGCAAACATTATGCAAAATGAAATAAGTCAATCACTGAGACCTTATGTTGTGTTTTTCTACATGTGTGGACGGTCCCAGTCCAGCCTATAGACACACAGAAAGTATATTAGCGGAGCTTGGGTGGGAGCAGTAAAAGGGAGCCAGGAGTGAGAAGGGGCTTATTTTTTCAAACCTTTGATTTTTATTTTAAAAGTTTTAATTATTATATTTTAAATTTCTAATAGCTCATTATCTTATTTGATCAAATTACTTTTGAACCTTAAATTTTTTTATCCAGATCTTTAACTGTATGGCATTATGAAAGCTATTAAACCTCCCTGTGTCTTGGTTCCCTTATCTGTAAAATGGGGGCAGTAATAATGTATCTGTATCAGAATAATGTTGTGTACATTAAATCAGTTAATATGTAGGAGGAGCTTGACACACAATGTTTCATGAGTATAGAATATATATAGAGAGAGTATATGTGAAATTATTATATAGTTTCATGTTTAATTATTTAAAAAATCTAGGTGGAAAACAGTGTCGTTAAAAATTAGTGCCTCAGACTAGGTTTTCCAGCAGCAGATCCTGAGACAGGATTTCTAGAGAAGGCGTGTTCTCAGGTGACACCGCAGCAGGGAAAGGAGGTGGGTGAAGATGGGGCTTGGCCGTGGTCCAGCCTCAGTCTGATCCCTCAGGACCTCTGGATGGTGAACAGCACCATAGAATCTTCCAGACAGAAAATCAACAAGGGGCTTTCTTTCTGAGTGATGAGAATCGTCTAAAATTATATTGCAGTGACAGCTGCTCAACTCTGTAAATACACTAAAAGCCACTGAATGGAATACTATATGTAATTCAATAAAAAAATATTTACAGTTTTAATTGGTGAGTTTGCTGGTATGGGAATTATATCACAGTAAAGTTAAAAAAAAAAATGAGTTACTCTTGGGTCAGGATGTTCTCCAGCACCTAACGGCTAGCCAAGTTTCCCGAAGGGCGTAATAAATGAGCTGCTCTAAAGGAGAAGCCAGCTTGAGGGGCTCCTGTGCCACCTCTACTACACATGCACTGAAACCTGCCCTTGCTTGGGGACATCCTAAGCAGGAGGTGGCCACAAGTCCACCTAACACACCAAAGGGACTGAAGGGAAAGCGCAGTAGAAGAGGCAGCTGCCATTCAAGGGAAGCACAAGAGAAAGGAGAGAGAATTTCCAGTTGTCTGACCCAGCATTTGTGCTCCCTCAACGGCGAGGTCCTTCTCCTCCTCCACCAGCTTCCTTGCCCATCCTCTCCCTGAACCATATCCGTGTCTCTTCCTCCTGGAGAGCAGATGGAACTCACACAGAACAGCAGCCTTCGGTTCCTTGGAGGAGAGACAATGCACCTGACCTTGACTCCACACAGCCCTCCATCAGCATTTCTCCCTGTTTCCTCCTCAGGTGCAGGGGCTGAGCTCAGGACACTCTCCAGTTCATGGTTCACTGCTGTCACTGATGTATGCAGAAGTCCCTCATGAGAGTATCCATTTGCATCCTCTCCATATATTCTTGGTCTATTCCCCACCCTCCCATTTTTTGCCAACTACTTAAATGTTGTTCTTTGTCTCGTTTGTAAGCTCTCTTTCAAAATGAGTGAATGGACTTTAATTCAATATATACAGTATGGGTTGTGAATGCATCGTTTGAACTCTTTTAGCCTCTTGCCTCGTTAGCACCATAAAATTAGGTTTGAATATCACACATCACCTACTTAGCATTTGCAAATTTATTTAGAGCAGCTACAGAAAATAAAACAAATTGTCTGAATGTAATCATGCTCCTCTAAGCTCCTTGAGGGGCAGCATATGTGCTTTGTAAGTGTCCTTAATGTTGAGCGAAAGTAAGAACAAAAGAAAAAACGCAAAGAAGGAGGGAAGGAAGGAAGGAAGGAAGGAAGGAAGGAAGGAAGGAAGGAAGGAAGGAAGGAAGGAAGGAGGGAAGGAAGGAAGGGAGGGAGGAGAGGAAGAAGATGCCCGCACTCTTCACCCTGCCACCGGCACCCGGGTCCTTCGCGGACCCGGCCGGGCTGGCGTCTCGGGCACCGCGGCCAGCCTCGCTTAGTGGTCACGCTCCGTTCTGACCCAGGCATTCAAGCATGTCGCCGAATCGCAGCAAATGCTTCCCGTCACAGCCTATCTCTACTGATACAGGCACACTCACGGGATTCAAAACCAGATCGGCCCTGCCTCAGCCAAGTGCTGGCTGATCGCGCCTTAGTTCCAGATGCGCGACGGCGGGGCTTCCTGCTCGGCGCTGCCTCCCGCACACACTGTGCTCGCGTTGGCGTGGACGGCAGGCCACCCAGAGGGGCCACGGTGCGCCTCCGACCGGCACGGTGTACTGCGTTGGGCATTTAAAGTGAAAACGACGGTGTCTGTGGTTCAGCCGAGGTCGGGGGGGGGGGGGGGCTCTGCCCAAAGGTACCATTTGCAGGGTCATGTCCAGGCCTTGTCAGTTCAGATTTGAAGCCATGAATTAAGTGATCTCAGTCTTGCTTAAAGATAGCCTTGCCAGATACTCCAAGTAATTGTAGGAGGGGCCGGAACTGCCGTTTCCGGGGTGGGAGCAACGCGGGCTTGCTTTCTGTTCTGCGCCTAGAGGCCGTCAGCTTATCTCAGGCTGCAAGTCACGCTTCGCGTCCCTGGAGCCCCGCCCCGTTCACGGGCCCGCAGCGAGCGCGCCCTCACGTGATGGCTCCCGCTGCGCGCGCCGCCTCTGTGCCTCTGCTTCGGACGCGCGTCATCCGGTGCTCAGGAGGCGACGCTGCCTTTTTAACGTGCGGCACTTTGATATTTACAAACCTCCAGCTTCTGTCTGGTTCCCCAGAAAATGACTTGAAGAGTAGAGACTTTTGTGCAAGGCATTTTGGGGATGGGCTCTCAGGAACAGAATCATAGGGAGCCAGGGACGCACTGCGGACAGAAGGCATGTTGAGCAGAGAGACCCCTGCAACAGAGACCCCAGCTAATCAGGAAGCCAGATCTGCAACCGGATGGTCCAGAGAGTTGTCCCAAGACAAGGCAAGGAACCAGACATTTAGACCCCAGGGACCAGCCACTGGACACAGCCTACTCCCGGGGAACAGTTACAGCCTGGGGGAGACAATGCCTGTTGGGCAAGGGCAGTTCCCCCGAAGAGGTGCTGACCAGTTAGCAACGAGCCTCCAGTTCTTCCGTAGCTGGGAAAACGAATGCCTTCATCTCGGAGCTCTGCATGGCATTTCGCAACATCCGATGCATTGTATTATTTCATCAAAGCAATTAAATGAGTCAATACTGTTATTCCCATGTTATAAAGGAGAGGCCCGGTACCTGCAGAACTCACACATGGTTATTATTTCACACTTGGGTCACACGGTTACAGTGACAGGGGCAGGTCTTGAAACCAGGTTTTGAATGAAGAAACCAGGTTTTGAATGAAGAACCCAGAGCAGGAGCTTCTGGGTTGGTGAACACGTCCGCTTGCTGGGAGGGTGGCTCGACCCCATCCCATGGGGACAGAGGCTCCTGCACTAAGGCCCTCTGCAGACCTCACCCTAGGTACCCCTTCACATGGCTGCTCATCTGTATCCTTTAGAATATCCTTTACAATAGATGGTAAACATTAAAGAAAAGAAACAGTGCAATTTGGGTCATTTTATGGACAACATAGAAAGAAAAAAAAAAGGAGGTAGGCAAAGAAATTGCTCATGAAAATGGAAGTGATTTGAAACTTATCTTACCATAATATAATATCTAAAATAATTACTAGTCCAACAATGAAGAAAGAATTAAAGAAATCTGCTTGTATATTGCAAAAAGGTCAAACTGGACTTGCCCTCGTCTTCTCTCTAATTCAGTCCTGAAGATTTCACAGAAAGAGAGTGTTGATCAATTAAAACACAACAAACTAAATAGAATCATATATAAAAGCTCCCGATTCTGGTGTGAGTGTGTGTCGAGGGCTGAATGGTGCTGAAAGCCACAGTGGAGAGGTGGGTGAGAGAACCCTTTTCACGGGAGAGGGTGGAGCTCAGTGGTAGAGCACAAGCTTACAGGGTCCTGGGTTCAGTCCCCAGTGCCTCCGTTAAAAAAAAGAAAAAAACGGGGAAACACTTTTTAAGTGGATCACTTTCTCTTCCCATGTCACCTGGGGTGCTCACTGACCACTTTATCACTATTTTAAGGTTAAAAAGAGAGAGAAAATTGAGATGAGCTCCTGTCAGCTTCTGAGCATTTGCTCCTCAGTACCAGCAGCCTCAATCCATCAAGAAAGGCTTGGTTACAAATGGGAGGACTCTGAAAGGAGCGGAGCAGAGCAGTTCGGGGGAGCAGGTGATGATGCCAGGGACTCTCTGTGTGAGGTGTTTACCTGCATGTTTCCTGGTCCAGACCAGAAAGGACACAGGGGAGGACCTGGCCAGCATCGCTCCCTCCCAGTCACACGTCTTCAGCCAAGGCATCTGCAAATACCAGGCGAATACAAGCTCACAAAGATGAATAAGAAGTCATTTTGAGACCACTAACTGAACACCTTATTCCAGACATAGCATAAATATGAAAGCAGAGAGATTAGGAATTTACAGTCAACTTTCTTAGGGAAAATACCTTATATTTGAAGCAAGAACAAGTAATTACAAAGTAGTTATTAAGTATGTATAAAAATATAATTAAAATAAAAATATTAATAGTTGGGTCCATTAAAAGCGATATGGCTAAAAACCAAATGAATGACTTACAAGACTAGATCAAACAGTTCCTAAGGGCATAGAGAAAGAAAGAGAGTTAGAATAGCAAAAATAAATAAAAATACAGAAATGAAAAGTTAAAGTAGATGCAGGAGGTGATCCTACTTTTGAGAACAGAATTGGGAGAGAATAGAAAGGCCAGAAAACTGTCTAAGGGATGCTCTAGAAAGATCACAAAAATAATCTATCCATTTCTTATAGAGTTAAATTAACACACAAACCAAAAAAGCTCTTCAAGGTCATTACCTGTAAGAAGTAGAACCATGCCCACACACCACACAACAATTTGTATGTGGATGATTATGTCAGACTTAGTCACAACAGTCAAAAATTGGAAACAATTCTAATGTCTATCGATAGGTAAACTGATAAACAGAATGCAGTACATCCATGCACTGGAACACTACGCAGCAAAGAAAATGAACAGATCATCAATACATATAACAACATGGATGTATTCCAAGATCACCAAGCTGAACAGAAGGGGTTAGATATAAAAAGTGAATGCTACATGATTCCATTGCAATGGAATTCAGCAAAAGACAGAGCCAATCCACAGAGACAGAAAGCAAATGATTGGTTGCCTGGAATTGGAGACAAAGGAAGTCTGACAGCAAAGACACATGAAAGAACGTTTTGGGTGATGGGAGGTATCGTGAACGTTGTTGTGGTTACAAGAACTACACTCACTGAGATATTTACTGAAAAATAGTTCATCTTATAACACGTCATTATTCCTTAATACAATTTGTGTGTATGTATATCTATATGTGTGTGTGTGTACATATATACATATATACATATATGTATACCCCAATAATTTATTTTCTGCCAAAACTCTCCAGAGAAACAGAAAGATTGAATGAAGTAGATGAGGAAAATTTTTCAAACTTGAATCAAATGAAAAAAAAAAAGTGTGAAAATTTAAAAATGGTCTAAATAGACCTTATACCAAGAAACTGCTTATATATGTATAATATATATGGACTAACTAAATATTACCTAACTAAATTAAACTGTGTATAAAACCATAATAAGACATTTCAGCATCAGAAAATCTCATCAGCAAGTTCATATAGTGGAATAAAAGATGAAAAATTACATGAAGATTTCAAGAGAGGCAGAATAAAGTATTTAATAAAAGTCAACATTAAAAAAAATCTCAGAAGACTAGAAGGGGAAGGGCTATACATAAAAGTTCTATTATTTTATATAAAAATCCTACAGAAAACCTCAGAAGCAATGATGCATCTTTGATTTCAGCTCTGACTTTACAGAAGTGAATATTTTGTTTAATTATTTGAGTTCAGAGCTATGAGATCTTTATTTGCTACATGGAAACTTCTTAATTGTTTTGTTTTATTTTTATGGTGTTCATTCCTATATCATCTGACCAATTTATTTTAGTATATATCCAGTAATTAAAAGGACTCAGGCAAGATCCTCTTTGATTTCTGTTTGCTTTTGAGTAAAGTTTGTTTTTCCTGGAAGATCAATTTTTCCGAGTGTGATGTTGGAGGAGGCTGGGCAGATAAGGAAGCATTGAGAGGGGACAAACGGGCAGCACCCCTGAGTCCCGTGGCATCACACAGAGTTTCAGCTACGGTGACCAGCACAGAGTAGCTCTCTGTCAGGAAAAGAAATCTAGTCCCTGATGGGAGTTTAAAGAATAAGAATAGATCACCATTTCCAGGTAAATACATTAGGGACTCCTTTGCCAGCATCATAAAGCCTTATTTTTCATAAAACTGTAGAAGCCTAGTTAACGGGAACTGGATGACCTGGTCATCTAAGGGTTAAGAGCCAGGCTGACAATGTTAAAGACTCTTGGGCTTTGAATCAGTTCTTTTTTAAATAATTTCTCCTAAAAGGAGAAATAAAAGCTTCTGAAGACATGTGACAAGTCTCTGGCTGCCGTAAGAGGAGGGCCCCAAAAGCCTGATGTGTGCTACCTGAATGCAGGTCTGTGCACTGAAATCTCCAAGGAAGCTTGATGAATTCCAATTCTGGCCCTTCTAACAGCATATTCCAACAGAAATCACACCCTCCCAATAGACATCAAGTGAACACTTCCAGCCAGAAGAAAGCAGCATACTTCACGTGGGGAGAATGAAGGTGTTGCCATGACAACGATGGAGCGTGCTTTAATAGATGGCTGACTTGAATGCCGTGCAGAGCTTCTGGGCTCCGTGGTCTTAGCTGAAATTCTGGGAACCTGTCTGCTGTCTCACATCCTGAAAATCATAGAAAATGTGGTTACTCTGACCCTCAAAGTCTGACCCAGTGAGACACACCCCTTTCACATTAATCCTGGGGTCTGTTTCAAAACGGATTATCTGTCTGTCTGTCTACATGTCTTTGGAAGGCTGTGCAGCGCCACTCACTCGTATACTGTGCTGGATGGCTTGAGCCTCCATAAGTCTCTTCCAATTCTTCTACAGTTGGAGCCAGGATTTAAGCTGTCTTTATATAAATTCTTCTTTTCTTCAGTTGGAACCAAATTTTAAGTCTGTCTTGATATATGTTTAAAAGCTCCTTGAGCAAAAACTTTCCTCCAATGCTTTGGTCAGTCCCACGCTCCAATTTTGTTTAATGTGAATATTCTATTCTTTCTTTGAAGGAATTATTGAATTAAAAATAAACACCCTAAACCTAATACTGGAGTCCATAACCGATTAACTATAGTAAAAAACAAATCTTCAAATCAGCTAGTTTTGACCACCTACATAGAACTTGCATAAGGATAACAGAAAACATTAGGCATTTTTGTACAAATCATCTCATTTATTTTCTGAGCAGTATTTGAATAGTCACTTACAACGGTGTAATGTAGCCTGAGAGGCTGGAACAATGTGTAGCGCAACGGAGGCTCTCAACACATCAATTCTGAATGCATGATCTGACCCTCACTTTACTTGTATCTGACATTAATCCCAGAACTGAGATTTGAACTCAACTACCTTGATTTCAGAGGCAATACTTTGACCCACTGTGCACACTGTCTGCTGAATGCTCTTGTTTAATTGCGGTTTTATTTTGTTTTGCATTAAAGTTAACTTGTTTCCCTTCTTTGCTGATTGGGAAGCTTTCCGGGGATGGAGATGGTGACCTGCAGGTTTGCTTCCCTTCATAGAGCAGAGGGTATGATGGGGAAAACACATGACTTTTAGACTAACACCAGGTTTGAATTTCAGCTTGGACACTGTTATGGGCTACTCAAGTCCCCCCAAACCCTCAGATTTGTGTGCTGGAGCCCTAACCCTCAGTACCTCGGGATGTGACGTTATGTGGACGTAGAGCCTTTAAAGTGGTAGTTAATTTAAAAGGAGCCTGTTGATATGGACTCTAACCCAATGTGGCTGGTTTCCTTATAACAAGAGGAAGAGACCCCACAGGGCTCTGAGCACACAGAAAAGACCGTGCAAGGATGGAGAGAGACCATGACCATCTGCACCAAGGACAGAGGCCTCAGGAGACCCAGCCTGACCTTGAGCTTCCAGCCTCCAAGACCGTGAGACGTGTCCGCTGTCCACGGCATTTTGTTGCTCTGGACGCGTCCGTTGTCCACGGCATTTTGTTGCTCTGACGGCCCGAGCAAACTGAGACAGTAGTTAGTTTCTTACTAACGTCCTGCTCTCAGACAAGTTGCTACATTATTCTGTGCCACAACTTTCATGTCCACAGGACTATGGATGATGGCTGGAAGGTTCTAGAGATGAAATACGAAAAGCCTATGGCACATCCTGACACATAGTACCGGTTATGACTGCTCTTATGCTGTTTTTATCATTAAGGTATTGGATCCCACTAGAGAAAACGGAGTTCACAGTATCACACGTATGTAAACCACCCTGCTGCGCGCTGAAGTACAGGACACACTGCACACTCTCACGCAAAAACGTAAGCCATTTCAGATCAGTGCTTTACACACATAACTATTTTACTATTTTATATATTAAATAACTTTCTCTTTTCCCACCTTCTAGGAACACATGACAATTGGGCAGGTCATGTCACCTGGTAAAATGACAACCCGCGACCACTTACAGGTGGACACTCCTGACCTGACGACAGGGTCCATTTTCCCTCGTATGTTGGCCTTTGACAGCTTGTTCTCCAATTTGAACTAGTCGCCAGTTCATTTTTACAGCTTTGGGACTACAGATAACGCTGGGCTGTGGTAGATTTAAAAGCTGCTAAAAAAGAGTAGATCCAAAAGTTTCCATCACAAGGAAAAACTAAATTTTTTTTGACTCTATGAGGATGTTAACTAGACTTGTTTTGGTAACCATTTAACAATATATGTATGTCCAGTCATTATGTTGTATGCTTTAAAGTAATACAAAGCTGTATGTCAACTATCTTTCAATAAAACTAGAATCAACAAACAAACAAAAAATACAAAAATCAAGATGACTGGCTGATTCAGGGTGGGAGACAGGGAATAGAGTGGATAGTATGAGCAGGAAGACAAAAGCAAACTGGCTCTGGACGGGATGAAACCAAGAGCAAGTTAGTACTGCATAACATGCATGCCTTGAATGTCAGCCTGCCGAGAAGGTAATGGATGGGTAAGTGTGTCACCATCATAAAGACAAGACACAGAAAAGGGCAAGCAGGGAAGATTGGAGGGTGCTATGAGCAGGAGTAGCTAAGCATCCATTCTGTGCAAGGACGAGAGCTGAGCAAATGTGACCTGGGGATGTATGAACCCATAATAAATGAATTTTAGAGGCATTCTTTCTGGCTTGCCTGGACTTGAAGCAGGCTGGGTCCATTATACACGGAGAGGGGCCTGATGGTAATGATTTACCCTTGAGATCTGAGGTGACTCAGCCAGTGCAATTCTTCCTTTGTCTCACTAACGTGTCACTCTTTCACACAATTATTTACTAGCTTCTCCAGCTAGATTCTTCATTCTTTATGGCCAGCCCTCTCATGTTACCATTATTACTCTCTTGTTCTTCCACACTGAAGCCCTCCTGCTACCTAAATCAGAACATCTCCGTCATTTACAATAATGCTTTGAGTTTTATTCATTTCAAGGTAATACAGCCCAGGAGAAACTCTTTGTATCGCTTAAGTGCTATCTGGCAGAGCCACCAGAAGAAAGGGAAAAATTGGAAGCCTGTTATCTGTGCAGCCTGAAAACAATCACTTCTGTTTTGACTTGAAAGGCAGCTGGCTCACAGAGCTACTTTTTCCCAGGAAGAGCTTTTTCTCTTTTCTAAAGGTAAACGCCACATAGATCTCTTAGACCCTGAAAATGGGATCACAGACACAATGCACTAGTGTCTTACAGTCACTGACATGAAGGCATGATCAGATTAAGAAGACTCAGAAAATCTAATAATGTGGTCCTTGTTAAAGTACATACGTGTCCTCCACATTCTGTTCAGACCCGATTCATCTGAAAGTCAGAAAGGTACCGTCTTTGTATTCTCATATATTTGTATTTTATAGAATTTCTGATTATTTGGAAACATGAGTTGCCCTATACATCTAAGTAATTGGATTTTTATATTGATTACTAATTAGAGAATGAATAAAAAAAATAACATTTCAGTCCAAGGGTAGTTCTTTGCCCACTTAGCCTTCTCCATGATGCTTTTGTAAGACATTTGGTCTTTGTACCATGGTATCGGCAATGGCTTGAATTCAAAATACTGAAACTGGAAGACTCTGAAATGTACCTAAAAGGGACAAGACTTTTCAAAGGAACATTGTAAATGTTGAAATATTTTCTACAAATATAGGTTTTATATGTATATGTACGTATATATACATACACACATATATTATTTCACCGTACGTTAGAATTTGAGTTGAAAATTCTACACTTTTTTTTTTGCTCTTAAGAATTTAATGTCTAACTCTGCATTTCTCTCTGCACAGCTTAAAAGAATTTTGTATTTATCCTGAGTCATCTTTCCCTTCTTCTTGTTTCCATTAAAAAAAAAAAATCACCAAATGTCTCCAAATCATAGCCCACACCTAAGTTACTCAAGTGTCATGATGAACTCTTTGCTGTGTGATTTCCGCCACGTATTGTCAGGGTTGTCTCATTGGTGACTCCAGGGGACAAGTGTGCATTTTGCATAAATAGTCATCTGGAAACCCACACGTTGGTCGCATCTGCGTTCTCCAGGCACTAGTGATGGATGGACTGCCCAGTCAGATAGCTCTTCTTCACTCTGACTGTCTTGGCCTCTGTACCCCACATGCTCTTTCTTTGAACACTTGTCTTGGTTTTGGTTGATGATTTACCCCTTTGAACTATGTTCCCTTTCTCACCAGAGGTCAGGTCTCGCCAAACTTCTCCAATGCTTCTTCCTTGATTTCCTCTGATTTTTCCCCTTTTACAACAACAAATGATAAGCCCTCCTACTGCCGATCTCCAACTCCATCCTTGATAACTTGCACTGAGTGTCAATATCACATCTCCACCCATTTACTGGCAATTTCCCCTGAAATTAGCTCTCCCTCCCAAACAGCCCCCTCCCTCCAGCACACACACACACCACGTTCTACAGTCACGGTTCTCTCCCGGGGGTGGCAGCGTCCTCCCAGTAGCTCAGCCTTGAATTTTTGAAGCAATTTCTCTCCCTTTTATTTTTCCCACATGAGTAGTTATTTAAAGCCTATGTCATGTATTACAAACACTCATTTCTCCCAGATAAGGCTCTCGTCTTCAATCTGGCTACCTGTCTCTAACTTCTTATCTTTCAATAAGTTTTTTGTCATTTTTTATTTTATCCCTCAAAAATAAATGTCATATTTGGTTGATCAAATACCAGTACTGCTTCATGACAAAAATATTTTAAAAAATTGTAACTCTGAGAGGCCACGATTATACCAATTGACCAAGGCCAAGATTATACCAATTTCAAGATACTATAAAAAATAATCATAAAATTATATGCAAAAACAATGTTAACTATGTGCATTGTGTATGATATATTTTTGCATTTGGATATTGGCTGCGAGGGACAATTTTAGGTCTAAAAAAAGTACAGAGATCAGAATCAGAACAATTCCATTCTTTGACCCAATTTGTAGTCTGCTCAAGCTGCCATGACAAAGTATCGCAGGGCAGGTGGCTTAGACAACAGAATTCCTTTCACACATTTCTGGAGGGTAGAGGCTCAAGATCAAGGAGCTGGCAAGGTGGGTTTCACCTTGAGGTCTCTGAGGTCTCTCCTCCTGAGGTCTGAGGTCTCTCCTGAGGTCTCTCCTCCCATCCTCTCCGCCTGCAGGCAGCCTCAGCCCTGTGTGCTCACATGACCTCCACTGTGCGCGCACGGAGAGAGAGAGAATTTCCCGGTGTTTTTTCTTATAAGGACACTAGTCCTTTCAGATCAGGCCCCACTCTTATGATCTCATTTAGCCTTCGTTACTTCCTTAGAGCCTCCGTCTCCAAGTGCAGCCACACTGGGGTTAGGCTTCTACATATGAACACCAGGGAAAACACAAACGTTCAGTCCATAAGAACACAAACACCAGAGCGCTGGGACAGATGTACTGAAACAGGGAGACGTGAAGGTTAACAGAGCAGAGTCCTTCCACAAGAGCCGTGCCCATGAGGAAGAGCAGACTGGACGTGGGTTAGAGGCAGGAGGGGCGTCTGCTGGAGGTGGGAACCCTCACGCACGTAGGAATGAAGCGTGTGCGCCTCTGGCCTTTTTCTGCACATGCGCCTGTTTGCTTAGATGAATGGAACTTTTTTCTCACTGTTGCATTGGCTCTCTAGGCAAGGAGCTCTCTGATGTCAGAGAGAGCCGTTCCTGGAACAGTTAATCACCACAGATGAAGAAATCGAGGACCCTTCTGGCCAAACCCTAATAGTCATTGCCTTTCCTCTGGCAAATTCGAGTAAATTCTGTAATGCTCCCTTTTCACTTTGCTTCCTTGACACAAGACCTCTACTGGTATTGGGAGTGAGTATTCCCTAGGCATCTGGAGAACAGAGAATTCGGTGTGACAGGACTCTGCTGGCTGGGAGGAAAAAATAACACATATATTTGCATAGGGAAATTACTTTCAGTGTCTCGTTCACCTGGATTTTGGTTTTCAGCTTCACCTCACATGAAGACCAATAAGTGTCCTAGTCCTTGGCCTCATTCACGGTGGCGAGCTCTGCCTGGTTCAGTCCCAAGGAGAGGTTCCAGGAGGTAGGGAAGCTAGAGCTCTTAAAGACGACATCACTGGGACAAAAATGGGAGACTTGGTTCACGATTGCCCTGTTAAGAGGTGAAAAAGGTAAAAGCAGGCCCTGATGTTGGTTAGATGAAATGCACACATGCACCTCTTTACGTGGGTACCTTGGTGGGTGAAGAATGGAGAACTGTATTCAATACCTTGTAAGAGTCTATAGTGAAAAAGAATATGATAAAAAATGTATATATATATAAAACTGAATCACTCTAGTGTACTCCAGAAACTAATACAACATTGTAAATTGATGATATTTCAATTTAAAAAAAAAAAGATCAGACAGGCAAATAGACAGGAGTAATCTTGCCTTTGGCACAATGTGCACGTGGTTGACTTCTATGCAGTCTACTTGTGCCTAGCTATGAGAGTATTAGGAACAAAGATACTGGAAAGAATTACAGAAGACTCATCATAAGAAGGAAGGTAAAGAAACAGACTGGGGTGGGCCAACGGGAAACAAGGTCTGATCCAGCCAAATACACCAGCAAAGGTCACCTCCCCAGACCTAGGCGTTTCCTAGAGCAAGAAATACTTGAAGCCCCAGTTCCAAGGAGAACAGTGACTTCAGAGGCTGGGGTACTCCTTCCAATTACATAACTGATTTGAATTTTGGGATTAAATTTCATATACTTACTTTTTCTTAACCACAGGGGCACTGGACAACCTCTAACGCACATTTTAGTCTATTTGTTTTAATAATGTCGATTTGTTTTTCTTTCCTCTAGTCCCACTGACTTCCTCCCGAGAGTCTGCCTTCCTCCAGCACAGCAAGGAGACACCATCAGTGAGGAGGAGGAGGGGCTTCCTGAGGCGCATGCGCGGGCTGACAGCTCAAGGTTCAGGGAAGGAAGAAATGTCTGCTGATGCCCGCGCCGAGAAACAGAAGTTGGGAAAGATTTCTGGTCTTTAGTATTTCTTGAAAAAAAGAGAAGATTTTGAATAAAGTTTCTTTAATTCTATTTCTTCTTTCCAATAACCCTCTAAAATGAAGCATAGATATATGTATGTATCTATACACATGCTTTTACACACATGCAGATATATTAAAAAAACAGTTCCTGAGGAAATTAAAATAATTTTGAAAAAGAAGAAAGGGTACATTCACTGCACATTTTCAAAATTTATTTTAAAGCTATAATCGTCAAGATAGCACGGTACTAGTATAAGGGCAGATGTATAGATCAATGGAGCAGAATTTGTGATGTTAATGTAAGAGAATTGAGAGTCAAAAAATGAATCCATATATTGATTGTCAATTGATTTTTGACAAAGACACCAAAGTGATCTATTAGGGAAAGAACAGACTATTCAACATCTGGTGCTGGGACAACTGGGTCTCCACGTGCCAAACGAGGGAAGTAGACCTTCCTGTCAGTCGTGCAGATGAACCCACGACTGACCACGTGATTACATGAAAGCACTAAAACAATGGGACTTTTGGAAAAAAAAAAAAAACAGGAGAAAATCTTAAAGTTGTTGGGTTCAACAAAGATTTCTTAGATGCTATGCCAAAAGCATAGTATAAAATAAAATTAAAATTAAGATGACAAAATTTTGCACTTCAAAAACTCAATTAGAAAAAAGATGCAAGCAATGGACTAGGGGACATGTTTGCCTTAATGACATTGTCAGATTGTATTTTTGCTCTCATGAAAGTACAACTTCCCTTCTCGTGCAGGTGTAATGCAGACGTTTCAGTGTAGTGTTCTCCCATTACTTCTCACCCCCGTTAGCCTAACCCTTCTCTCTCCTCCATCCTAGTGCTCATGATCTTGTCCCTGATCCTTTGCTTATGCTCTTGCTTCAATCATGAATGACTCCTATTCCTCTGCCTTTTCTGATGGATTCAAAACCAAACTAAGATGCCATCACCTGGTGAACCCCCTTTCTCCCACTCAGGAGCAGACGTTTCCTCTTATCAATGGACACCTGGGCTTTTGCTAGTCGTGGGGAATTTCTTGAACCTAGTGCTGTTCTGTGCTTCTTAACATACATATCTTTTTTTTTTTTTCCTGAGAGATTTTATGCTTTATAGACAAGGACAACTTCACATCCAGCTCTGAATCTTCCCCAGAGCTTCACATGGAGTTTCCTACAGAAGGAATTCAGAAAAAGTCTTACCTATGGGCAGAAGAAGGAAGAGGGTTCAGAAGAAATCATGGGAGGAAATTAAGGGGAAGGGTTTAAGTTTCAAGGGGAGGCTCTAAGATTTGCTTAAGGGAAAGAGATGTAACTGAGAAATGGTCAGTGGGCCAAAGGGAGGTAAGTCCAGGGTTCTGCACCCAACACAGACTCCGGAGATGGTTCTGTTTGCGCAAAGAGACATTTAGGAAAGGTAAAAAAAAAAATGTCTTCCGGGAAAAATGGTGCATTTAAAAATTAAATATTATTTTTAAATGATTTCAGGACTAGCCAAGGTCCAGCTCCTAGTGTGAGAAGGCACTAAGCTAGCGGCTGGGGGTGAAGGTGTGGACGGCAGAATCCTCTTGCAAGGTAAAGCCCCAGTTCCATGCTTTGAGTCTGTGGTAGTAAGAGCTCTGCTCTTTCCCTGGGCATCCCACTGTCAAACTTCTAAGACCTTCCTGTATCGCCTTCATTTCTCTCTCCAGACCATACCTCATACTCGCGTGCTCCTTCTAGTCACTTGCTTTGTACCGTATCTGAGACAACGCTCTGAGTCCCCAAGACTTTACAAGAGGCTGGCAGACACGAAGTCTGGTCTATGCGCGCTGACTTGTACAGTGTGCAGAGCTGCAAGGCTGGGGACGTGCAGAGGCCCGCTTGGCATTGACGTCCCTCCGCTCAGTGAGAACTTGAAATACCCTCTAAAGCCCTGTGTAGCTCGGAGCACAGTCTGTTGTGAATAATGACCTGCCTTCTCTGGAGGCTGCGAGCTTCTGAAATGGAAGGATGGAGTCTGGTTCCACTTCGTGTCTCCCTGATGCCTGCACAGCTCTGGCCTACAGAACTTTCTCGCATCAGGTGGAGAACTTGTTGGACTTGTGGGGACAGTAGTCTCGTTTGTGGCTTTGAGTGATTTCTGGGTGTCTTGTTACTGCCTGGTTGTCTGATGGGTGGGCTGTGACAAACACAACATCACGTTGTGGGTGATATTACCCATTTCTGGCAAGATAAACATGGCCAGCTAATCAGGGCTGGGGAATAAATAACCTGTGAGGTTCACCTTAGAAAAGTGATGACTTATGCACTAGAACCAATTAGCTAGGAGGATCAGATGCTGAACTGAGGGCCTGCGACGTGTTCAGGTAGATCTGTGCAGCTCACTGTTAAAAACATGGGCTCAGCTTGGAGTCTTAGATCTGAAAGCCGGCAGGGAGTTGGCAGAATCCACCACCATGTGAAGGGCAGATTGTCTGTTGGTGGACACGTCACCTAAGTATACGGAGTGGACCGGCGTGAGAAGCTATGAGACCTCCCATGTTTACGGAACCAGCAGCAGCAGAGAAAAGAAGAAACACGGATGGAGAGGTTGAGCAGACCCGGGGGGAATTCCCAGGGGTGAGGGTGGAGGAGGTTAGGAGCAAACAGAATCCAAGCAAGAGGAACACATCATCATGCGTTCGCACTGGGAGAATCGTGTTCGGAAGGACTCATTTGTTGTTTCTTTCTGGATAAAGGGAAGGGGAGCAGGTGTGTGATGAGTTCTCGTGGTGGGAAAGACACCTCTGTGGCCACGATGCCTGACGGAAAGGACCGGGAAGCTCAGGCGGACACGTCCGTGGCATCAGTGATAAGATGCTGGAATGCCGAGGGCCTTGGTGAGGAGGCCTGCAGTGAGGAGAATCTGGGAAACGAGAGCCGGGGAGCACTGAGCGCATTTTAATCAGACAGGTCTGCGGGCACCCAAAGCCGGAAGGGCAGGAAGTGTAAGGGGGTGCGGCCGGGTCAGCCCTGGGCGGTCCCCGCAGGCACGTGGGAGGCAGATGTGAGTAACCCCCAAAGGCAGAAATCGGGCCTCGTTACTAGGGATGGACTTAAAGAATTAGCGCCATCGTAGAGGGAAAGGAGCGGCCTAGAGCAGGGAAGGAGCTAGAAGAGGAGACAGAGCTGAGCCAGCAGGAATGCACCGTCAGCATGAAGAGGGAGAGAAGGCTGGTCACGCATGGCTGTGAAGGGGGCAGATATTGTGTGTGTGTGTGTGTGTGTGTGTGTGTGTGTGTGTACATATATATACACAGCACTGTTGATTTCATTCAAATCCTCTCTTTACAAAGGAAAAAAGTGCAACGGGGATGCGGTAATTAGACAGAATGCCACCTGTGGTCAGTGCAGGGAAAAAGAAATTAAAATAGATGAGAAAGGTGAAGGAGCAGTTTGAAAGCATAAAGGGGTAACGTAGACGCATGAGCGTGTGCAAGCCTGCAGGCTGGATAGGAGAGCTTCAGTGGTCCCCTTGCCGGGACCCTTCCGGGCTCCGTGGGTGCCGAGCAGACGTCTCAGTGTGGAAGAGGCAGACCGGACGCTGGGCTCAGATGCCGCCCGTGCCCCTCGCAGGGGTGGGAGTGAGCGTGAGGGTATTTGCAAGAAGAGATTATAAGACAATGCGGTGATGGTCTCAAAGGCTCCACAGGGAAAAATAAGAAGACAAACCGTACTGTGGATACTGAGTTGCGGACAATAGTTCTTGAACGAGGGCGGACGTGGAGGCGGGAAACACATCCTCATGTCCAGGTAGTTTCAGTGTCTGCTGTGGGGAACTTGGAAATAATAAATATGCAACCGAGGGAGCATCTGCAGGGTGCAGAGGTTAAAGGGCGAAGGGCGCTCTGAGCTCTAAGGGACAGGACACCTCTAGTGGCTGTTCATCTGGAAAGTGGGCTGAGAGCTGCGGGATGCGGCCGTCCAGCAGCCGCGTGCTTTAACACTCGGGGAACACAACCAGGGCTTCCGCGTCCCTTTACAAACCCGGGAAGCACAGAGAGGCTCCTACATCTGATGCCAAAGAACATCTGGTTGGAAGGAAAGCGCTTGAACTCAAATTAACTTTGCCCGAAATATAGTGTTCTCGCTGATTTTTAGAATTAGGGGAAATTCAACAATCTCGATGAGGCCAGGGGCAATTTGGAAACTTGGGAGGTGCCTGCCTTGACATTTAAGAATACTGCTTTTTATTATCTGCATTCGTAGATGACTTTTCTATGTTCAGACAATTACGAATCCTGGCCCCAGTCTACACGTGCACAATAAAACAACTCGAAGTATTCCTAGCTGTTTGGAAAGAACTCAAAGGGGGTAAGATGTGCTTTGTGGTTCTGTGAAGTGCCTTGTGTTTGTTTGAGAACAGAGCTTCCGTGATTTTAACATTATCAGAGGCAGATACCTGATCTCTCGATTTAGCTTTTGCTGACATTACCCACCACCTCTTAGTTTTCTACAGTTTCAGTTAAGTCTTCCTACTGTCAGTCTGTAAGAGTGAGTGCACACACACACAAGTGCTCAGTGAACGCAGTCTTGTGGGTAAGGTTACCCGCATTCTAGGATAAAGCCTGGAGAGTCATCCAATCCTGACTGCCATTCGATTCGCAACCTCACCAGTGGAACAATGATTTCAGGCCAAAGGCCGGTCCTCAGGAGTTGAGCCATGCCAATTTCATATCTCAAGTACTAGCTCCCGGCACTGGCAGACTGAAATCCGCTAAGCCGTCCTGGGCTCCATTAGCATAAAGTTCCCAAGTTGGACATGTGCCCGAGAGGCTGTTCTCTCTCTGCAGAATGAGTCATTCCGGAGGACTTTCATCACCGTACACGTGGGGATGAGGGGCAGAGTAGTCACCATTGTCTCCTGTCCCCCACTGGTTGCCTCCAGGAGAGGGTAGCCCCCCTCACACTCTGGCCCTGCCTGCTGGCAGGTGGTCAGAAAAGGTCAGGGCAGACAGACCCACGTGAGGCAGGAGCATTGTTCAGGCTGGACACTGAGTTTGCCCGGAGCTGTGCACTCTGTGCGGCTGAAGTCGATGGGGCCTCAGGGATATTATGCGGGACATTGGGGGGGGGTTGCTAGAGTGCATTTGTTTTTACTTAAGTTCTCTAAAATGCAGTGAGTCGTTCCTATCCACTTCTGAAGCTCTCTTTCTATTTCCTTACGAAAGTTTTCAGTTATGCCTTTGATTCTCGCCTCGTTTCTTTGTGTTCCAGCATCAGTGCAAAAGCTTCCAGTTTTAGATTAGATTTTCGGTCTCAATCTCCAAACCTATATTTCCTCTTCGCATCTTCCTCATTTTGTCTTTTTTCTTCATTTTTGAAGGGAGGGTACCAAGGTTGTCCTCTACATCAATGAGTCAATTTTCTGCAGTTCCACTCTTTAGTCTCCAGTAAAGTCTTTCATTCGCATACTTTTTTTTACGCTTTCCTCACTCACTCATCACCTTCTCTTCCGTTACATCTTACTGTGTTTCCTTTCCTTAAGGCTTTGGATTTCAGTTTCAAACAGAAGTTCTATTTTTGCCTTGTATTGAGAATGACAAACATTCTAAAAAAGGGACTGATTCCTGTAACAAATTATTTTCGTATGTATGAATCTTCTTTAGGATAGTAGGCCTCCAGGATAATATTCCTTTTCTCTTTTTTTCTGATTTTTTAAGCAAAGAAGATCTTTGCAAATTACATATTTTTGTAGGAACTAAAATGTTCACTGTACGGCTATTTAAAATAGCAAGAGACTTAGCAACACATTCCAGTCCTACATTACAGGAATGTTTCTATACATTATACAATTTTAACAAAATTTAATAATACATACATATTATTATACAAAGTCTTTAAATACATGAGCCATGTTTTTGGTGTACTGTTAAGCAGAAAGAAAAAGAAGGGAAATTTCATCATACGTGGAAACACAGCAGATGAAAGGCTTCTACTAGCTTGACAGGGAGGTGGGTTTATTCAGACCACTTCTTTTTCTTATTATTTTTAAAATTTTAATTTATTTTTTATTGAAGTATAGTCAATTACAGTGAGTCAATTTCTGAGGTACAGCATAATAGTTCAGTCATATATATACATATATATATATCCTTTTTCACATTCTTTTTCAGTATAGGCTACTACAAGATATTGAATATAGTTATCTGTGCTGTACAGTAGAAACTTGTTTATCTATTATATATATATAGTAGTTAATATTTGTAAAACTTGAACTTCCAATTTATCTCTTTCCACCCTCTTTCCCGCCTGGTAACCATAAGTTTGTTTGCTATGTCTGGGAGTCTCTTTCTGTTTTGTAGATAAGTTCATTAGTGTCTTCTTTTTTCTTTTCTTTTCTTTTCTTTTTTTTTTAGATTCAACATATAAGTGATATCATGTGTTTTTTTTTTTCTTTCTCTTTCTGGCTTACTTCACTTAGAATGACGATCTCCAGATCCACTCATGTTGCTGCAAATGGCATTATTTTATTCTGTTTTATGGCTGAGTAGTGTTCCATTGTGTGTATATATATTTGTATCTTCTTTAGCCAGTCATCTGTCAATGGACATTTGGAATTCTATGATTCTAATTATTAAATGTTTCATTACTGAAAACTAAAAAGAATGATAGAATAAACATGAGAAGGTAGAATTTGGTCTGAGTCTTCAAAATTTGATAGAATTCAGATAGGCAAAAAGCATTAAGGAAATGCAACATAAGTTTGATATATGAAGTTTCAATGCAAGGTAATTTGGGTGCAGAAAATAACTAGACATGTTACTGATACTTTATATAGTCAACACTCTACAGAAGAATTCTTAAATGTATACAAGAAAAAATTTGTAGTTTCTTCTTTGTATAGTTTCTATGCAGTTTCATCAGTGGGAACAAAAAGGAAAACAGACCAATTATTATTCTTTAATTGGATTTAGTATTTAATTACTCAGTTTCCCACTGAAAATCTTAACATAATGATGTCCACTTCTTTCCATAGACATTGTTTTCTTTCCTACAAGACATGTAAGTTTGATAGTTTTATAAATGGAAATACTGAGTAGGTGACCAAGACAAGTCAACATTTGCAACATTTGAGAAGTTAAAGTAAAATCTCGACCCCCAGAATCACCATTATATTAGTGGTAAAACTCTTTGAAAAGAAGCGCAACTAGTTGAGTGATTTCAACAATTAATAATGTGTACAAATAGAATTCTGAAATGAAGACCTATTCATCCTGTGTCTCCATATCTTAACAGAAATCCATGCTTAGTAGAAATCTGTGCTCTGTGGTCAGACTTAAAAACACGGACATCTCAAGCCTCCTTTGAATCCTTCGTCTTGTCATTTCAAAAAATAATCTGGTAATTAACATCAAATGCATCTGAGATTCTTCCATGCTATTTGATGTATTAGTAACTTGTTTTTATTTTTGAATAGGTCAAAACTGTGTGGATGTTTCACTCTTATGCTAATTCCTCAGTGGTGGTAGATTTGAGCTGTGTGCAGTTTTTGGCAGCTATGAAGAACACTGCTACTCATGTGCAGGTTTTCTGAGAGCATGAGGCCAGTGCTTGCAGGAATCTGAGGATGGGCTCCTCCTGAAAATCTGTGTCCTGGTGCCAGCTGTCTCATCTAGCCCTGGCCTTTTTAGTGTTATTACTTCTCTGAGTGCTTTAAAAATGTAAAATCCTTGTCAATGTTTTATCACAAGTATTTTTAGGCATCATTTCCAAAGGAGTGCACAGAAAACCTTCAATACTGCTTCCAACCAAGCCTTCTAAATCACCTTCAATGGCAGTAAGAGGGCACTGGTTTTAAAATTACACAGGACTTATAACCATAAAATGTGCCACAGTTCCCAACCCTCACTCCCCCACCCCGACCAAGTCATATACGTGAGGACACTTTTATTTGCACAACTTGTTATGTTTAAGATTGTCTTGGAATATTTGCTTTTCTTAGAGTCCTATCTGAAACCTCATCTCTTCCTCTTCCACCCAAGAGAACACAGCAATGTAAGTCAGGGGTGCTGTGAAGAATACATTTAAATGTTTTCCCATAAATTTTTCAACCATTCATAAGCTGTTCTTTAACTAGTTTTGTAACGAATGATTTTTCGGATCCATTCACAAGTGATCAGAACACATACTTTGAAATGATTGACACAGCCGTTCTGTTGCATGTGTTGCATTAAATATTACTGCACACGCAAAGCGTTGCCAAAGATTTAGAATTTGCTCAGCGGTTTCAGGAAGCCCAAGGCTTTCTGCTAACAGATGAATCATAGAGGAGGTCCCACCATTTCTTGTTGAAGATGGTGCCTCCGTGTCAGTGCATCTTGGGATTTCCATGATCTGACCATAGGATGACCCCTTTTTATGATGAAGCAAGATGGAGTAAGGTATTAAGCAAGGCCCTTCGCTCTGGAGCCATGAAAGATTGACGCGGGAAGACTGAACCTTGCTTTGCTTCCAGCGGGGCCGCCATGTGCCGTTGCTTCCCCTGGTTCTGGGTCCAGGCAGTGGTCATTCTAACCGTGTTGTCTGTTACGGCTTCTGTTTGGATGCTTCTAACAGCCCTTGTTTTTTTGTTGTTTTGTTTTTTTTTTTAACTATAAAACTGTTTATTCCTTCATTGTTGCAGTTCAAACGCAAATAACAAAACACAGACCAGACCCCAATGGCAGCATTAGGAACTGAGAACTGACCTTGGACTGTGGGTGCTGCCTTGCATCCTGCACTTGGCACTTAGTGTAGCATCCTTCACTGACACTGTCATCTGAGTACTTTGCACCTTGAAGCTCACTAGTTGCCTATTTGTCATCTGACCTTCACCTACGACGGGCACACTGAGTTCCAGGAAAGTAGCATTGCCATTTAAACACCAGGAACGCAGGTCTAGAATTTCTCTATGTAACTTTAATGTAATACTTTTCATTTCTTCGTTGCTTCAGACCCAGGAGTTTTAAAGATTTACGGCTGTCTGTTAAAGAGGTCATGAAGTTGTCACGGGGACAAGCCACATGCCAGATACTTTCCCCTCTTTTCTACTCACCCTACCTGATTAGGTCGGTAATGAAGTTCTCACTTTTCAAATGAGCTAGCCGAGGTTTAGTGAGGAAAAGACACTTGTCTAAAGTCGCACCACTAACACGTGGAGGGACCAGAGTTTCAATGCAAATACTCCTTATTCCAAATTTATGTGCTTTTTTGTTTGTTTTTGGTTTTGTTTTTACCAAATCCCGCTGCTTCTAGGACGACTGTGGAACAGAATGCTCTTCTAAAGCTACCTCTCCTTTCTGCCCCTAAGAAGATAACCAATTTTCCCTTATGAAGGTTTTTTCCCCTAACATCTTACTCATTAATTAGTGAGGCAACCCAAAGAATGTAGCCACCACCACCACCAATAAAAGAATGAAGCAATAGCAAAAATTAAGGTGTTTTAAGAGATATTATAAAGATGTCACCAATGTCATGCAGTATTGGTGTGACTGTCAGTCCGTTGTCCCCGACCTTCTCTTGGGCGGCTGGCATCCTTGGGGACCTCCACCGCGCACAGTGGGGCTGGCTGGGCCCCCTGCTCTCTGGGGCCTCAGCTCCCGCGCAGCCCACGTACGGATGAGCAGATATTTACACTAAACTTTTGTAAGGAATCTGATTCTCTCCCAAAGGCAAGGCCTGGGGAAAAGACAATGGAGTCCCTTTTAATCGTGACCCGAGAATAAGTTTGTAAAATTGGTATGAGACTTTCAACAAGATACACTTGCAGGGGGTGCAGCTACAGACACTAAGCGTATGAGTCACCTCTGAGAAACCGGGGAAGCCCCTGTGTGTGGTATGACTTCTTCTCTTGCAGCAGCCATCTCCCGTCAAAGCCCACCTGGCAATTCAAGTCCTGAATGATTAAGGACAAAGACGTACATGGCCCTATTCAGTGCCTACATACAGCCTTTGCTGATAGGAAGTCTCAATTAATTACCAGATCAAAACTGGGCTGGGATTTGCTTTGTAAATTGCCAAACAGTTTAACTGGGAATGGAGAAAGACTATATGACATTAAATGACCTTCCTAAAAGCTTATTTCTCTCCCCACTGCTCGTATTGGAATCAATTTCAGGAGTCATTCAAAATGAGCAGTTTATTAGCTCCCTAAATGCACTTACTGCATGCCAGATGTCCATCTCACACCAGTCTGCCGCCGGCTTTCAGTGACCCCTCCATAGAGGCTACTGCCTTGGTTCCATCACCTGGGAAACTCGTGTCACAGAGCAGTGTGGTTGGCAAGCTGGGTTCCAAGGAGAAAGGTGTGGGCAAAGGGGATGATGTCACAAGGCAGGGTTCCAGTGAAAACAGAATTAAACTTGTCCAGGTTGGATTGAGAAGCTCATTGTTTTCTCAGACCTCTGAGTGTGTTCAGGCACTTGAAATGCCTTGGAGTATATCTGAATTGGTTGGAAATGAATGCGCGTCATAGCCCATGACAGTGATGGGCCACGCTACAGGCAGGCCTAAGTCTTATTTTTTAAAAACATCTTATTGTCCCAAAATATTCTGCATGATGGATTTTCAACTCTTTTGTTTTTTCCCTTTCACTTAAATGATGACGCCATCCTCCGTTCTCTGTGGCTCACTAAGAGCAAAGTATAAGTCAATCATAAAATTTCTAAATTTGAACATGGTGTATTTTGACTAAAAGGCATGGCTTAAATAGTACTTATGAACCAAGTATCTCAACTCTTTGATTCTTTAACTAATACAGCTAGCAACCTGTTTCACAGATTTCCATAAAACAAAAAAAATAAATGATCAGTTTTTTCCTTTATGCTGTCTTTTCTATGTGCAAATAGCAACATCTCTATTGTTCAAAACAGAGTCTAAAAATTCTAATTGACAATGACATAAAAATTCCCCAAATAATTTTTAAAATATGTATGCAACAGTGTAAAGAAAACTGAAACAAGCAAAATGAATTATGGACAATAAAATATTTATTATAAACATACATTTAAATACATTGAAAAATACATGTAATTTTGGAGTAAATAATGAAATTCTTCATTGTACTCTATTTTGTTTTATTTCTATGATAAAACATGAATATTTTGAAATATGCATTTATTTTGTGGACGTACATAATAAAAGGGAGCATCAACAGAGTGCGGAATGATGAACACAAACGCACCATTTAAAATATCAAGTATTGTACCTGAATGTCTTTCTGAATTCTCACAAAGACATTTGCTTTCTGTCTGTAGGGTCTACAGAGTTGTCACAGTTAATGAGCAGTTAATGATCCTATTCTTCGTGGCTATCGTGGGGTACAACTGAATTATGTAGTGAACCGTAACGGGCACTGTTAGTTATGTCTAAATTCCATGGAGAAAGGGTTAAATTACTTTGTGGTTCCCTACACTGCCACGTGCACACAGTCAAAGTTTCTTAATGGTGATGATGAAAAACAGAGACATTATTAAGACATGAAAATTATTCAGAATAATTTGAATATGTTAACTTCTGTTTGTTTGTTTGTTTTGAATTGGAGTCGAAATTCAGCCCAAAACTCTAGCCCCGCTGAGCCAAGTAAAACCGGTACTGCCTTCTCTTGGGGATGTTCGAGAGCCAGGAAGAAGCATTGAGCAGAACGGTGTAGAGGAAGGAGCGGTGTGAGCCGAAAAGGCCTAGAAAAGTCTAATGCATCTCTGGGAGGCTCTGCTTACTCATGTGCAGGATGGGGGCAGTGACGGGGTCGTGATGACACAGACACAGCGCATGTAAATGACCCAGCTTTGTGCCTGGCGTCCAGCAGGTCCTCGGTAACGACAGTAACTTAGGATTTATAACTTAGGTGACTGATTTCTTGAATATCTGTAAGCACATCTGACTGTCCTTTGTGATTGGATTACCACATTCTGTTGATTCTTATTTTGCGGTTGCCTTTATTCCTTTGATAACTATGAAAGTTTAAAAAGCTAAAGCTCTAATCTGTTCTTAGAAACAATGATAAGTACATATATGTAAACTAAAAAAAATACAGTATATAAGTACTTACATGCAATATAATGTGTATGTGCAGTCAAACTGTAATAATTCTACCTAATAAAACTGAAAAAGGAAAAAAAAATCATATCTAGGCCTCAGAAAAATGAAACATTTGTCTGCATTAGGGACTGTCAGGATATCCATGAAGACTGAACTGGGGATGTTTAATATGCCAAAGCCATGGGTTTTGTAGGATATTTATTGAATAAATGAATGATGTAAGAAATTGCAGAATGTGTCATAAATACATGTTATAAAACCTATAAAAGAACAATGAATACACCACAATTTCTTTATCCAGTCATCTGCTGATGGACATTTAGGTTGCTTCCATGACTTGGCCACTGTAAATAGCACTGCTATGAACATTGGGGTGCATGTATCTTTTTGAATTAGAGTTCTCTCTGGATATATGCCCAGGAATAGGGTTGCTGAATCATATGGTAAGTCTATTTTTAGTTTTTTGAGGAATCTCCATACTGACAATGCCATTTGCAGCAACATGGATGGACCTGGAGATCATCATTCTAAGTGAAGTAAGCCAGAAAGAGAACGAAACATACCATATGATATCACTCATATGTGGAATCTAAAAAAAAAAAAAAAGAAAGAAAGAAAAAAAAAAAAAAGAGTACACTAATGAACTGATTTACAAAACAGAAACAGACTCGCAAACATAGTAAACAATTTATGGTTACCGGGGGAGAAGGGGTGGGAAGGGATAAATGTGGGAGTTTGAGATTTGCAAATGTTAACCACTATATATAAAAATCAATTAAAAAGCAAATTTCGTCTGTATAGAACAGGGAACTATATTCAATATCTTGTAATAACCTTTAATGAGAAAGAATATGAAGACAAATATATGTGTGCATATGCATGACTGGGACATTGTGCTGTGCACCAGAGATTGACACATTGTAACTGACTGTACTTCAATTAAAAAAAAAAAAGTGAAGATGTGAAGAAAATCTGAGAATAATCCTGTTTTATCCAGACTCACCCAGCCTCTTCCCCATCTGTGTTCTGAAGACGCCCAGGTTTAAGCATCCTTCTTAGATTCCTCACATATGCTGTTGTCCCAAAGGTTGGGGACACATTCACCTGAGAGTCTAGGCAGCTTCTGAGAGCTGGAACACGGAAATCATCACTCCCACCCACCTTATCACCATCGTGGTCATAACGGACGTGGTGAATTTGTGGTTTATGTATCCTCTGTAATCAGTAAAAGTAAAGTCTACCTGGGTCAGTTTTCTGATTTTCCCAGCACAGCTATTTTCTCTTGAAATTAGGGTTTAGCCTCGTCAGTGCTACTGATGGAAGCTAGCTGATTTATTCTTGTATTTTCTCATGGGATGAACTTCAGAAGCTCAGCCGTCAGTGGTTAAGAATCTCCGTTCTTGAAAGCTAAATGGATGCTGATTATAAATCTCCGGGTGCTTCCCGACACTGTTAATTCAGGGATGTGCTGACGCTGTCATTAGTAATATACAAAAATAAGAACTTCCCAAAGCAGAAGACTGTTCTCATGACCTGGCAAAGATGCGGATGGGGAGTCGGACTGTGCTGGGGTATCATCATTTAATACCTCCATGCAGAAAATCCTACAAGAAAGGTGCTTCCCCATTAGCTGCTGCTGAGAATTGTCTGTCTCCTGGGAGTAGCCTGGTGACAGCATTTTTTGCTGCATTTTGAAGGAGCACCTGTAACTAAGGCCATGACTCTGACAGGCTGGAATTGCGGAGCTAGTTGCTCACTCTGCAGCGGCGGTGCTCTGGAGCCTGCAACGGGGCATCTCTGAAGCCCCGAGGGAGGGTCTGGGGAGGAGCAGCCAGTGGCTCCTTACACAAGAGCGGGCGGAGGTGGGCTGGAGGTCTGGGGGGCTTCGGCTTCTGCTCTGTGCGTCCTGGGTCCTTCTCCTCCCTGACTGCTGCAGATAAGAAGGGAAGAGTGTTCTCCGGAGGCGAGGCTGAGTCTCTGTGCCAGCTGCCTGCGGTTCAGACAGCTGCCTGCCTTCCAGCAGCCGCAGGCACCGCCTGGCGCTCCCGGCTTCCACGGTGAAGGAGAGGCGGGGGCCCGGCGTTCCTGCTGCCATCGCACAGATGTGACGCGGTGGAGGACCAGGGGGAAGGTGCACGGGCGCAGAGGGGCGGAGCTGCAGGGGCAGCTGGAGGGGGACGCTGCCCAGAAGGACGTTACTGGAAAGGACCTGAGACCTTCTTCCTCAGGGTTTTGCTCAGAGTACAAGATGAGGGCCTGGGGTCCCCTCTTACCCGGCCCTCCGTGCACTTACACAAACCCGCACTGAAACAGGACTGCTTTTCAACCTTACTTCAGGAGTAGTTCATGCAGATTTTGTTTTGAAAGGTGTTTTTTCCTCTCTTATCTGCTTCAGAATCATCTCTTCTACTTGTGCCTCTGCTTCCTGAAGCCTCTCATGATCCCCAGACCCCTCGCTTTCTTCTGCCTCCCATCCGATACACAGGATGGGGGTGGAGTCAGGAGACAGGAGGGATCACATCTGTGTGTCATTCCCACCTCCCTCATGTACTTGCTTTGTGACCTTCAGCAAATTACTCAACTTCTCTGTGTCTCCGTTTCTGCAGCCGTAATTGGGGCTAATAGCATCGCTTACCTCAATGACCTGCCATGAGGATCACATGAGTTAGTATTTATAAAGCGACTTAGAGCAGCCCTGGCACGTGGTCAGGGCGGTATAACGCTTTGCTTTTATTAGTAGTTTTGAAGCTGAACATAGCTAATGTGAGTGAAGACTAGCACCCATCTCTCTACTGAGGTCTTAGAATTAAATCCTCCATCTGCTTCAGCACGGAACCCTTGCACCCCGTCACTGCCGCTGTCCAGCCCACTGAGCTGTCTCTGCTGCCAGCACTCCTGTGATTTAGGGTCCCAGGGACAACCCTGGGGTCTGTGATGCTGAATAAGACCCTCTCTTGCTGTTTCTCCTGAGCCCTGTGTCTGCCCAGGTATAACAGGTAAGCTTCTACTTGGTGCCTCTCCCAAATTCTCATGGACTGTCCAGGCTCATTCTGGAAGAGAAGACATCCTGAGGATTTCAGCCCAACACAGGTCCTGCTGCCTTTTCTTGTTTGGGTCAGACTTCCCACCAAAACAATGAGTGAAGTCTTGACCAGAGTCATTGGCCAACAAATTTATGCTCATGGAAAAATTACACACACACACATATACATGAATCTCATGATCAACATATCATTGCTAAGTAAAATAATTAATACATAAATGTCACTAAAATGAGGTTTTCAATTTTTAATTGAGTAGGAAGATGCTAATAGTATAATTTTAAGTGAAAAAGACAAGACATAAAATAGTATATATAGCATGGTTTTATGTACACGTATTTAGATGAAAGGAAAAAACAAATAATTATATGGTGGTAAGGTTATAAGCCATTTTTGAATTCTTTATACTTTCCTGTATTTTTCAAAAATTTTATAATGAATGTGTAGTACTTTCATAAGCTGAGACAAAAAAGCAATTAACAGTACTATTTTTAGAAAACTAGAGTCAGAAGCATTTACTCCACCCCCTGGAGTCATAATCCATATTCCCCGCTCATCAGACAGGAGGCCGTCTAACTTTGATGTTGGAGGAGCCTTTAAAGAACCATAACGGAAGCTCGGAGGATTTGTTGCAATGATTCTTGGGGTCCCTGACTATAAAATGAGGGTGCTGGGGGCTCCAATTTCCTCCCTAGTGCTAACACTTTATAAAACTTAAATTAACACATGTTTCTAATGAATTTGGTGACCTTGATGGGAGAATGAGGGGATAGAGTCTTGACAACAGAATGGTCAGCCACCTGCGAGATTTCCGCGTGTGTGTCTTAATGTTCTTCCTGTTTATCCTACCAAGCACTCTCTTTCTCCACTGGCGAGTCTCACTCTGGGTGCTGTGATTTCCCATGTTCTCAGTTTACCCCTGAATCCTTCAGCCCCAGGTTGGAGGACCTCCGCCCAGAGCCCAGATTAGAAATTGCAGCCAGCCCAGTGTCTTGGGGTGATCTGGCCAGTGAGCCGGAGCGACACAGCACATCCCAGCGGTGCTGAGACAGAACCCCTGTGCAGTCACGAGCTTTGGGGTGACGACAACGCTGTGTGTGTAGCCACACCTACAGGAGGCCGATGGAGCCATGTCTTCAATGATGCGGAAGTTTACTGTATTTTGGAATGAGCTTTCTGTAAATCCCCACTGAACTCAGCATGGAGGATAAAGTCATTTAAAAAGGCTTGGGTCACACTTTTCTGATGTCGCTGATACACACTGCGAAACAGGCATCTTTAGGTAATAAACCATCAAAACCGCAAGTTTTGAAAAAAAAATGCAAATGGTGGAAAAGTGCACAGGAGGACCGTGCTTTGCCCTTTGACTTCTGGGATTACAGGCAGGTCAGAGATGGAAGGGACAGGTGTGACCTAGTTCATTTCTCCTCCCCTCTCGTGGTGTCTTCCACCCCTGCCAAACCTTACCTCCACTCCGACCTTGGGACCAGCCAGTTAGCACTTGACAGCTTGTCTTGGCACCTTTCTTAGTTTATACGTGGCCTCATGTTATGAATTTCATGACAGGAAACTTTCTGAAGCCAGACGCAGAGTGTGGAGTGCTCATCGGAGCACCCGGCCTGGCTGGGTGGGTGACAGGGAAGGAGAGAGCCCTGCTGACGTGGAGTCCAATGCGGAGAAGCATCGGGCTGGTCAGTTTCTGTCACGAGCTGCCCGGGTCCGCAGTATGAGGTCCCCAGGATCGGAGCAGGGTGCGCCCGTGCCAAGGTCCCCAGTGTGGGTGAGGGACCCCCCGCATGGCTGCACCAGCTCCCCAGTGTGTCCCAGTGCCTGCCCACCCCCCGACACATGGTGCTTCGGCCTGCGGCTTCCTTCCTGCTGGTACGGGGGCCACACCAAAGGATCCCCGCGTGGCACTCAGGGACGTACAACCCAGAAGGGAGGGGTGTGCAGACACCAAGTGGATGAACCTTTCCTTCTTTCTGCCCGCAGATGGGTGGTCCTGAGACGCGCTGCATACCGCTTCAGGGTCCCGTGGCATCAAGCCCCAGCTTGCACCCAGCAGCTTCTGGGTAAAAGCACACTCTCGTTTTCACTCCTCTTCCTCACTGCTCTCCTCTCTTCCTTCGGCTTGCTCCTCAACATCATGCTGCCTTTCCCCCAGACCCTGTTCTCCCGGACTCTGATTTCCAGGGAAGCCCCGTATGACACCAGCTCGGAGCAAACCAGGTGCCACGAGGAGGGCGGGTAGCGCTCTGAGAGACTTGGGACAGGAAGCAGAAATCCAAGGAGCGCAGAGGACCTGGAGATCCTGTGCCTGGAGCTCTGTCTGGTGTAAATAAATGTGCAGTACTTACTTATTTATGGAGTGAATGCAAGAATGAGTGAATGGATGAATCAATCAACCAGATGGTCAAAGCAGGTCGAAGTTGAGAATCGCAAAAGGGGAACAAAAAGAACAGCCAGCGCCAAGGTGGCTCCTGATGGCCAGCTGGGCTTATTAAAGCGTCTTTAGTCCTGACTGAGCACCTGTGGGCACACACACTGCCTGGGTCTCAACGCCATGGAGGGTGCATCTTTACATTTGTGAGTCTCCCAGGGTCTCGGTGGCTCTATACAAATAATAGCTTTGATCCCTGTATTTGAGCCAGCTCTCTGTTTAATGTACATTTCTCAGTGCCTGCTACGTTCCACACGTGATTCCAAAACACACTCCAGCACGTGTGCTTCCCCTTACACACACGCACACAGACACAGTGGGGCTGGTTTGGGGGCCAAGCCTACAGACTTCAGAGCCGCCTTTCCCGCCCCTGTGCTTCCTCAGGGCTTTCTGCCTCCATCCTCCTGGCCCTCATTCCTTCAGCACCCCCTTACCCCTTGGAGCTGGACGGTATCTGAGCATCCACACCCTGGTCCCAACCTCCTGCCCCAGCAGCTAGGTCCTTACGTCCCTGAGATGCTGTCACCTGGGAGGATCCTTCAGACCAGGGCTGCCCACCAGGGCTGTCTGCAGTGATGGAAATGCTCTAATGTGCACTTTCCAAAATCGTCGCTAGCCACATGTGGCCAGTGTGAAAAGAAAACCAAATTTTCAGTATTATTCAATTTTACTTTATTTACATTTAAAAGCACATGACAACCCAAACCTATTGTGCTGGACCCCACAGCCCGACCGCTCTCAGAGTCACAGTCACGCGTCAGCATTTTACCCTCCTTGTCTTCTGTCTTCCCCTGGAGCAACCCCGTCCTGCTCCCCATACCCAAGCCCTGATATTACCTTGCGTGGCTTTACAAAAACCCCAAACAGTAGACAAGTCTGGGAGAATCTGCAAGAGTTTGGGCAAAGGGCGAGGAAAGCAGACGGTGGGGGAGGAGCTAGGAAGGGCTGAAGAGAAGGACAGACACCTGCAAATGCCTGAGGACGACAGGAAAAGTGTTACACATTCTGTTCCATAAACGAATGAAAGGCACGCGGGAATCCGAGCGACTCACGGTTTGAGGGACTCACTGAGTGAAAGCAGGTTTGCGTTGATGAAAGGGCTTGGCTGGGCTCGGTAGAAGCCGTTGGGTGAGTGAGGACTGGGATTTTGAAGGGGCTGAAGTGAGCAGGGAGGGGTGAGAACCCCCGGGAAGGCCAGTGGGTCAGGGCTACACCTGGGCAGGTGTCAAGGTGTCAGAAGAGCTCTGCCTTGCTCTCCTCGCCGGATAGTGGAGTTTGCGAATTACACGCAGCCTGTCTGGCAAGTTTCCACCTCAGACCAGGCTGACGGTGTGGTACGTGTTTTCATCACTTCCCGTCAATGAAAGATGTTGAGCGGAAGCACCGGGCAGGATTCCTGCGGAAGGCGGTCCCCGTGCCTCCGCAGCGCGCACGTCCCCAGGGGCAGGTGACTTCGCTTAGCCCCGTTACAAGTAGGAGCCGATCAGAGAACGGATGCAAAAGAACAGGGAACTAACTGATTCAAAGTCTAAACAGGAGAAAAGCGATGGCAGGAAGCAGCCATGTTGTTAAGTTTAAATGCACTGTATCTGGTCCGGGAAGAGCGCAGCGAGGAGAATTTAAAAAGTCAACGTGTGACATCGCGGCACTGAGGGCGCAGCACCGCGATGAGTGCCCTTGAGGACACACGCAGACGTCCTTCCTCAAAGTCACTGTCCAGTGCAGTGGGACAGCGTGGAGACCAGCCGGACTCCTGGGCCTCCCTAAGCCCCTGAGGTTCTCCTCCCAGGCCAAAGAAAGCCTCTCCGACTGTGTGACAAGCTTTGGTTGGGTGCGTTCACAATTCTGCGAAGGGAAGCCGTTAATACAGCATTTAGTTTCCTGCCAGCAGATGTCCTTCTCCATCTAATCAAAGGCGGAAGAACCAGGCTGACTCTATTTTGTGTTTTGCCTTTTCAGAGTCTTGATTCTTTCAGGGGCTTCGAGGACGTGGGGGCCTGGCTCATTGCCAAAGCAGCTGCCAAGCCGCTCTCTCCTCGGCTTGGGTGCTGCTGCCTCCTTGGCCGCCAGGCTTAATGATGTCCATCTGACATGGCAGAGCTGGCTGGGGGCTGCCGGGGAGGAGGTGGGCACGTGCCCAAGGGAGAGGGGCCTGCAGCTGCCACTCTCAGCGCCTGGGAGCGGGGCTGGGGGCTGGTTTTCCCCCTGCCTGCCACTGGGATGTGGGTGTGTGTGGATCTGGTCATCTTAAATCTCTGAGATGTCATCGCTGAGGATGAGCGTGTTCCAGCCAGCATGCAGAAGACGTGGTGCTGGGCCGAAAAGGCAGATGGGGGCTGCTGGCCCCGGGCACCCAGCACCCGCGGTCGGAGGCTGGCGCTGGTGAGATGTGAGGCCCATTTGGGTGATGAATGGCCTGGCAGAAGAAGCTGATGGGAAAACTCCCCCTGGCTTGGCGTGGCTCTCCCCTGCTCGCAAATGAAATATAGCAGTCAGACCTCATCGCAAATCACACGGAGGGCTGATTCACATCTGGGGAGGTGAGCTGCCAAAGGATACTGTCATTCACATCAGTGAATTCTCTTTTTTATCCCAAGAATTTTTGTTTGATACCAAACCTTTTTTAGGTTAATCTGAACCCCAAGAAAAATGTAGTTAGGAGAGAAAATTCTGTATCTTCCACCCAGGAGAGCGTGCGAGTGGGTCACACCCGGGGAAGGCTAGAACAAAGCAGGCGGGGTGGGGCGGGGTGGGGGTAGGGTGCGCGGGAGTTAGAAGGAGAAAAAATACAAGTAATCAATCCTGAGTACCTACTACGTGCCCAGTACTGTACCTGCAACTTCATACATCCCATTTCCTTCCCAGCCCCCTAACGTCCTTTCAGATTGCTACCGTTATCCCTTGTCCTGCAGATTCGGAAGCTGAGGCTAAGAGGCCACATACATTAGAAAACCTAACAGCGCTCGTAAGTGAGGGATATAATGTTCCAACAAATCTGTCTGAATCTATGTCCTAAAAGTAAAGAACATGATGTTCAGCCCCAGGCTTGGAATATGCCTCCTCCACTTTTTTGATTATTTAATCTCCAGCATCCTTCAAATCTCAGCCCACACATCACCTCCTTAGAAAGGTGGACAGACCCCCTGGACACACTCTTCGTTATCCTCGTGGCTGTGGTGTAAGTAATTTGTTCAGTGTTTACTGGTGACTATATCTCTTTGATTATTATATTATCATTATTATATTCAAGCATTTTATGAATGAATGCATGAATGAATGAATGGCTTCAATGTAGCATCACTGAACTGAAGTCCATATTTTATCTTAATAGTGGCCCTGTGTATTTTCAGAACCGGTTATGACTCTTAAAGGAGGCAACTTTGGCTTTTACTTCTGTCCTGGTTAGATGGAATCCAGCAGTGACGTGGCCCGGACATCTCGCCCAAAATACCTAATGCACACGCCGACCATTAGACCTTCACTGGGCTGAATCCTCATCCATCTTCACTCCTAACTGGGCATCAAGTCATACAGGCTCACTTATTAGTAATAAACACCCAAAGTATTAAATATGTAGTCGGACATCTGTTATATTATTTACATAATAGAACTGGGGTGGGCATAAATGTTAATAAACAGCAATGCAATATTATTAGTGATCACTTAGACTTGCAAAATGATAAATTATGCAGGAGCCCCTAAATTCTTGAATGCAGTAGTATATGAGATGGAAACTATCAAAGGTATATTTTATTCATAGGAGACTCTCAACATTTATACTTTTGACAGATCCAATCACCTTACTCTGACTTTGTGATTAAAGCAGGCTTTGTGTGAGATAGATTCAGGTTGACTCTGCAGATTGCTGGGAACACCATGAGTTTCCACAGAACGTCCCGACTCCACTGTGTTCAGAGAACACCTGCTTTGAAATGTATGTGAATCCAACTTCCAGGGCGTCTCAGGGGCACTGAACTGGAGCTCTCACTTGCCAATGGTACAATGGGAGTTGGCCAGCTGACCACAGCATATGTCCCAGTGACTCCGCAATCTGGAAATTCATTTTCAGGTCACAGAACAATCTTACACGGCTCTGTTCTCAAAGTTAAACTTCGTTGTTTAGGGCCATAGGATGCATTTCTCAGACTGAAAGTTTGGAGAGGAAGTATCCAGTGGTTTTTAAGCACTGACTACCGGCTATATATTTTTGCTTCTTGTTTTCTTTAATCTTTTCAATGACCCTGCGATACAAGCATTATTACACGCTCTAACCCTCATTCTAAAGCTAGACACACACGCTTAGAGTCATCAGGAAGCTTGTCCAACATCCAGAGAAGTGGCAAAGTAGAGATTTGAACCCAGATCCAGCTTAGATCAAAATTTATATTCTTTTCATTACATCATAAACCAGCCTGAGGCAACTCAAATCATATCTTGGTCATTCTTTCTTTTCTGGTAATATTTCAAGCACTTTTTTCATTCAAGCACAGATACCAATCAAACTTCTTTTGTGTGCTGATCACTGTGTTTTCTTGGGAAAAACACGGTAAGTAATCAGGATTCAATCTCGCTCTCCATGAAGTTTCGAAGAATTAAAGAATCTAATTAACTAAATTAGACTCACTTACTATAAATCTTATTATTTTAAAAGTAAAGTTAGAACTGGTTGGTTTGGGCTTTGTCCCTTTAAGTGCACCCCAGGAGCCCATCTCCCTCCTGGAGAGGAGAACCATGCCTGACTTCCCAGCGAGATTGTTTTCCCCAAAGCATTCAAACCCCCCCGTGTAAAATGCCCAGACCTTGTCTTCTGCATCTCAGCCCTGCTTTACGAGTGGTGAGATTTCTGTTTCGCTGTTGGGTTTGCCAGCTCTCTGGGATTTGCTAAGATCCTCCTTAAATGTTCAGCCGGCGGTGTTCCGGGGACCCCCGGGAGGACTGCGTGCAAAGCCCACCTGCCACCTTGTGGCTGGAGCAGGAACTTCACCTTCCTGGAATTCTGGGGCATGGAGTAGCCACCAGGGATTTGACTTTAATTAATTTAATTTAACTTGCTTTTAAATGTGTTCTATTCTATTTGCTCTCATTCGTCCTCGATGAGGAAGTGACTCCACCAATCTTCTGAGCCTTTAGAAAGCCTCAGAGTCTAGGTTAGCTTTGGTCTATTGAGGAAGCTCCGTCTAAGGGCATTTTCTCACTTGCCTAATTCTGAGTTTTACACCCACTACTTACAGACCTAACTGCAAGCTTCCCCGACAGTCCCTTGGAAAAAGTAAATTCACCTCTATGACAAAAATAGATTCTGTGGTTTGGTTTAAAAATGGAGCCCTTTGGAAAACTTAAAAAAAAAATGGAAAATTCTTTAAAAGAAACATCCCAGTCTTCACTTTTGGAATTCATCTGATGAAATGAATGACAACTACCACTATTTAGAGGGTTTTTTTCCAGTTTATTTGTATCCCCCTTTCTCTAAATCAGTGGTGTTCAAAGTCGACTATATATTGGAACTACCTTGGTAATTCTGATGGATTGTCAAGTTTAAAAGCTTCTGGATAGCACAGGGAACTATATTCAATATCTTGTAGTAACCTTGAATTGCAAAGAATATGAAAACAAACAAACAAAAAAACAGAACACTGTGAGTCTAACTCAGAATGCCAAACAAAAAGTATTATTTTCAAATCCTACACTGAAAGGTGATATTGATCAGTTTGATGTGCCTTTGTTTGAGAGAAGGCTATTAAGTAGAACAATTTGAAACAACAAGATTCAAAGAAGGATTATTAACCTAAAGTAATTAACTCAAGGTTAACTATTAAATAGATCTTTACAGCTACTGACCACAGCACTGCAAATTCACAGAGTTCACACTAGCACTTTTGTGTTTCTGGAAATTTGTGGGAGAAGGAAACCAAAGTATATGAGGGGAGATACTTCTAGATTTACCCAGACCCTCACTGAAACAGGTGTGATGTTTGCTGGTAGAAATAAAAAAAGAAATGGGTGCAGAGTAAGTGGTGACACTTAGGGTCTTGAAAGGTGTGCACAGAGTTCTGTTTCTGGGAGAATGTGGCGCTGTTACAAGGTCTACCAGCTTTGTGTACAGAAAATGATTTGCAGCACTGTTGGGACTTAGAGATATTCAGTTTTTCATTTTGTTGCATTTTTTTCAGTGAACAAACAGTATTTTAAAAATAGGTACTTATTTTTAACACTGTTTATAGTAATGAATAAAACATTGCATGTATTGATAAGCTAGGTCACGCTTCCCTCTGCAAGATGTCCAGGGAGTAAAGATAATGCACGTGGTTCCCCAAAATTCAGTCATAATTATAAATGGTGCACGTGTTTATATGTTCACGTTTTTAAAAAAAGAGGACTTTATAAGGTTTGTAATATTAAATGCATGCAAAATAGGAAACAAGCATTGAAACTGAAGAATTTATACAGTTAAAAGGGGGAACAAAGGGAGGGTCTCAGACAGCAGGACCAAATATTAGGTAAGTATATGATGTATGCAAGCTAATATAAATCGATTAACCAAAAATACAAATTTATTTTTTATAGTCCTACCAAATGATCTAGCAATCCTGCTCCTGGGCACATATTCAGAGGAAACTCTAACTCAAAAAGGCACCTGCACCCCAATGTTCATAGCAGCACTGTATACAATAGTCAAGACATGGAAGCAACCTAAGTGTCCATCAACAGACGACTAGATAAACAAGCTGTGATATATTTATACAATGGAATACTACTTAGCCATAAAAAGGAACAAAATAATGCCATTTGCAGCAACGTAGATAGACCTGGAGGTTGTCTCACTAAGTGAAGTAAGTCAGAAAGAGAAAGACACGTCACATGATATCACTTACATGTGGAAATTGAAACAGTGATACAAATAAACTTATTTATAAAATGGAAACAAACTCACCTATGGTTACTGGGGGGAGAAAGGAGGGGAAGGATAAATTGGGAGTTCAGGATTTGCAGATACACACTACTATATATAAAACAGATGAGCAACAAGGTCCTACTGTACAGCACAGGGAACTATATTCACTATCTTGTAATGAAAAAAAATATATGAAAAGAAATGAACCACTATGCTGTACACCAGAAACTAACACAACACAGTAAATCAACTATACTTCAATGAAAAATTTTTAAGTGAAAAAAAGTACATTTTAAACAATGCTTTAACTAAAAAATAAAAATGTGTAGCTTTTCTTAAAGCTGATGCAATATATCCACAACTGTCTTTGCTACATTTTTCTTTGAAACCCCAGAAATAGTCATTTTTTTCATAGGATTCAGCATTTTGAAGATTGATGATGGCTTGTAACAGGGCAGTGGGTAAACAGGAACGGATTCCAGCGCTGCCCAGATCACTCTGGGGTACTGTGTGTCTACCAGTTTTTCCCCAGAGATAAAACTACCTGGATACTTCCCCCTTGGTTACCTGTGAAGAGAAGGTCATTTTTTAAAAATGTATTTTTCAGGGAAGCATACAGTAGAACTAGGTTTTAGATTTCGTTTATCTTTCTGAGAACAGACAAATGGTCAAGGAAAAAAAAACAAAACATAGATCTAAGGCTAAAACCTGCACTTTTTCTGTTCCTAGTTCTTGTGAAAGAAGAAAAGATAGAGAGATGGATAGAAACCTAAATTTACGGAGCACCTGAAATATTCTAGACTCTGGGCTAAGCTCCTTGCATTCACTATTTTATTTTATGCCCACACATGGAAAACATTTTCTCATCTCTGTCTCAAATCAGGGGATTGAGCCTCAGAGAGGTTAAATAATTTGCAAAATGCCATGCAGAGTATAGCAGACTTTTGTTTGATCTGTAACTCAAGTTCACGGTGTCTTCTCTTTGCTGAGCTTGAAAATGGGAGAAGAGCAGAACCAGACCTTGAAAAAGTCCTCCCTCCAGGCCTCTGCTTGTCTCAAATATTGATGGACTCCTAGCCCCTCCAAGCTGGATGTGTGACTCCCATCTCTCCGAGGGGGTCCACACCTCATGGGAGTCTAGTTCCCTCGGATATGAAGTCATTATCATTTCATCTTTTTTTTAATTGAAGTATAGCCAGTTTATGATGTATCAGTTTCTGGTGTACAACATCATGTTTCAGCATATATATACATACATACATTCATTTTCATATGCTTTTTTATTATCGGTTACTACAAGATATTGAATATAGTTCCCTGGGCTGTAGAGAAGAAACTGTTGTATATCTATTTTATATATAGTGGTTAGTATTTGCAAATCAAACTCCCAATTTATCCCCTCCCACCCCGTTTCCCTGCTGGTAACCCTAAGTTTATTTTCTGTGTCTGTGAGTCTGTTTCTGTTTTATAAATGAGTTCACTTGTATAACTGTTTTAGATTCCACATAGAAGTGATATCATATGGTATTTGTCTTTCTCTTTCTGGCTTACTTCACTTAGAATGACCTCCAGGTCCACCCATGTTGCTACAAATGGCACTATTTCATTCTTTTTCATGGCTGAGTAGTATTCCATTGTATAAATATACCACAACTTCTTTATCTAATCATCTGTCGATGGAAACTTAGGTTGCTTCCAAGTCTTGGCCATTGTAAACAGTGCTGCTGTGAACATTGGGGTGCATGTTCAAATTAGAGTTCCCTCCAGATATATACCAAGTCTATTTTTAGTTTTTTGAAGAATCTCCAAACTGCACCAAACTACATTCCCACCAGCAGTGTAGGAGGGTTCCCTTTTCTCCACACCCTCTCTAGCATTTATCATTTGTGGACTTTTTAATGATGGCCATTCTGACTGGTGTGAGGTGATACCTCATTGTAGTTTCAATTTGCATTTCTCTGGTAACTAGTGATATTGAGCACTTTTTCATGTGCCTATTGGCCATTTGTACATAATCTCTTCTTCATCCTCAATTCTCTAGATCCTCAGAGCATGGCCAGGTTAGGCACACCTCAGCAGGCAATGCACATAGCCTGAAGGTTGGTTGTCAACTTCCTTCTTTTTCAGGATAGACATATTTTACTGTAAACCTGTACGTGTCATGATTGCTCCAGTCTGTGAGAAGCTGACAGTCATGGCAAGTGAGCTCTCCTGCCACTCAGACGTCTCCTCCCCCCAGTCTCATGTTGCACTGAAGGAGAGCAAGTGGAGGAAGTTATAGACAGTGACCTTCCTATTCACATTGTAGACACCAATGTTTTCCCGCCAAAGCTAGCACAAGTGTAACCTCCATCAGGAAGTTCCGCCTTGCATGTCCCGTGGGATTTAGACCCTCATCAGGTAGGATGCCACGTCTCTGACGAACTTAACCAACCCCTAGAGGAGTCACTTCTGTCCTTGTCTGTTTCTCCCAGTCTGGAAGCTTTTGTGAGAGCTTTCCTATTGCCTGGAAAATCCTGGCACATTGGAAACATTCAACAAAATGCTTGTTGAAATGAATGTCAAATTAAGGATCACCTGGAGTTTTATTGGATTTGTCACAATAAAGGCCAAACTTAATAAGATAATTCTAAAGATATTTTGGAATATTTTCCACTTTCCCAGGTTTTTAGTGTTGTGTTACTATGGAACTTGCTTCCCCATAATGCTAAACAATCCACGCATACTGGGATGTGCAGATATACACTACTGTACATAAAATAGATAAACAACAAGCCCTGCTATGTAGCACAGGGAACTATATTCCATATCTTGTAATAGCCTATAGTGAAAATGAATATGAAAAGGAATATATACGTGTTTAACTGAATCATTGTGCTGTACACCAGAAACTAACATGACATTGTAAGCTGACTATACGTCAGTTAAAAAATACATGCATATTCATTTGACTTCAAGTACTGGGGTATTTAGCTTTCCATTGGCAGAAGCTACAAGATTAGAGTTGAGAAATGAGTTTGGCAAATGGAGTCCTGGAGCCATCGACGTCGGAGAGTCAGCCCAGGTGGTGTTGTGCCCTTGGACGTAAAGGTTTGGTTGCTGGCACTCAGGCTGACTCCATCCATGATGGCGGTTCGGGAGAGAGTCTGTGATGAGCGCTTACTTTGTCCAAGCTCTTGAACTTGATAAATGTGGGTAAGAAGGCGGCTGATCAAAGAGTGTTGAACAATAGACATTGTTATTTAAAATTGTAATTATTCGACACATTGTGATAAGACTTGGCCACTGCTTAAATGAAAAAAAAAAAAAAACCCACATAGCAATCAAGTAATTACAATCAAAAGGTTTGTATAGCAGATTTATTTAAATTCCTGATTTTCTTAAAACTCTACTGGAATTGGATATAAAGAAGAGTCAGAGCATTTAATATTGATGTTGAGTTAATAGAGAGTTAAAATTCATTTTTTCTTCAGTTGCACTATCTGCCTAAAATGCCCTTTACAAGATCATTTTTGTACATGAAATTTTGCACCTCATTACTCCTAATTACATCCTTTAAAAGGCATCCTTTGAAAACGCCTAGTGAACAATGTGGGATAAAAAATACTTATCTTTCTTCTGTTCTTGTTAATTGTTGAGTCTTATTCTTACCTGCAACTTCAGCATTTATCTCTTTCTATCCCAAGTAAAATGCTTTTTCACCCCCTAAACTTCAGAGACTTTTCTTTTGAGGAACAGGGAGAGAAACTTACCATTTTAATGAACCCAGAAGCAGCAGCTTCCTCTCCATCCTTCGCCACTGTCTTTCTATCTTCCTTACACCACGTAACACAGTCTGCTTAGCACTTAATGACGCAGTACTGGCTTTGGCTGCAAGACTATAAACCTTGCGAGGACAGGAGCAATATCTTACTGATTTCTTGAATCCTTATCATAGCTGAACTGGTGCCGTGAGAAAAGGATGCATCAGACACTTATTGTTGAATAGAATGACCATAGTTTTGCTGTCTTAAAAGGCATCCTGCATTATCATGAATGTTTCCAACCATTAGAAATGCTCTATTGTGGGATTGTTTCTGCTTTTATCTTCCACCAGGTCGCTCACTGCGTGAAACTACTTGCAATGTGTCCAGCCATCCTCCCATGTCCGTCTAACAGATTCTTGAAGATACCGTATTTCACATCTGAATATTTTTCGATACCCTTATCCTCACCACCAGTTTGTTCCTATCTTGATTTAGAATTGAATGGGCCCAGTTGCTGTTTTGAGGGCTGCCCTTGTGTATGGCTGTTAAATTCATATGAATAAGTGGAGATCAAACTCGGATATAGCCTCCTGAGATGCTGAGCTGGAATCAGTAGACCCATCATTGCTCGTGCTCTAGTACAGGTTTTCTGCTAACTGCTAGTAATGGTGTCCACACGTATGTGGCTACTTTTAAAATCACATGCTTGTGTTCAATAAAGTTTATTTTCCTTTTACTAGAAATCCAAGCTTTTCTTAACTTAAGTCGTCATGATTTGATTCTCGTAATTTTTGAAGGAGGACCTAAATGTGCGATTTTATATCTCTTCCTAATATAGGTGGACAGAGAGAGAGAGAGAGAGAGACAGAGACAGAGAAAGAGAGAGAGACAGAGAGAGAGAGAGACAGAGAGAGAGCTAATAATTCTTTTTTGGGGATGCTTATTTTGCATCAAGTACTTCACATACATTATCTATTCCCACAATCACCTCATGATGGAAAAGCTATTACTGTTCTTATTATGAAATGAGGAGATAAGGGTACTGAGGGTTAGGAAGATAAAACCAGCACGTTGCCCCTGAATCCTGGACCACAACAGTTTTTCCCCATCACCACTCTGCTTGATAAGATGTTTTTTGAGTCAACATATATTTGCCTTTTCTCTGCTGTTGCATAAACGTTGAGATACCAGGAAGACTGCTGGTTGAATGAGGTACCTTTGGGAATGCTCACAGAGCTACGGGCCCACGTGCTGAGGGAGGGGCTCCTCCTCTCACCTCCAGTGAAGTTAGAGGGTCCTCTGGCGACACTCTCTTTCCTTCCTGAATCTATTGCAGTACTTATAATATTTTTAAGAAGAAAAGTCTAAGCTGAGATCTACCTCTTGGTGGGAGCAGCTGTGGAAAGACGGGGCTCTGGATCTTCTCTCAAAGCAGAGCATCTGGCAGGTGCCTTCTCTGTTCGAAGGCAGGGAGAGCCCTGTGCTAATGCCCCATGATGTTCCTTCCTGGCTGGAAAGCGTCCTATACAGACCGTCTTGACAAGAGGGTTCATTTATGTATCTCCACAGTTTTGGAGAAGTTTTGAGGGTTTTCCCATTTCTTGGTCATTTGCAGAGTATTCAATAAAACTCATTGGAAAATATACCTATAGAAAGGGTTGGATTACCTCTATTGAGAAGCTGATTGGAAAAAAGAAAAGGAGGATTTACTATTAACATGGTGTTGGATAAGAATAAAGGGCATAGCTTAATGGTCAGACCGTGTGGGTGGGACGACCAGCTCCCCTCTACCCTGTCGGTGTTTTGCTCCCAAGATACTGAGATGTCTCAGACACCCTGTCAAAGATCCCAAGAGCTCCAGAGCTAAGTCTTAAATGTCCCCATGTCTCCTGTCTTTCAGATCCCTTATAGAGAACTGCACCTGCCTTGTTACGTTGGTTCTGACATGACCTCATCTTTTCTCAGTAATAACACTAAACAGAGTCCCTTTGAATCACAGCTTCTCCATGAAACATGGAGGGCACACAAGCACACTGCCCACAACTGGCTCCTTTACCTCTCTATTCATGGCTAAAGTTCCATTCTCTGAGTGTGTGTGCATCTGGTAATGAAAAAGAAAGGTCAGGGAAGGAATGACCACTGGGCCATGATGCCAAATGTACGCAAAGCTCTGAAGAAAGTCCTGAGGGTTAGGCTGGAGGAATCTACATAGTGATCCTAACCTGTATGTTAATCTGTCCTGTAGGAGGGAACCAGGCTGCATCCAGAGCAACATGGCGAGAAGTCACCAAGTCGCGGTTATGAACTCACATGACTCCTCTGGAACATGTGGTGAGGATATTTGAAGCTTTATCAAACACCTGGAGATGTTCAATTCCTCATTTCTTGCGTGTGTGATTTATTAACAGTTCTGCTAATGCAGATAGAATGCAACCCCAAATTACAGCAGCGGGCGGGGCTGAATGCAGTGCACAGTGTGCTATTCAGGGTACAGGCTGTCTGCAACCCAGTTGATCATTTTTGAATCATCAGCTCCATCTTTATGTTAAATTAACAATTTAACAGCTGCTTTCATCAAAGTTCTTTTGTGTCTATCAACTTGATACTGTCAGTTTTTTTTCTTAAATGCAATTTCCAAGATCATTTCTGTATCTTTTTAGTCTCAGATTACTGATTTGCATGGTTGCTCAATTTATATACAAATGTTCAGGCATTTATACACCATCTAGGGAGCAGGAAACCTCCTCCACGGCTCTAGAGAATAATTTAATCCATCTTACCGCTCACTTACTTCAATTTCTACTTCATTAAGGACAGGTGATGAATAAATGCAGTAAAACATGACCGAGCAGAGGTACATTGGTTCCCAAATAAGAAATATTCTAAAGCAAAAGAACGACTAAAGGTTCTATTTTCACAAAATTCTAATAAGTGGGGACACTGGAAAATGAGGCAGACTTGTCATAGAAGGCAGGGCTTTTCCCACCTTTAATGCTGGTCTGTCCAGGTGGCTATACCACCAACCTGGTGGCTGACACAGGAGACGTTGATTTCTTACAGTCCTGGAGGCTGGGTGGCCTGAGGACGCAGTACCAGCCGATTCGGTTCCTGAGGAGGGCTCTCCATCTGGCTTGCAGATGGTCACCTTCGGGTGTGTCCTCACATGGCCCTTCCTTGGTGTTTGCACACACGCGCGTGCACTCTGGCGTCCATTCTTCTAAGAACAGCAATCCCAGCAGCAGGGTCCCAACCTCAGCTTCTCTCCTGCACCTAATTATTTCTCTAAGTCTCCATCTGCAAGCACCATCACCCTGGGCTGAGGACCTCACATATGAGTTTTAGACAAAGGGCACCATTCAGACCACAGCACCTTCCATAGCTCAGAAAATATTTTAACTTTAGATGTAATTTATTTTACAATTGTCATCATATGCCTGAGTTCTGGGAGGTAGTGATACAGCCTCAAGGCGCTGAATCCAAAAGAAAGCATTACCATGACGATGCACCTAGATTTTCAGGGAAAATCTGTGGAATGCTTTGACAGAAGTCACTCGAATCTGATAGAAGCTGCTCCGTCGGCCTCAGAACCCAGGTTCTCCTGATCTGAGTGGCCTCCTTGAGGACTCAGTGTAATTCTCTATTGCAAGTTGAGTTGAGAAGGAAGAGAACCTATTGTTTGCCTCTGTGAGGAGTGTCACTCTAGCCCCTTTCAGCAGTCCCCAAAACAGGGGCTGCTCAAGTCTGACCGTTGCTGGAAGCTGTGGGACCAGATCCTGCAGGAAGCGCTGGGGAGGGTGGAAGGGAAGGAGAATTCCCGGCAGACTCCATGAGGGGTAACTGGAGTCAAGGGGCCAAGAGCAGGGCACCAAATGCTGACGTCAAGTCTGGAGGATCAGGGCTGACTTGGGTGGGGTGACAGAATCACAGATCTGGGTAAGTGGGGCAACGTCGCAATGGGAACTGGTCCAAGACCCAACAGCGCTTAGACAGCCGCGGCTTGACTTAGCACTGCTGGGCTCCAGACGGAGAGAAACGTGTGCATCTGGACTAAAGGGGCAGAGGCAGAGTGGACTCTACAGCCCCCAGAGGGGTAAGGCAGCACGCGCCCTGGCCGCCGGGACACGGTGGCTCCGGAAGCCTCTGCTGAGGTTCAGCATACGACCCGTGCTGGCTTCATCCTCGCCTCCCGCAGCGTTGTAAGCTCGTCCTCCTCTTCTTGCTCTGGTTCCCCACACAGTACGTGTTGGTGAACGATAAAGATTCGAGGTGTGCTGTGCCTTCTTGCACAGTCACGTACACCTGTGAACCTCACTAAAAGAGAGAGCTTTTTATCTTACTCTCAAGCTCTCATATCAAGGATCTAATGAGCTCTAGGTCCTTTCTGTACAAGAGGTTTTGATTTGATGAGGGAAGTAAGCTAATTTGACTTAGCCCCAGGCTCCTAAGGGAGGGGCACTGAATGGAAAGGGGTGCACAGGTGGTCCCCAAAATTAAAAACAAATGATGCAAAGACAGCAGAAGCTGATGAAAGATCTTTCTGATTGTCCAGGTTTTGACAAGTTTCAAATGACGTTTTATTAGCAACCCAGCCTCCGATTCTTGTTTTGGGAGATTTTGTTTGGTGATGATAATGAGCTTTGCCAAAATTTTGTCATCAACCTACTATCACAAGTACTCCTATCAGAATAATTAGAATAAAGAAGAATTGAGGGCACATGAAATTAACAAGCATTGTGGAGAAAAGGCAATTTCTGAGCAGTGCTGCGGATTCTATGCAGATCTCCAGGGTTGGATGAACCAGGCACCCTGGCCTGACAGTGACCAGTATAGGATGTTTCTCTTCCAATAGGTTGGTGGGTACCAGTGTGCTCCCCCTCTGAGACAGCTGCCAAATTGTGACGAGGAAAGGACGGATCAACGCTATTGAGTTTCAGAAACAAGCCTGCTTGGAAGTCCTGGTGGTTAAGAGGGGTCAGTTGATTCCGAGAGTCTGAGATAAGCCATTTCTCTAATTTGTCCACCTTTTAGGAGCCAAAGGTCACCAGCTACCCACCAGCCACATCAGAACCATTGGGTTTCCATCCCAGAGCCACTGAGTAAGTGTCACCAGGATGGACCTGGGGATGTGTATTTACCAGGATAACCAGGAGGGTCTAGTGCACTCCCAGGTTTAGAGAAAACCATTCTAGAACCTTCCTTGAAACTTTCAGAGCTATGATTCTCGAACTTCGCTTCCTATCAGAATTATCTGGGGAGTTTTTAAAGAGCCTGACACCCAGCCTACACTCTGTACCAATTAAATGTGAATCTAAGAGGTTGGGATCAAGGAGTCGCTGTCTTTACCTCCTAGCAGGTGTTTCCAATGCGCAGCAAGCGTGAGAACCACCTTTCACTTGGAGTGAAATGCGCAAGGGAAGGGTCCTTCCTGGCTGCACTTCGCGGGGCTGGGGTAAGGAGGGTGACATCACAGCTCTGCCTGGCAGGGACGTCCCTGGGGATGGCTTTGCAACAGCAAGTCTTGTTCATGCCAATCAAACTGGCAAAAGACCACCTTGCACCAAATGGAAATTATTAGTCTGTGAAGAATATTGGCGAAGCAGCAGGGAATGCTTTGAAGTGTGGCAGACTCAGGGTCTCAAGATCTGGGTCTGTTGTTTGTCACCGGAAATAGTCCTCAGCAAGTCATTGGATTACTCTGACCTGCAGGTTTCTCACCTGCGAGGCGGACGTGGCAGTCCTCGCCGTGTGCTTACTTGCATGTCCTATCAAAGGAGCTGACGTCTTCAGATGCGCAGAGAGCTTTGGACTGGAATCAAGAGAGCTGCTTGGAATCCCCTGCTGAAATCTGGAGTCAAGTCTTCACTGATTAACATTTATGATTTTTCTTACTTGTTTCTGTTATTAAACACTTTCACAGCCCTGTGTAAGGCTGGTGCTGCTAAATGTGCTGCTCTTTTGTCTTAGAATGATTTTGCGTCGCGTGTTCATGCCTGGCCCACAGATGCTGCAGTGTGGATGCTTAGCCACTGCTGCCGGGTATGAGGGAAGATGAGGAGGACCTTTGTTGCCTGCGTTTCTGATAAAGTCCAGACCCATCTGGAAGCCATTTGGAGTTCATGGGCAACTCAAATAGGTCATAAAATACTAAGAACTCAAGAGAAGAAGAAGAAGAAAAAAAAAGACCAAGGTTGAATTAGAAGTGAAGGTCTTGGCTCTTATCTTAATAGTGCCCCCCTGCTTGTCACAGCCGCCACCTGTGAGGTGAGTCTCTGCGGCAAAGGGAGGGGACTGCACGTGGGGGACGGCGGCCGTGAAACTCCGCGGGCGGCGAAGGCATCTGTGTGACTTGTCAAACCTTGGAAACGAACGTCCTTGTGTGATCGCTGGTGTGAATCCGCAGGTGTCCCCGTCCACTCAGGTTCCGTGAGGCACGTTACCCTTCACTGTCTTCTCTTCAGTGCAGAGCTCGGAAGGCTTTGGGGGTCTTGAAAGGTGGGTCCTGGTGTTAGTGAGTATAGAAGTGCTTAATCCTGGGACCTTGCCCATGGAAGACATTCTGTCTGCATTTGTGAAATACGAATCACTTGCATGAATAGCATGTTTGTGTCAAGCTTTGAGCACACACACTGTCAGCAGAAAAACACGGCTTCAAAAACAAGCCAGGATGAAAAGCTCGCTTGATCAATAGAGGATTAGAGCCACTGGAGTCAGATCATTTCCCTCGTATGTGTTCTCAGTCTCTGAGATGCTTATAAATACAAGGGTGACCGTCTGTAGGGGCTGAGACTAAATTTTATTTTTTATAATTGACAAAGAGTTGAAATTCTAGGACTCGAAGAGACTAGAGACCGATCAAAGGGCTCTTCCCCCGACCATGGGTCCTTGCTTGAAACCACATGGAGCCGCGTTTAGCTTTTCTCACATGGATTTCAGCTTTCAGATTGTGTGAGTGCAGCCCCCACCTTCAGAGAGTAGGATGAATTCTCTGGAAATCTAGACAACCTGCGTGCTCCAAGTCCTTCACTGGGGAGGGACGGTGGACCCAGGACTTCTTTCAGCCCTGGACGGTTTTCATGAAGAGGAGGGAGGTACGTTTAACCCATTTTCAGTTGCTCCGAGGGCTGAAATTGTAGGCGGTGATGAAGTCCTGCTGGACTGGGGGAACTCCAGTTTGATGTCCCCGTTTGTCACCTACCACGAGTCGCTCCGTTTCATTACAGTGGACATTCATCCGCAAGCTGACCCAGGTAAGGCAGGCGGTTCTCACAGAAGCTTGGCAAGTGGTAGACTGTCTGCTTCCTGCAGTCTGTGACGTCGCCTGCCAGTAAATGTGCCCCGGGTCTCAGTGCCGGTCTCGGTAGTTCAGCAGACGAATCATCACTCGTCATCACCTTGAAAGGCAGGAATTACCCTAAGTGTGTTCGGGGAGGTCAGGGGACGCTGAGCCTACAGAGAACAATGTGGCCATGAGTCTCCCGCAAGGGTCTTAAGAAAATACCAGATTGCACTCAGCTGCTGTTTCCAGGGTTCCGTCACCCGAGTCTTCCTTCCCGAGGTTCAGTCGCCTGAGTACTTCAGCCAGTCTCAGGGCGGGAGGAGACTGGGGGTTTCAGCCCCCCCGGCCAGAGGGCTTGAGGTTAGGTTGTCTTCACAGCCATCCCGGTGTCTCCGTGAGGAGGGTGAGCCCCGGGCGCTGTGTGGACCCTCGGTCTTACTGCCTTCGTCCCCAATCTTGGCCTCAGGCTTTCTTTGTTTCTGACCTTCTGCCTGGGGCCACTTAATCTAGCATTTTTTTTTTTCTTTCTGGATTTCTATGTCTAGATTCTATTTTGCTGCGAATGGATTTATGGACCACGCCTACACGAGCTTGAAGGAGCTCGCCTCCTCCGTGTGCACCCTCCGTCCTAGCCCACCAGCTGGGATGGAGCCGACTGGGCTTGCAGACATGTCGGCCTTCCCCCCACCTGTGGTGCCCGTGGTGACTGTGGTCCCGCAGCCATCCTCGGCTCCCCGCCCCTGTGGGGTCCACCTCAGCTGAGGATGGTCCTTCCCGGGGTGACCTGCAGCTGGTGGTTGAACCCGGTCACGTGTAAGGGCCCAGGCCCGTCTGCATGATGGGAGCTGCTGTGCAGAGCGCCCCGCGGGGCTGCAGAGCGGCGGCCCGCCCCCCGCCCAGCCCGGCTGTGACTCCCCCTCCCCGGCCGGGGCCTGCCCCGGCCTCTTCTTTTCACGGCCCTGGTCCCTGATGACTACCATGTCCTCCAGACTGTGGGCTGGCCTCCGAGAGCCCCGCCTGGGATTGTGTTTCTAATTTTTTTTTTGAATTGCTCACTTTATTTTTTATAGTGTAGATTTTTCCTATTTGACATTTTTAACACCTTCATTGTGGTCTGGTTCCTGTGCAGTGAACTGCGCATAGTTCAGACGTACAACTTGATGAGCGGGGGCAGACGTGGACGCCCATGAAGCCCCCACCACGGCCAAGGTGGCCAAAATCTCCGTCGCGCCCCAGGAGGTGCGATTTTTGAGTTGCCAGTTTATCCCTTCCCACCTCCTTTACTCCTCGACTGTGTCTCTAATATCGATTCTTTGTCTGAGTCAGGCCTGCTTGCTCCTAGGAGGGCATTAGAAACAGGACTGCAGCTGCCTCTCAGGGACATATCAGGTCCTGAGCTGCAGTGTCCAAATCTATCTGAGCTGAAGGCGCGAGCCCCCCCCCCCCCAACGACCTCCCACCCATATGACTCGGACGGCCTCCAGGTAGCCCCAAGGGCCTTGCCCAGGCTTCCTTCGCTCTTACCTTCTGTGATAACACGCACCTGCCTTTTGATGAAACTACCAAAAAGAGAGGTTCACCTTTTATGAACAAAGAAAATTCCACCTTTTCCTTGTTGCTAAAACATTACTTTTTGAATAAACTTTATCAGCGTTTGACTGGAGTCCTGGATCAAACACTTACCACTTGAGTAGCATTTCTGTCTCGGGTCCTTTATCTGTAAAATTAACTAATGCCCCCTGACTTACCTCTTTGCAGGGCTGACGTGATCAACAACATTTAAACGAGAACGAAGAAATAAGGACACAAATATTTTAAAAACGGAGACGTAACTGGGAGGAAGTACGATGACCAGAGTTTTATTTTATAATGATTTGGTAGCTGCGGGTTAGAAATTGTTTGGAACCGCCCTCGGTTTCTTTTCTAGTTCCATTTGTGGCCGGTGTCTGACGTTTACAAGATGCTATGACAGGGTGCAGCTTTCGCTGGGGGGACAGAGTTGTGTTCCAGCCCCGGCTTTAGTGGCTCATATGGTGAGTGATCTCCTGACCTTGGACTCATTAACTTCATCCTCTGGCGAAAGGGACACACCAGCTATAAGGCACTCTTTGTTAGCACATTTTCGTCTGTATTTCTGGGGGTCAGAGACACTGGTGCCCAGCCTGAGTGTGTAATCAGAAGTCTAATCTCTTCGCTAGACCGTTTTGGGGATCCACAAAATTCACTGAAATCAAGCGACGGCGTGATGGAAAAATGTAGAAAGCTTTGTAATACTTCTTGGATGATAAGAGCAGGTAATAAAAATAAGAACCATGATACTTTTGAAATCTCAAAGCAGCAGAACCGTGATTCCACATCTAATCCCAGAACAAAATCGGGGGATCACACCAATCCCCGGGGCCCGGCTGACCTCCGTTGCAAATAGTAACCCTCCTGCAAGTCTTCATCAAGGTCAGATTTTACAAACTTTCCTAGTTTCATCTGGCGACAGAACCCTACCTCTGTTTTTTGCTGAGCCATCATGCGGTGTGAGGGAAACAAGGAGGTGACGCTGAGAGAGGTTTTGTGTTGTGTTTTGTTTTTATAAAAACATAAGATTCTTTTTAACAAACAAGCAGGAAGCACCTACCCTGTCGGCACTCCCCAGGGGCACAAACACGAAAATCAAAATCGTTCATGCATTTTCTTCCAGACTGCATCCGGCCTCGCTTTCCCAGGGGGCAGGGTGTGTGCTGGGAGCTGAGAGGGTAACCCTATCTCCCCGCACATCTGGGCACTCGCTTCCCTCCTACAACCCGGGCAGAGAGGGACTTCAGAAAGGCTTCAGTCGGAAGAGCCAGGGAAAGAAAGACTCCTTTGGTTGCGGGTGGATTTTTATTCTGAATGGATTTGTCTGTGTTTGCTCTAGTCTTTTGTTACTTTATTCATTTAGAGTTTCTGTTTTCCAATCTGGGTGGACGGATACTGTCTGTAGAATACGATCAAACTAAAACATACTGAGAATTAGGACGGAAATACAGGGCAAAGCACAAGCTCCACCTTCATCCTCACCGTCACTATTGTTAGATTTAAGAGACAAATTCAACTGTCCGTTCTGTTTCCTTACTTTCTTTGTTGAGAAGCCCGCATCCGCAGACGTGGGCCCTGCTCCGGGCAGTGATGCTGCTGGCCTGAACCAGAGGGTAAGATTTCCTCCATTAACCGTTACCCCTTCCACCCGAAACTTTAGTCTGTAAGGAGTTTGCTCAGCAGAGGAGGAGGGGAGGCAGGCGAGGCAGGAAAGGGCAGAGGGACCCTTCAGCTTGAGTGAGGCTCAAATGTCATGTACTTGCCCTGGGAGTGGAGGCTCCAGAGCAAATGATAAAGGTCTGAGAGAAACGCGAGGGGACACACTGTGAAAGCTCCAAATGTCAGGGTGACGTTCTCTTTCCTCTGAATTTGGAAGCATTGATGAGTTTAAACTTTGTTTTCCTGACTCTGAGTTGATTGTGTACTATTATTATTAATGTGGAAAAATCCAGACAAGGGTAAAGGAAAACCCTTGGTAAGAACTCCGTCAAGGGACATAAAATACTTGGAGAATTTCCCTTTAGGTCTTTTATGCCATCAGGTTTTTCAATACTTAATGTCACACATAATACATATTATTTTTCATATAAAGCGGTAAAATGGTCAAATCTCTGTTTTATTACTTTGTTTTTACGTTTTTGATAGGTAAATACAGTTGCATTCATCTATGAATCAGAAGGAACCATTACATCTTTTTGGTGACATTTACATGATTTGCAATTTATTTGCCAATACAAATAGCAATGAAGTCGAAGTTTTTTGTGCTCATAGATTTTTATAAAGTTCATGTGTTTACTGGTTATTTGTATCTCTCCTGTTGTTAATTACCTATTCAAGTAGCTGTGTTTTCATTTACCTGATAGAAAACCAGTACTTCCCATGTCGATGTGTGCAAATTCCTTTTCTGCACGCCATTGGTTGGTCATACTATTTTCTATGTTTTCTTTCAATGTTAGTGTCCACATTTAAATTTATTGTTACCTTATGTTGTTCTTTCTCACCTCTAAGCTGGGGTAGCTGCTCTGCATCATGGAAAGAGTATCAATGAGAGAAAGAACGAGGCTCCGAGCCCTGGTCTGACTCCCCTGATTGGCGGGGACAGTTTATCTGACCTCGCTGAGACACGTGACCTCATCCTCTCTCCTCTGGAGTACTGCTTTGGACCAGGACCCTCCTCTCTGGGCTTCCTTTGGCTTTCTTGTTGGTTTGCCAGCCTCAACCCCCGATTTCTACTTCGTGGTCCAAGATGACGGACGGCTCAGCATTCCCCAGCATGTCCATACTGCAGTGGAACGGGCTGGTAAGTGCTAAGACGAAGGCAAGTTCTTGAAGTCATGTGTGATTCTTCAGCACATGCTCTGCTGGTCATACATTAATCATGAAGCCACATTTGGTTGTGAAAGGAATCTGTTATTGAGGACACTAGGAGACAACTGGGAGGGTCCACCACAGTCCACCCCTCCAGCCGCCCAATGCCTAAGCTCAATTTTCTTCCATGTGGGACCTGCTTATAAGACCCTCTCTCCCTTAAAGGACACCCAGCTACTCCATTACTTCATCTAGATTGAATTCCAGGATCTCTGGGTGATGGAAAGTTCTGTCCACCAGGTTTGAATGTGGCTTTGAACAATTCGGTCAGCTATGAACTAAACTATAAGTTATCTACCATTTACACCCCAAATTCCATGACATATAAAGGGAGAGCCACAACATAAAATACCATTTATGGGGATTGTCATTCTAAGGGAAATAAGCTAGAAAGAGAAAGAAAAATACCATATGATATCACTCATATGTGGAATCTTAAAAAAAGAAAGAAAGAAAAAAAAAAGGACACTAGTGAACTCATCTACAGAAGAGAGACAGACTCGCAGACATAGTAAACAATCTTATGGTTACCAGGGGAAAAGGGGTGGGAAGGGATAAATCTGGGAATTTGAGATTTGAAAATGATAACCACTATATATAAAATAGATTATAAAAAACAAATTTCCTTTGTATAGCACAGGGAATGATATTCAGTATCTTGTAAGAACCTCTAATGAAAAAGAATATGAAAATAAATATATGTATGTGTACGCAGGATGGGGACACTGTGCTGTGCACCAGACATTGACACACTGTAACTGACTACATTTCCATAAACAAAAATACCACTTATAAAAGAAAAAAAACGAGAAACCCGCATAGCAGTCGCTTTCCATAGTGATAATCAAATGGGGAGTCAGAACATTCTTGTCAATGATTCTCTGACCTGGCAGAGAAGTGGAGGTCTCTGGTAAACCCATCCGACAGAAGCCAGTGCTTCCCTGGAGGAACTAGTGTCTCCATCCTCCTCTGCTGCCCCAGCTTAGCCCTCAGCGAGGTTCTCATTCTTCGTTTCCCAGCTCTCATGGGAAATGGTGCTCTTCCGAGGGGCCGCACGGTCCTCCCGCCGACAGGTGCAGCTGGGCAGCTCAGAGGTGCTTAGCACCAAAGACTCTCTGATTTGAAGAAGCTGGGTTTGTCTTTTTTTGGAGATTTTTTTTTGTATTTAATTTTTTTTTATATTTCACTTATTTATTTATTATTATATTATTTAATTATTGTATTCTAGGGGGGTAATTAGGTTTATTTATTTTAGAGGAGGTACTAGGTGTTGAACCCAGGACCTCACGCATGCTAAGCATGCACTCTGCCACTTGAGCTATACCCTCCCCCGGAGATATTATTTTCTCAAATATTTCTTAGGTATATTAGTTTTCTAGAACTGCCATAATGAAATATCACAAACTGAGTGGCTGAAAAGAACAGAAATTCATTATTTCACGTACCTGGAGGGCAGCAGTCCGAGACCAGGTTGCCTGCAGAAGCACGCTCACTCTGAGGACTCAAGGGAAGGATGCATTTTTCTAGCTTCTAATAGTTTGGTTTGTGGCAACACAGCTCCAGTCTGATACACATCTGTGTCCAAATTTCCCCTTTTTATGAGGATGCAGATCATACTGGATTAAGGGTTCATCTACTTCAGTATGACCTCATATTAACTAATTGTCCCTGCAGTCACCTTATTTCCAAATAAGATTTCACTCGGAGGTTCCGAGGGTCAGGACTTAGATATATGAATATTTTGTAGGGGGACACCCACAACGGGAGGCTTTGGGACTATTTCCTTCTGGTAATTTCCATGTGTCAGTGATCATAGTCAAAACATTGATAGATATGAATGCAGTTTCTGAGCCTGAAGACGATGTGTTTTATTTACTGGTCTCTGAGCTCCACCGATCCGTTGTCTCATAGCTAAACAGTCATTGCCTTGGGGCCATCTGAAGCAGCAGATTTTGTAGGAAAACCTTCCATTTTTTTCTTCAGTGTATTCCATTTCTGGATGCAGATTAGCTAGATTTAACATAAATTTCTCTCTCTCTCTCCTATTCAGTTTTGCTGAAAGTCATCCAGAATTAGCCAATACACAGAACTGTTAGGACACAGGCTTTTTGCTTTTTATTGCTTTGTGTTCCCTGCACATGTTCCACTTTTGGATTCAGCCGTTACCAATAGATCCTCATTCCAGGAGGCATTCGGAAGAAAAAGAAAACGGGGAAACATACTCTTTCCCTTGAAGGAAGTGACTCTAAAGTCAGGCAGGTTGCTTTCATTCTCATTGGATGGGTTACAACTGAGTCATATGATCACACCTGATAGTAAGATGGTGGGGAAATGTGGCCCTTCCCAAGGGGACTAAGAGCCCAAATAAAAATCACTCCACCAGGCGAGAAAGAGAGAATAGATTTTAGGGTATAATTAGCAGCCTGTGTCACAAATATACATTATAAATTAAGACCTTCAAATCTTTGTTAAAATAAAACAAATTAAAGGAAAAGGGGGCTGATGGAGCAATGGAATGCCTACTCAATGGATAATCTGGGCTTAAATCTGAACTCTGTCCCCAAGTGCATCACCTTGGATGAATATTTCCCTTTTTTGATTTTCCTCATCTGAATTATAAAAATTTGGACTAGAATAGCATTTTCCAAATATGGTTCTATCGTATAGAAAATCTTAGCGAGAGTAATGGCTATACTGTGACAAACAATTTTTATACACGAAGTTAGAAAGTGACTCACAGTGTGTTCAGTGATCCACAATAATAATAATACAATAATAACACTATATCAGTGATTCACAATACGGATTCTGATAATCTTTCTGTAAATAACTTTTAGCCCATTGTGTCTTTATGTGTGAGTGTGTCACAGAATAATTCTATTTTCAGTCGTCTACTAACCTCATGTGAAATTCAGTGTGGGGGACATCACACTAAATGGCTTGTAAAGTTTCTTCCTGCTCTAAGCGTCTGCGATATTGAAGAACAACGCGAAGCTTTTACCACCTTCAACATCTATTCAATTATTTACTTGATCTATTTATAGCATCTCATACTTGAAACTGAGTTAAGGAAACTCACAACAAAAGACTGATAATCTGTGTATCAACAATAGACACTGAAATAGAAAAGCAAGACTAATTTCTATGTTTAAATTTTTTTATTGCCATATAGTTGACTTACAATGCTGTGTTAGTTTCACGTGCACGGCAAAGTGATTCAGTTATACATACATATATATACATACTTGCATATTGTATATTCTTTTTCATATTATTTTCCATTACTTGTTAGTAGAAGATATTGCATATAGTTCCCTGTGCTACACAGTAGGACCTTGTTGTTTATTTTATATACAGTAGTGTATATACTACACGTGTTAATCTCAAAAGGAGAAAGCTAATCTATATCTTAACATGAATTAAAATGTCAAATTTGTTAGCCGGTTGGCTAGTTAAGTACTTAAGCCCTGGGGAAATTGAGCTATTTGAGTTTGGAGGGAAAGGCTTAAGTCACGTGGGACCTGTCACTAGGGGCGGAGATGGGGGGAGGGTGGTTAGAGGGAATTGGTGTAGGACCCCCAGGCAGACAGACAGGGAGCATGCAGCCCTGCAGGGCAGGCCAGGCAGGAGGGACAGCCGACTTACAGACTTCCAGCCTCCTCGACAGTTTTGCTTAGGGCTGGCTTTGTGTGTGTGTGTAAATCATTCAGATAATTGCTGTAATTCTGTGCTTAGCTTGGCTGCTACGGCCCTTGGTTCATGAATATTCATAAGATCTACCCACACTCCACTCTTACTTAGATTTTCCTAGACAGCTTTCATGCTGAGGGTGCCAGCATGTTTGTGCTGGGGATGGCGATGGTAGTAAGTTCTTGCCTGGGTGGAAACTTCCCTGTGCCCACCCATCCATGTGATGATTAAAAAAAAAAAAAAACACTCTTGCAGAAGCTGGCTTTGCTTCCTGGTAGGTTTTGGTCTAACAAATTGATTCTTTCATTCCTAGTTCACCAAGCGCTGTACGGGGTGCTGGGGCTCAGGCACAGAAGAAGAGTGAGTACCAGTCCCAAAATGGGTACGTGATCTGACCACCAGGATACACTCACGAAGAAACCATCACAGAATAATGGCAGCTGCTAAAAGAGACTGAGCTCAAAATGCTGTGACTCTGAGTTGTTTAGAGAAAGTACACAAAGTCAAAATTGGGCATGGGTGAAATCAAGATTAATGAGGCATTGCTTCTCACAGGATTCAAATCCCAGAGTTGAGGCTTAAAATTACATCCCATAACCAATATATGCTCATTGCTGAAAATAAACGTAATAAAATGGAGAAAAAAGTCACTTGGAAATTTTCACCCAGTTTGTTGTATGTACTTGAAGACTTTCCCTGTGTGTATTTCTCTTTAGCAAGAACAACAAACAGCATGAGCTATGTAGAGGTTTATAACCTAGTTTTTTCAACTCAGCAAGTATTTGAACTAAATTTTGAAGAATGAGTAGCAAGTCCCCAGGTAAATGAGGTTGAGGAAGGCGGTTTAGGCCAAGAAAGTACAGGAACGGGTGGCACTTTCCACGGAAGGGTGCGCCTCGTAGGTCTTAGGTCTGAACGAAGCCCAGAGCTTTAGATGAGGATGACCCTGGGCAGGAGCTGGGGCCAGACAGTGCAGTGCTGTGCATCTCAAGGTCTGAGGAGCTGAGGCTTCATCCTGAAAGCAGAGGAAGTCACTGCAGAGTGGCAAAGAGAGGCACAGCAATTTGGAAAATCCCTCAAAGGATGGACAGAAGCAGCAGAAGCAACAGAAGGCTGTTCACTGACCACAGCCAGGCTGGATGGGAGCCAGTCACATACAGAAACAAAGCATGTGTAATAACGTTACAGTTGAGATACAAGGACATTCTAGGTATGGCTTCTCCTCCATCTTCCCCAATAGATGAGACCCTAAAAGTTTTAGCATCCCATGATCCAGCACAGAGGTTCATTTCATTTGGTGCTTCAATCCCAGGACTGGAGAGCAAATGAGTTAAAATTTGTTCATCCATCCAAGCCACAACTCAACTCATTCTAAAAGGACCGTGTTGATCACAGGACCTCATTTTTGTTGGAACACTCCAGTGCTATTGCTCCTACATTTACTGGGAGAACTGCATTCAATTAAAAAATACATTTAGAACAATCTAGTAAATATGTAGGTACAACTGAACTGGTTGCTGGAGATGGTTTTTATATAAATATATGAGGATATACATTTGGACTACAATGAACTTTTATGAAAAGATACAGCAAACTTGGGATTATCTCTGGGGTCAGAGTGGTTGTAGGGAGGAGCTGAGATCATTTCTGCGTTATTTTATATATTCTCTACTGTTGGATAAAGAATATATATGTAATTTTATAATAGAATAGTAACATCTTCAAGTTTTCTTTTTTACCTGGAAAAGATGCATTTGTAATGAAAGGAATTTAGAAGGAAAAGTGTATAGGACGGAGTACCTGATCGGGCATGTCAGGGAGGAAAGGAAGCAGCACACGGGTGATTCTATGGTTTCTGGCCCCCATTAGGGCACCATTTACAGTGGGGAGCACGAAAACAGGACAAGGAAACAGTGAGAACCCAAGACACACTTGAAGTGTCTTCCGATACTTGAGTTTAAGATGCTAAGAAGCTAGAGAGTCTCTTCAGTTGGATTTCAGAGGAAAAATTACATTGGGAATTCCAATTTCAGAGTCATCTGACCATATATGCTTATTGCTACCCTGGGGAAGGAAATAATCATTTCAAGAGTAGGGAGAAGGAAGTAGAGAGAACCCAGGATTGCGCCTTGGGAACACTAATATTTACAGGGAAAATAAAGAGCAATCACTGGTCAAAGGGAAAGAAAAAAAAGGGTTGAGACCAAGGAGCCACAAATTCGACAAGGGAGTGCTTCTCAGAGATGAGTGATTGGTTCAGCTGAATCTTGGAATCTGTCTTTCCTTAGGAAGGCACTGTGCACACGCTTGTCAGGGAGCTGAGTGGACTTGCAGGTGAGGAGACTTCCTGAGAAAAGCAACTGCTGAGCATGCCAGCTCGAGCACGACTTGCAAAGAGTTAGTCAGAAAACGAGAGACCACCCGAAGTCTCTAAGTAGTTTTTGTCTTGGTTCTAAAATACACTTGTCTGCGTTTGGGTTCCACAGGGAAAGAGAATGAGCACTTTGGATGAAAACACAAGAGGTGCTTCTTTAAAAACTGTTGGTATTGTCTAGACACAATTCAGGGGCTCTCAGAACACCTTTAGAGCAGACTGTAACATAGACACAAAGAGAACCATCTTCTCACTTCACCTCGGACTCTTCCTCCTGAGCCAGACCAGGGTGGCAATGGAGAGCCTCAAGAAAGGGAAACTCACTCTCAGGGAAGTGTAGTTATCAAGCAGGAGTGGGAATTCCCAACAGAATTGAATCCAGGGCCCAGAAGAGTGGGTCACGTCCATGTGCAGCAAAGGAATAAAGAAGAATTTGCAGTGATCAGCACATGGCGCCCGGGGCATGATCCACAGAGCAGAAGGGCCAGGAAGTTGCTAATGCTGCTTAGTGGGAGGTTGGACACGTGCATGAGAAATACACCTTCATTCGGAAAAGCCTAAGGCTAGAGGGCTGTGGAAGGGGTCCTGCGTGAAAAGTTTGGGGAAACGGTAGTAAAATTGCTAAATTTTCACATACAGAACAATTTTTTGTGTGCATTAAGTTGATTTAAACTAAAGGACTTAAGCTAATTATTTTTGAACAAAATCCACTTACGAAGATGTTCATGTAGCCCGAGGCACTACAGGATCCAATTTGTAAGATCAGTAACACACACCACTCTTTCTAAGAAAAGATGAGACCATAAGGCTCAAAATTTTTGCTAAGCACACAAACGACCACAACAGGCCATGAAAGCTGAAGGCATTAAGGCTATAAATTCAGGGTTATCAAACTGGACCCCACAGGTAAAGTTGGCCCAGTGTCTGCTTTTGTAAATAAAGTTTTATTGCAATGAAGACACCTTTGTTAATTCATGTGTTGTCTACGACTGATTTCCAGCAACAAATGACCAGTTGTAACATGGATCATGTAGCCTCAAAGACTAAAAAATACACTTTCTGGCCCATGACAGACTTCTTTATTGTAAAGATAAGAAGCACCCTTTAAACCGGCTGTTAGGTGTTTATTTACAATTTAGTAGCCGCATTTTGCTAGAAAGACCAGGCTAACCTCCAAAGTCCCAGAAGCTGCTGCCTCCCCAAGCTTTACACGTGCTGAACTCCATACTCACAGCATCTCTATGGCACAGATTTTGCCCGTGTGACGAAGAGTGTATTCTAATTTACAGGGCATCCCCACCCCCATTCCGCATGCTGACAAAGCATGAATATCCAGGCAGTTGTTCCCTTTAGAGCCACTCATTGCCAAGGTGAATGTCGATGACTCTTTGGGAAACCTTTTAGTACAATACGACGGCCCCGGTCTTTAATCGATTTCATGCAGTGAGCTTTTCCGAGGTCTGTTTCCCTCACTGTGAATGGACTTCCCCACTGGGCATCGAATTTCACAGAACTACCATACGAGAGAAGTGTATCAGTGAAAAAAAAAAAAAAAAAGAAAAGAAAAAGAAGTGCTTGTTAAAAATTCATATCTCTGGGACCTACCCCAGATCTGTTAAACTTTTTGGAGGAAGCCAGAAAATCTGACAGAGGGGTCCCCCCAAAACCTTGCGATTCTGGTGTAGATCTGTAATCCATATTTTGAGAAACACTGATCCACAGAATTATTTTCAGCCATAATGCTTCACAGCTCTGTGAACATTTAGCTTGCTTTACTTCCCATTTCTCAAATCATTCTCTGTGCGTCTATTTCTCTGTCTTTCAAAGCTGGAGAGTATTCAAGCCATGTGAGATTCAGTGTTGAAAAGGGTTTACACCAGTTGAAATTTGTGTTATTATATTTGTTTCATGCATTTAATTCCTGTTGAGACTTTAAGCACGGGCAGCTGGATCCCTATTCCAGGTGCTATGCTTCACAAACTGCTGACATCTTTCCTCTCTGTTAGACACCAGAGCCCAGCTGCACCAGCGCTGACAAACCTGCCACCTACATTAGCCTCCCGTTTGCCTGGGTGACCACCACTGAAGATGTGAAAGCATGAATTTGGAGTGGAATTTGCTGTCCGAGGCTCCTGGCAAGCATTCTTTGTAGCCTGGCTAGCTGAAGTATACGAGTAGTGGTTTCTTCTAGATTAGACAGATTTAATTATTCGAACTATTTCCTGGGAGAGAGAAGAGGCAACATAAAAGCTTAATGATTCATAAAAATTCCTGTCAGGAAAGCACTGAGGCTTTGTATAAGCATGGATTCTCCACCCCCACATAGCTTTTGCTAACAGGGCTCTCACATGATGTCTAATGCCCACCTCAGCAACTGCTGGCCCTAGAAAACGTCCTATAGCATCTGCCCTACTACTGAGGTGCCACAACTTTAAATTCTTTTGCTTTAGTACCTTAACATTAATATAACCAATATCATTTAACTGTATTTTAGTATATGGGATATCCGAGTCAGCAGACAGGGACTTTGGAAATTAAGACATAATCCTTGTTTTCCAGGAGTTTGGGAGTATAAACAAACACTTAAAGAGGGAAGAACTGATTATACTGTGTCTTGAGGGCAGGGCATACATTATAATCTTCCAACTGGATTGCAAGTCAGAGGTGAGGAAGCACCTGTGTCTTGGTATTTTTGTCTCCACCGTGGCCCTTGTCATCTCCCTCGTCAAGAACACGTACACAGCACACACCCTCTTGAATTGAATTAACTCTGCCCTTTTCCCCTAAGGGATCAGATAAGAGCCATAAAGTTTGTTTCCCCATTAGGAAATTAGCTGTTTTAGGTGAGTCTTGTTTTTTGTTTGTTTGTTTGTTTTTTTAATGATTTTTAGTGTTGAAAGTGTGTTTTGCCACCTTGGAACTCAAGCTCAGCTCCAGGTAAAGGCAGGAAGGCATGCTGGCTGGTTCCCTTCACCACAGCGATATTCTCAGCTATCATGCCACCTGCTAGGAACACCTACATCCCAGAATGTTCTACCCTCATGGATATATTTTTTTTCCTCTCTCTAATTTCCTCTTCTATAATCACTTGTCTTCTGACTAGTTTTTTTCAGAGCTCACTCAGTGAATAATAAGGGAATATTAGAAATTGGTGGTAAAAAAATCGAATGAGAAAAGTATAGTGTTTTCACAATATAGATTTGCATTTTTATAGGAACTTTTGAAAACAAAAGATCTTTAGCAAACAATGTGAAAAAAATTTTAAAAAAGACAAATGTCAGGAAAGTAAGAAAGACATTTTCAGATAGTTATGTTTTTGATGCTGACTTTCATACCAGTCTCCCTGATCTTACTTGAGATTAGAATGCCTTACCACCTAGTTTTGAAGGTAAAAGTCAGAATTTTTAAAATCAGTTTAGTTTTTAAAAAAATGCCCATAGCTTTTTTTATCCTGAGGACCTGGCTTATCCACAGTATAGTATCTTATCCTCTAACAAAAATAAAGTAGTCTTGAAAGAGTTTAAATCTAACTTTTATAAATCAGATCATGTTTTTTTCCTTATCTGTTATTCAATTTCTGAAGTAAGTTTCCTCAGAAATTACTCATGCTCCAAATACCCAATATTTTAAAATGTACTAAACATCACACAGTATGTGATTTCTATAAATAATACATAGTACACTTTTGATATGCAGTAGATCCAATAAAAAGCATCTCATTCTCCTTTTTTCCACATCCTTATCTGGTGCCATTGAATGCTTTCAATTTTAGAACTGGAAGAGCCTCATTGAATTCCAGACGGCATCAAATTTTTATAGGTGAACAGCCCTGCATACTTAGATGTGAACAGGTTTCCAAAGGAATACCTGGGGTAGACTCTAGGTTTCCTGGCTCAGGGTCTAACTTTCTAGCTCGCAGAAGGGCAAGAAAACGATTTGAGTTGCCAGAGTCAGGCCTGAGCAAGGAGACAGTACCGGACAATGTGCAAATTCAGGCGTGGGAAACGGACTTCCCAGACGCCAGGTGTGGGCTGGCGTTTATTAGCTTTATCACCTTAGAAGTGCCTTAGACCCTCTCCTCCTCAGTTTCCTCCTCTGCACAGGAAAGCACTGCCAGGTTTGCAGGTGGGAGCTAACCCTATTACTGCCCTTACTATTCTCTGTATGAATTGGTAGTTGCTGGACCCAGTGGACATTGTTGCAGATCCTCTCCGAGGAGGCAAGGCTCTCGGCAGATGGCGTCCCGCTCATGCACACACATCCTGTTCAGGAGTAATGGTGGCAAGAGATGATCAGTCTCATTCTACAGATGGAGAAACCAGAGCTGTGCCTTTCCTCATGGCCGTGCTGACTCAGCAGATTGTTAATGCCTGGGTCACTGCCTCCTGCCTTAAATCACACAGAGAGAGACAGAAGGAGAGAGCCCCGAACGGATCATGCCATTTTTTTAAAATCATCATGGAATTGCACGTTCCTGGAAGTTCTGCAGACGAGATGCTTAATTCAATATTGGGTGAGAAATTCATATTCCTATATCGTACACCAAATCAAAACTAATTTTTGGAGGAATGATACCCCAGATCCTGGTAAAGACAGAGGAACCTCATTAAACACAAATTCAGTGCACTAGGGAACAGATAATGACATGTTCTTTAAATAGCAAGGCAGTTGGTTCAGAGAGCAAGAGAATCTTATCAAGAGCAAGCTTGTCTTTACCTAGAAGTAGATTCAAACCAAGTGTTGAATTGATCAAGCATATATAATTTTTCATTTAAAAAAGGATGTTTGTTTTTACTGCCTTTTCTATGCTTCCTGTGTGTTTGCATCGATTCTCTCCATGAGCATCATGAGGCAGGTGGGCAGCGAGCGTCCTGCTCACTTGATGGATGAGAGGCTGGAGGAGCAGGGCGATCGGGGCTTGCTGCAAGGTCATGAGCCTCGTTAGTGTCGGGGCAAGACAACCTGCACGCCCCCCCTCCGTGCTTTCGGTTTTCCCACAGACTGCAGCTCGAACCCTGACCTGCTCCCGAGGGAGGACCCGGCAGGGCTCCTGAGCGTGTCTGACACCTTGTGTCACTTGACAGGACTCTGCAGTGGTGGTCTGGCCCGTAGCATCACGGGCTGTCCGTGTCTGTGTTAGGTTTCCCGCTCCACGTGCTCGTCAGGAGATCAGAGCGATGGGGGTGCCATCTCACTTCTTCATACTGCATTTTGAACTCTTGGTCCTCAAGATTTGAATGAGATGCAAGGGGCTTTGGCAGGGCCCTGATGGGATGCTTTCCGCATCATCAATCCCCAGCATATCCTTCAGCAAAACCTCGGTGCTGCTCTCCAGAAGGGATGCCCACGTGAGCCATTCAGGGGACTGAATAGTCACGGGTTCATTAGTGCAAGTGGTCCCTGCCCCCGTCAGGAGCAAGTCTCCTGTTTAGCCTGTAAGGGGGCCACTGGCTTTGTATCGCTTTATAGCGCAGCTGGTCTGAAAGCACCGTGGCTTAATTTCAGAGCTTTCCTCGTTGCCTCCATTTACACAGACCTCAGCTGCCCAGATGGGAGCGTTACCCAAAAGAGAATGTGAACGTGAACATCCTCTGGGTTCCGGCTACAGGACTCTTTCTGTTAGATGTACGCTCTGAGCGCTATCTTCATTTGTGTTTATTTCCTTATTTCCAAGGAATAATCAGTTTGAGACTCGTCAACACAATAAAACTCAAAGAGACAGCCAGAGGCAGATCCAATTCTGGGGAAGTATAGAAAAGACCGATTATCATGAAAACCCTCAATTTGCATTTTGCTCTCCTTGTAAGTCATCATACCAGGAAGCTAATGCAATCCCCTGAAAGAAGCTTTTTATATCTAATGACAAGACTTCGTGCCTCCAGGGTGGAGAGATTCTGTATTTTTCATCACTCATCTGAAATGCTCTCTCTCCTCTTCGCTGCTCTGCAGGCTCACGAGGAGGGGAGAACCATTTCCAGGGGAAGTGACCCGGTCATGCCGTCGGCCCGGCAGAGACATCCACCCGGGCTGTTCCCTGATTTCTCGTGGCCGGAAATACGCTTGGCCACGTGTCCGGGATGTGAGCCCAGGTGATGGAGAGTGCCCTCGAGGATGCCCTCGACCCTGCTCCTGGACCCTGGAACGGCCGCCTCCCCAGGACCCCGGGACGCGGGGCTGCACACCAGCATGTGTGCACCACGCCTTCCCAGCTGGCTCCTTAATCATCTTGATATTAAAAATGGGTTCTGAGAAGCATCCCTGAAGTACTCGGGGCTGCACACAGCGCTCTCCCTGCTTTGAAGACAGTCGCATTATTTCTGTCTCCAGTCTCCCCACACAGCCCAGCAAACAGGCGGGGACCGCGGCAGCTCCAGACGCGGGCAGACGACTCACAGCTGCGTGGTTAATTATGGCTCTCCCCCTCTTTCTCCTTCTCTCTTTCAGACCTCAGCTTTAGAAATAAAAGATAAGAAATTCTTTAGAGTAATTAGAGCCCTCTGAGCGCTTACGGTCTAACGAAGGGAAACATTCTGACTGATTTACAGCAGGAGGAGGCAGCGGGAGAAGCTTTGCCAGGGGAAAAAATAATAATTAACATCAGCTTTGCCGCTATCTTGACTGAGCTGCCAGTCAGCCTCAGAGAGAAAGGAAATGCTAATGAAATATTAATATGCTGCCTTGGAGTTTACGGAACAGCCTTTGTTCCCAGGTACCGTTCCGGTTCGCCAGTCAAAAGGGTCAGGTGTGAGGGATACAGGAGCCCGGGGGCCCCACGAAGGGCTGACGGGCGTCAGGCCGGACAAGATGGAGAGTCAGTCCCGACACCCCTCAGCCCCCCTCGAGAGGAGCAGCGCCGCCCCTTCCCTTCTTAGCCTTTTCCCCCTCGGCTTACAGACGCCGAACGTCAGCAACCGTCACGACACGATCAGAGCTGGCTCTTCAATACCTGTAAGAAGTTTCAAAGGTGGCAGCTGCCAGACAGCTTCAGTCTCAGGGAGATCCTGTCTCGTAGGTCGCCTTCAGACAAGACGGAGCCCCCCCACCCCCATGCTCTCTGGTTCATCTACTCAGAGATGGCACGGGAGCCCCATGTGTGTGTGTGCACACGTGCGAGCTGTGTGGGCGTATGTGTGTGTGCACCATGTGTGTTGCGTGTGTGCACGCATGGGTTGTGTGAGCTGTGTGTGTGCTCTACATGAGCTTTGTGTGTGAGGGCATGTTTGTATGCACGTGTGAGCTCTGTGTGTGCACATGTGTGTGGATGTGCTGGTGAATTGTATTTATGCACTGTATGTGTTGTGGTGTGAGTGCACCAGTGTGTGTGGGTGAGTTCTGTGTGTGTGTGCGTGCACTGTGTGAGCTGTGTGAGTGCACACTTATCTGCGTGCACACTGAATTATGTGTGTTCTATATGAGTTGTGTGTGTGAGGGCAAGTGTGTGTGCATGTGTGAGCTGCGTGTGTGCAGTATTTGAGCTGTGTGTGTGCCTGTGTGTGCTGCGTGTGTGAGGCACGTGCGTGTGTGTGCTCGTGTGAACCATGCATGCCTGTGGTCATTTGGGTAGCCATACCTGAAACCACCAAGTATTGAACGGCCCCCAAGCAGCCCTCACCGCACCATGGACAGAATGCGCGGGGATCCACTTCAGTGCCGAGAGCCCCGGCCTGGTTGTCCCAGTAAACACAGAAGAGACGAAAGAAAGGCATGAATGAAGACATGGCGGACAGATGCCTGCGGGAGCCACTCGCAGAGGACGGACACAAAGCCAGGCAGCATCCTTAAGCGGAGCTCTTTCCACGTGGACTCTTGGAAGTCTGGCGTCTCAGGATGGGCGGGTGGGACAGAACACCAGGTAAGCGAAGCCAGGGTCAGGACTGAGGCAGAGGAGACGGGTGAGAGGCAGGGAGGAGCGGCCTCTGGGGGAAAGGTCCCGGGATCTGGGTTCAGTCCTGACACTGATGTGAACTCGCTGAGTGACTTTGGGTAAGAAATATAAACCCTCTGACCTCATTTCCTGTAACTAAGAAATGAGGAATGGCTGGGGCCCCCAGGTCCCCTTTGGGCCTCTGATTTGAACAGAAGGCCTTAAGGAAGGGACATGGGATAAGAGCTGCAGCCCTTTCTGTCTGGGATACGGTTTCCGGCTTTCCTAAGACACCTGGCTTGTCTTCCAGGACCCAATCACAGCTGGAGCAAAATCATACCTTCCCCCAAAAAGTAAAATAGAGTAGGAGCTATTTCACTTTTCAGAGATCGATGTTAAAAAACTTACACTATATTGGATTATCTTAAAGTTCCTAAGGGCTAGACATTACCATCCCTTAGTGACGCAGAAAGCAAGAAAGATTGAGTTTCCAAATGAGTGGAGAGCAGAGGGCTAGGGTCCCGCCCCAGTCCCTGACTCCGCAGTTAGCGTTTTCTCTCTTCTACAGGGCGGCACTGCTGTTGTGTAGTAAATTACCAAATACAACCATCCCTGTTGTTTTTGTTGCTGTTGTTTGTTTGTTTGTTTGTCTGTTTTTAAATCCTGAAATCAGCCCAGCGCAGGTCGGGGAGATTTGGAACTCTCTCCGGGAGCCCGCCCAGCAAGTGGGAGAGTCCGGTCCCTCTCCCGCCAAACTCCTCAGTTCTCCGCATGGCAGGCACCTCCCGCCGGGCTCCCTCTGGGTGAGGACAAGACCCGGGAGAACCGGGCCTGTGCAGCCGACACGCAGGGTGGGGAATGAGGCGGAGGAGGCAGAGAGGGGAGGCCCCTGCAGGAGGAGTCCCCGGATCTGGGTTTAGTCCTGACACGGATGCAAACTGGCTGCATGACTCTGGGCGTGAAAAACAAGCCCTACTCTTCAATTAATCCCTGCTCGCCAATTCTAGAGAGTAGAGGCTGCCTGACCAAGCAAACCCCACTCTCTCCCTGGACCTCGGTGTCTGGGCCTGAAAGGGCAGAGCACGGCATGATCTTGCGTGACCACTGTGAGGGTGACGTGAGACTGACATCACCGTGTGCTCAGCGCAGGGCCTCTCGCATCAGAACGAAACGACAGCTGACGGGTGTCGAGCACCTTGCACTTGCCTTGGGGGGACCCAGCTCTCTCCCCTTGGAGGCGACGCAGGGCTCACAGTGTCGGTGAGCGACCTCGGGACTCAGCTGCTGCTGCGCCTCTTTGAATCCCACCCGCGAGACTGGTGCCAGGCACTTGAATCCGCAGCCTCCGGACTTTTCGGATCACACAGCTCAGACAGTATAAAAAAAGAGCATGCTCCCATTCCTCACGTGTAAACGTGCTCACCCTTCCTTCTCTGCGTGTGCTCTGTCAGGCTGCCCACGAACATCGGCGCAGCTCCATCTGTGTTTCAGTGCATCCAGGAAAGCAAACAGCGCGCAGGCCCTGTTCTTTCCGGCCGCACCACACGTGGACAGCTCGCGCGTGTCATCCTGAAATCCACCCGGCGGCCAGTGAGGAGACCCACCTGACCACCAACGTGTGCACCTCAGCCTCGTGTTGCTTCTGCCCATCTTCACCTTTAAATGTGATATAAAAGGTCATTTTTTCCTGTTAAATGACTATAAGGAAACTAACCAGAGATGCTAATGGGGAGAAAAATCAGAGTAAATGTAAAGAGGTGTGAAAAGTCATAACTCTTAACTCGCCTTCAAAACTGAGTCATTGCTAAGCCCGCACTGACCGAAGGCGCTGAGCTACACGCGGAATGAGTGCTCAGAGCAAGCACCTGTTAGGTGTCTGTGGTATCTGGGTCCTGTGCTCAGCTGTTTTCATACTGTCATTCACTTAATTCTCACGACAACCGTGGGAAGTAGGTGCTCCTACCCTGTGAGGCAGGTGCACTGAGCCCACTTTACAGATGAGAGAACTGAGGCACAGGGAGACGCGTTTAAGCAAGGAAGAGGAAGGCATCGTTCTGGATAATAACCTTGACTGAGGCGAGGACGTGGATGAATGACAAATACTCTCCTCAAATTCTGCAAAGAGAATGAACACATTGTAAATAACCTGCAACTATGCTGAGTTATAATTGGCCTCAGAAACGCAGCCACATGGCTTTCTACATGGAGGCCGACAGGAAAGCCGCGTCTGCGGCTGTTGGGTCAACGTGTGGCGCCTCCTGACCCCTCAGGGTCTCAGCCGTGCGAAGCAGAGAGAGTAACCCTTCTTTTTAGTCGGTCTTTCATAGATGCTTGACTTTCAGATCGCATGCCTTAAGGGCAGCGAAAGTCCTCTTCACCTCCCACAGGAAGCCATTTAAAATCCTGAGTGGTGAATAATTATCTACTGAGGCCTGTGCTGTAGCCAGGACGTGGACAAGGACAGAATCCAAGAAAAATATTCAATCTCGAGGATACCTGTTTAAACGCATCATCTCACTGAGGAGAAAAGACTTAAACACATGTAATAATTAGAGAGTGGGCCCTTAACCAAGCTTTAAAATCAGTGCTCAGAGGGAAATCACTGCGGGAATCCCAGCCGTGTGGCCCTTCCTGGTCTTGGCCACCCTGCGCTTTGGTGTTGGGTGCAAGCTGTCCGAACCTCACCTCGGCCCTTACTGTATGTGATGCTGGGAGACTCAGCTCGCCTTGTGTGGCCTCCGTTTCCTGTCTCTGAATTGAGGTAATGAGTGTGCTTCCATCGAAGGGATGTTGTAAGGACTGAGGAAGAGGAAATACCAAAGCACGGTGCTTTGTCCACAAGTGGTTTCCTGCCACTGGCCCGGCCCCCCTTTCTCTGCTCATGTCTAGCTACCCGCTTGCTCCAACACCTGGCGCACAGGCGCAAGGCCACGGGAGCGAGCGAGGCCTTCCGACGCCCAGCTGGCACCAGCTGGAGCAGAGATGCGACCCTTCGCTCAGCCCTGTCCCCATCATCAGTGTGTGAGCAGGACACATGGCCACTATTTAAGCCAGGGTAGTCTATGGAGCTTTCTGCTCTTACCGACCTCTCGGAATTAGACTATTCAGTGAGACGGTGGGAAAGATATTTGCGAAAGGGCGAGCGACACTTAATAGGGCACCAGTATCCGAGCATCTGGAGGGTCAGGTGAAGTGACCCACACGAGCCCTCGCAGCGTGGAGGCTGTGCACAGGGTTAGCGAGCGTGAGCAGAGTTGCTAAGGCTGGTTCCGAGGAGGCAGTGACCGTGGCAGGCCACGCAGATCCAAACCTCAAAGGACGTTCACCTGCTTCTGGGATCACATGTGACATCTTTCCATGCTGGTGACATAGGAGGTCTGAGAATTAAGGTCAGAGGAAGATCAGCTCTCAGAATGCGTGGCCCGCCCTCCCCAGTTCTCAGAGGGTTTTCTTTTTAACCAGTTTACTGGAAACTCACAAAAAATGTTACAAGAAAAATGGTACATGGTTATAATTTTAAAAATTGGTAACTACAGCAGAGAAACATGAAGGAAAAAACCAAACAGCCAAGAAAAAACAAGGTGGCGCCCGCTGGCAGTGACCTGAGCGGGACTTTTCTCGTGCTGGCGGGCAGGAAAGCATTTTCAAAGCCACATTTACCACTAACCTTTCCACAGCCTGGGTCTGTCTGAGCCTGGCCTAATTTCTTTGAAAGACCCGGGGCCGAGGGGCCTGTACTAATTTCTATAGCTGCCCTACATTTTGTTTTTCCCCTTTCACATAACCATTATCTCTTTGAATACCAAACCAGACATAAACTTGAAAGAATTAAAATCATTTTATTGATAATTGGGATGCAGTCTTGTGAACATGAATAACTTTCTGTACATCTTCTGTGGGATGAGTCCCTCTTTGCATGGATTAATTGTCCACTATCATTGCTACCACTTTTGATAAACTAGAGAAGTTTAGAATTTAAATAAACTAATTAAATGAGGGGCTTGGGTTCTCTGCAAACCAACGGCAAGCCCAAACCTCTAAAAGCACTTTAAGAATCTCAGGGAGGCTGTGTCAGGAGAAGGCCTGGGAAGGCCCCTGTCAGGCCCCCAGCTGGGCATCACCGGGAGTGTGGGCGCCGCTAGCAGAGGCCACTGGGATGAGCAGGGTGTGTCACACGGGCAGAGGAGTCCTGTCACCCTTGCGTAGTAGTCACGGAGCCCCTTGGAGTGACAGTGAAGGTCAGGATGATGTTTTGTGGTCTTGTGAACAGGAGAGCCGGGAGCCAGGAGGTTCCAACGAGTGTGACCGAGGACAGGACCCAGATAGCTCTTTGTGTCTCCAGCCCCTGGTGTGCCCAGCAGCTAACCTTCCTACTGCTGGAGCCAGTGATGCTAAGAGCAAGGGTCCCTGGACAAGAGAATGCACTTCTCCAAGGCCACAAACAAGCCACCCCTGGGAGCTTCCTAAAGCTTTCAGGAGGGAGAAGACAATTCTTGGGGACACCTCCCAGCCACAGCAGGGATGATCACAGTAGACAAGCCTCCTCCAGAGTGTTCGCTTGGTTACTAAGTCTGAACTCGGATGGGCCAAATGGTCCAAACAGGCCTCTGGACCAGAAGCTCGTGAAAATGCTTTTGGGGGATGGGTGAAGAAACCCACGCTCTTACAATCATATTATACTAGGTTTGGTGACATCTGGGGGTGATCCTCAAATGGGCTGCGGACATGGAGCTAGATGAAGGTTGGGTCAACAATGGAGCATCTATGAGGCCACCTTCTTGGCCTCCAGCCAGCAGACCATCCCTGGTTTCCAAGGCTGTCCTGCTTCAGGGGCCTTTCAGAGAGCGCCCTGCTCTCTAGCGGGAAGGCTAGAGCCATGGAGCCTCCCCACCTTGAACAAGGGCAGGGGGCACCGACGTGCCTGTCGCTGGTCACCTTCTGCGTCCTTCTCCATCACCATCTGGAATTTAGAGCTGCCAGATCTATTGGGGATGAATGTGAAGTTAAAGTTAATTATAATGAAATATGACTCATTGAAATAAAAAAAAAAAACTGTCATCTCCTGGAGTGTTGACCATGTGCTATTTGCTGAAGAGGAAAAGCACCTGTTATGACCTGTGCCCTTTGATTCTGAGTCCACATAGGGTTTTTGAAGTGTATTTCGGAAGTCCACCAATACATAATATATCTAGAGAAGCTGTGGGGGGAGTTTTGTTTTCATTTTTGTTTTCTGTGTAGTCACAGAGTCACAAAGAATCAAACCAAGATGAGTGTGTGGAGCTGTATGTCAGAGGGAAGATGTTCTGGCTCCACGAAGCTGAAGACAAGAGTTGACCCACGTGTTGATCTAAAGATTCTATCAGAAGCTGCATATGATGTGATCTCTGTTCCTGAGATGGGTGCATGAGTGACAGAGGTATTATGTATCCTGTTGTCCTTGGGGCTGGGAGACAAACTCATATTCCTAAAGTAGTCACATAGGGTCGCAAGGCCCATAGACTTTTATTTACTTCTCACTGCTGTCCTGTAAAGGAGGCAACTCTCTGCAAGGAAAATGCTTATAAATGAGAAAGCTGAGGCTCAGGAAGGTGAAGAAATGTGCACACTACTTAGGTAGAAATCAGTAGAGCTAGGATGTGATTCCAGGTCAAGTGTAGCTGAACAGTGTCCTTCTGTCTCAAACATTTTCTGGACCGACAGGTAAAATTGAGTGTGTTTTTTACCATCGTGCTTGAAATGCAGCTGCTTCTGCTATACCATGGTTTGTCTCACTGAATAAAGCTCTTGTTTGAACTGTAAAGTAAAAATAACAGGGTTTATATGGCTGGTGGCGTCCCCACACTGCGCGCCCGTGAGACTTCAAAGTACCAAAAACCAACAAACAAACAAACAAATTAAAAAAACTATTCCAGCAAAAACACACACGCAATTATGCCTCCCCTGGGATGATCACTGGGCAGCATGGTCAGTGGGCCCTTTTCAATGCTGAGGGTTGATTGAGCGTTTTTTTGAGACGTCCATCCTTAAGCACATTGGCTCTAACACAGCCCGGCTTCAGCAAAATTAAACCCCAGTTCTCGATGTAGCCTTCTTTCTCCATCAATTTTTTTTAAAACAGTGTGTGAAATGTGTTTGCAGCTTTACTAGAGAGCTTAACAACATGGAAAATGGAGCCGTCAACCCCGTGCCGCTGTCACCAAAGGAAGACAGCTCTAGAGGATTCTGAGTCTGTTTCTCAGTCTTCACGTATTGCTAAGGCTTTTTCTCTAGCTGTCAGTCTGCCCCTCGCCGCTGCACCACCACAAACATTTATCGTGTGTGAACCACAGGGGGTTTCCATTCATGCCGGTATCATCTGTCTCTTTACCAGTGAATTACGAGCTGACGCACAGCACGGAGACCCGCGACGTCTCCGCACAGGGTGTGTGTTGTCGCACTGATCTGCTTGCGCATTTTTCCTTTCCTACTAGCCCCGCGCTGCGCTGGACGTGGTGGCCACTCCCCACCCGGAGCACTTCGGTGTGGAGGACTCAGGTTGAGACGTGCTATTAAGTGTAAAATACACATCACATTTTAAAGATTCCGTATGAAAAAATAACGTAAAATATCTTTGATAGCTTTCACAGGGAAATCTCATCAGTGTGTGGGACCAATTAGGTTCCATAAAATGCATCGTCAAGGTTCCTGGACTTGCTTTTTAATTTTTATCGGAGGTGCTGGTGGTACACGTAAAACTGCATGTGTAGCTTGCCTCTCAGTTCTGCTGGAGGGTGCGGGGCCCGATTCCAAGTTTATGGGGAGCAGGGACTACGATTTATTGATTTCACAGCGATGCAGCCAGCACACTGCCTGGCACACGGCTGGGCCATAAACATCTGTCTTAGGCAAGAGAACGAGGTGTGTCTAACTCGAAGCTCATGTTCCTTCCACTGCTCCAGCGGCCCCAGAAGGAAAGAGCAGGCTGGGCCTGGGCCGAACAAAGCAAAGCCAGGGGCCGGCCAGAGGGCTGATTTACGGTGCCCATGCGGTCAGCCGCCCGGCGTGAGGGGCAGAGCGGACGTGGACAGGAAGTGTCCGTAAGGCAGAAGACCTCTAGCACGTGAGCCCCACGTTGAACATTTTTGGAGAGGGATTCCTCAGTCTCACACATTCCCTATTTTCAATCATTCAGCCAAAATTCGCTTACCAAGCACCTATGATGAACCGTCCATCATGTTGTCTGAACTCACCCTCGTGCTGAGGTCTCAGACGGTTCAGTAAGAGGCTCACACTAACGGACAGAAAACAACAGAAAATGTCACGGGAGGCAGCCCGTCCGTTCCCGACGGAACTGTGGGCTCAGAATTTTAGTTTCTCTGCGTAGTAGCCACGTGACTTGGGGAACCTGTCCTTTTCTTACGGAGCTGCGGTTTTCCTGTCTGTAAATTATTTTTAAAAAGCAATTTGTGCAATATTTCCCTGGGGTTAAATGAGGTTCCCATTTGCATGTGAAAGTGCCTGGCAGAGAAGAAGATAAAGCCTGACACGGGAGAAGATACTTAATCAATGAAAGTAGCATCGGATTAGAGACAGCTTGACAAAATGAGAAGAGAACAGGTCTTGTAGTCAAAGCCATTTGGCTTCAAATTCTCGCTCTGCCATTCGGCCAGCTGGTTAACCTTTCTAAACTTCAATTTCTTCCCCTGTGGTGTTGCAATCATGCCCCTTACCCTGCTATTTTTAGGAATAAATTAAATAAAGCCTGAAAACCCTTAGCACAGAGCCTGGTGTCTAGGAGAGATTCAACAAGTAGTGACTTGGAAACGTCTTTCTTTCTAATTCTCAGCGAGACATCTGGTTCCTAGTTTTAGATCTGTCACTTAGCTAAGACTCATACTTTCAGTAAGTCGCTTTACTAAAAAGACTTAACATTTCCTGGTAATAATATGGGCCTCACCTGAATTAGAAAGGGATTATAAATAAAAACTTCAGTGACTGCTCACGAAAGTCCTTTGAGAACTTCACAAAGGGTAGAGATGCAGTAGCTGCTGGGATGCTGGGTTAACCTAGGTCACAATGATAGAGCATTAAATGCTGAAATTTATTTTTCCCATCATTTATGCTACTGGTTCCTAACTGGGTCATTGAACTCTTAGCACCAATGCAAAAATGTAGCAACACTAAACCTTGGAAAGATAAAAAAAAAAAAAAAAAAGACACAAACCAAATACTTTACTTAATAATGGTATTTGTTTGGTAGAAAAAACCCATTTCAAAATACGATCTCTGTGGGGTGAAGAAAGGATTCATATTTATGGAACTGCAGGTTTTGCTACTCCTGTTATTTTTAAACAGTTGCTAAAGAGAGAGAAGCTATTTGCTCAATTACACATACACGTGGCTGATACCGAGGTGGGGCAGGAGTCCGGGTCTCCCCTGCCCAGGCCACCGCCCCTCCCTCGTGCCCTGCGGAGTGCCATGCGAGGTTGTCACGGACAACTGTCCCCTTTGACTTCTGCTGCATTTGCTGACAAGACACCTTAAAGTGTCACACACACAGCTGTGATTTTATACACTTGTTACTCTGCTAACTTGACCTTGACTCTCATCAGAGTAAGAAACACCACCAAAGGGAAACCGTATACCAAAGAAGAAAGGGTGTCCTCTGTGTGCCTAGGTCATGAGGAGGCCCAGAGGGGCATTCATGAAGGGGGGTGGGGAGAATGTAAGGAAAGTAAACTGAGCAGGAAATACTGGGGGAGAGGAACTGGAGGTGTATTTGTAGTATAAATTGAGCAACGATGACACAGTCCTGGTCAACAGCACAGCCTGAATTCAGTGTCGGCCTAGTGGCAACTCTGACTCTCCTGATCTGCAAACTGCGTTTAATAGTCACAAAATTAAGCACGCCTCCAGGTGAAATGGAAAATGGTATTTTATCTCCTTTGCTAATGCTTTGACTTGTGGAAAAATTTATTGAAGAAGACTGGTCTCTTTCTATGTGCACCCATGGTTATTTCAACGACTGTATGGAAACACCCAACCACCATCTGTCCACCATTTTTTGTGTTAATTCAACAGACATCACCAGAACATGGCTTCTACGCAGAACTTTCTGATGAAGTCATTAAGTCATAGGACATGGAATTAGATTATCTTAATCAAACCACAATACTGTCGAGCAATATGAATATGAGCAAGTTACCTAACATTTGAATCTCATGATAATTGTCCCTACATTGGCTGAGGGCTGGGCTGCAAGGAATTTTTTTTTTTTGGCTCTGGCCATATTATGGTCAACATGAGTTATGATGCATCCTTCAAGTATAAAAACAACTAGACCTTGGATCAAACATGCTTTTAAATATATTGTTGGGCTTGAAGGAAAAAAAAGGGAATAATTTCAAAGGTTTCCCTCCACCTGGGGAAAAAAAAATAAACCTAAGATAAATGTAGACCCTCTTTAGTAAGAAGCATTGAGCAAAATGGGAACAAGCTGTACTGAATGCAAATGCCAGGATCAGAGCTCCGGTTGTTATCAGAACATTGAGCCAGTAGGTAGACATGTTGAACTTGGGATTCTTACATTGAGTCTGGGACCTGAGAAGCAGGTTAAACTGATTCTAGTAAGCAGAACCTAATGGTGCAAAAATTCATTTGTGGAAGAAGGCATTTTCAACTTAAGCCATTCAGATTTCTGAAGATTCCATTCCATCAAATATGAATTTATAATCAGAGATCTCCAAACAAAGAAACTAGAAACAGTAATTGAGAGTCAGCCCATACTAGTTTTAGATCACAGAGATGACAGGTGTTGAAATTATAAGATAAAGAATACAAAATATTTATGTATGAAATGTCTAAAAATAATAAAAGACAGTCATAAATGCAAACAAACAAGAGACCACTCTCAATTATGGAAAAAAAGCTCTCAATTATGAAAAAAAAGAGCTCCAATCTCCAGCCACCATGACATAACTGTTACTTCCATGGTAAGCAGCTATAAAACTGGGAAACTATATATTTGAGGCAACTATTTTTGGATTTTGGGCAACAAGCATCACAGGAATGTGATCTTTAAGGGTGAAGAAGCACACGAAGTGAGCCTTAAACTCACACTGGCTTTTTGCCTGGAAGCACTTCCCCGATCGTGGCAGAGGAAGGAGAGCCCCCCCTGGAGCAGAACAGTGTTAATAACCTAACAAGGCAAGTCCGGGGCTAGAAGGCGAAGAGACGGGGACTGGAGAGGAAGGAGCCTTTAGGGTGGCGCAGAGGTCTTTGTGGTGTTTCTCTGTGTAAAGGAGGTGATCAAGATCAATCAAAAAAAAAAAAAAAAAGAGAGAGAGAGAGAAAATACAAATGAAATTACAAGACAGCACCAGAGACTCTACAAAATTTAAAGGACAATACGGGAATATTATAAACAAATATATAACATTCATCCAAAAATGTAGAGAAACAAATTTCCTAAAAACCATGATTTATTAAAAGTGACAAAAGAAGAAACTAAAAATCTGAGTATTCTTGTGTCTGTTACAGAAATATAACACAAAATCAAAAGCATTCAAGGCACTTGAAAACTCAGTAAGTAGATGATTTCTTTAGTAATTCTTTCAAACAGTTAAGAAGAAATAATAAATTCTGATACAAACTCATAAAATAACACAGATAAGCACTTCTTAATATGCTTTAAGATAATATTATAACAACTCAGAACCAAAATCTGTCAAAAGCTTTAAAGGAAATCTAGAGACCAATATTCTTTATGAAATACACCAGAAAACCTTTAAAATAGCAAATCAAATCCAGCATTAAAGTAAAAATATAATACATCTTAGACAAAATTATTTATTATAGGAATCAAGGTTGGTTTAATATTAGCGAACCAATTAAAGCAATTCTCCACAAAGGAGAAAAAATATGAACATATAAACAGACAAAAACATCCAACAAAATTCAACACTCATTCATTATTTAAAAAAAAAAGTGTCTTAGAAAACAAAGAATAGAGAGGGAATTCCTCAGTGTGATAAAGGACTTTTGCAAAAAACCTATAGCTAACATTATATTTGTATAATTATTGACATGACTTCCTTATATCTGCAACAATCCAAGTATTTTCTCTTCCGTATCTTCCACACACCATCATACAAGAGGTGCTGGCCAGCTCAAAAAGGTAAGAAAAATATATCAATATCAAAAAGTGAGAAAGAGCATAAACTCTATTTATTCACAGACAATGTGATTATTTACATAGAAAAAGCCACGGAAGCTACAAAAATCTACAGAACTAATGATTGACTTTTAAAAGCTCACGTTATACAAGGTCAATATAAAGAAATCAACTGTCTATACCAGCAAAAACCAATAGGAAAGTAAAATTTTAAAATATCATTTATAATAGCATGAAAGGGACAGAAAGTTAATTCAAAGAAATAATGGATGAAAACTTTTCTAACTTAGGGAAAAAAGCAGACATCCAGATCCAGGAAACCTAAAAAATACCAAAAACAAAGATGAATCTAAAGAGACCTACACTGAGACACATTGTAATTTAATTGTCAGAAGGTAAAGATAAGGAGAGAATCTTAAAAGCAGCATGACAGAATCAACTTGATATGTAGAAAGGAACCTCTGTAAGACTATCAGTGGATTTTTCAGCAAAAAACTCGCAGGCCAGAAAGAAGTGGAATGATATATGAAAAGTACTGAAAGAAAGAAAGAAAAAAACCCTGCCAATCAAAAATAATGTATCCAGCAAAGTTGTCCTTCAGAAATGAAGGAGAGAGAGAGTGTTCCAGACAAAAGCTTAAGTTTATCACCTCTAGACAGATGTTACAAGAAGTGTTAACAGGAGTTCTTCAAGCTGAAAGGAAAGGGTGATAATTAGTAACATGAAAACAGGAGAGTATAAAACTCACTGGCAAAGGTAACCGTGTAGTTATACTCAGAACATTCTAATATTGTAGTGGTGGGGGTTTTTATCTGGTATAAAGCTTAGAAGAGAAAAGTTTTAAGACTATGTTAGTTGGCCTTACTGAGGAGCGATGGAATTAGCCCACCTGAGGGAGTTCAGGGTCTGTCTATGGACTTTTTCAGTTAAGGTTAAGGTTTCCTCTCTGCAGAAAATCCCATGGGGATTAGCGTGAGGAGGGTGCAGCCACTTGTGGTTTCAAAGTTGAATCAAGTTCAGATTCCCTGTCAAACACCCCAAGGATTCCATCGTGTCTACAACTCTGTTTCTTAAGTGTGCTCAATGAAACACTGGTCCCAGGACATGTTGTGGGGAAAGAGAAAGGTGCTGAAGGAGAACAAGTCTGGGTCGCTGCTTTTGCCTCTCCGGGAAGACTCCCGCTGCAGATGGCTAGTGCTTTCCCAGAGTCGGGTTACAAGCCACAAACAGCAGCTCCCCAGAGGTGAGACGCCTCAGAACCACTGGAAGCTAATGTACATGATGAACATTGAAGTAAAAGGTATTTATACATACAAAGTATTTCCCAAATTATTTTTGTTAAAACATAAATCTATGAAGATAAATATATTAATCTTACAGCCAGAGAAGATTTAGGCATTGATACTCAGAGATAACCTTTGAGTTTCAAATTTCTCTAACTGTGAGACACTCACGTAAAATTCTTACTACTGCCAGCAACACAGCATTGTAAACAGCAAGAACTAAAATGCTGTCTCCACACTAGTTGTGAGGTAGAGGAACAGGAAATAATTTACTCCTGAAACTCATGTTTAAAGGAGATAAAAATAGAAAATGCTACCCTAGGAATTATACTTCTATAGCATTTTCATTGAAGTAATTATGTAATTGCTTATCTACAATGAAACCAAATGAGAGAAAAATTTAAACTACTTTAAGAGAAGAAAAATATTGCTTTTTTCTAGATCAATAGAGATATTGCTAAATAGCAATTAGTAAAATGGTACCTTTACATCCTCTGGAGATAAAATAAGATGAAACCATTTTAATAATACATTTTCAAAATGAGCACTTATAAAAACACAAGTCTGTAATCTTATCAAGACTCCATTTGAGATACTGTATAATCATTTAAATAACAGCAATAAAATTAAACAGAAAAAATCAAAATGATTTTACAGGAAATATAAAATAAATTTTTTGCTTTGCCTCCAGATTATCTTGTGGACCTGTTAACAAGAATAAAAATACTATAACTATACTTCCTAAAAAAAGACTAAATAAATGCAAAAATTAACTCAGGAGTCACACTTACACAACCTATAGTTATAAACCACTATCTAATAACTATCATCCTGTCAAGTTTCTAAGGGCCATTGTATAATCACTTAATAGCAATAAAACTGAAAGAAAAAAATCAGATTTATTTAGTAGAGGGAAAAAAAGCTTCACCTTCGTTTTAGATCCTCAGAAGCAGGTTCCTTGGAATGAGGGACCAAACTGAAGACGATTCACCTGTCTCCAGGGTGTGACCAGTGCTTGGTGTAGAGACATTTCATCTGATCAGCGGAAGGTGTGCTGAGCCAAGCAGTTCCTCAGTGGGGGGCATACCTGGAGAGGTAAGCCCTTGCTTTATGGAATGGGGGGGGTGGGTTTGTTTTATTTCATTTCATTTCATTTATTTTACTTTGTTTTATTTTATTTTGCATTTAGAATGGACAGGGCTCTAATGGACATTGAGTAACTTCTTAGCTGAAGATGGTTTTCAAGCTGGCAGTATTCTGCCCCACTGGATACTGAGGGACCGGCCAACAGGGTGAAGAAGGGGCGTAGTGCCCGGACTCGCCAGCCTCCCTGGACAGGGCAGGAATCAGATGCTGTGAATGGTCACTGGGGGCCACTCAGGCTGGGGCAGGGCTGGCAGCACTAGGCTGGGGTCCTCCGCTCAGGAGCCGCTCCCCGGGAACCCTCTGGTACATCTGACAAGGGGATGAGGTGCAGGACCAGAGCCTGGGCCAGCAGCACACTGTTCAGGTGGGAGAGTTAAACTGGAAGACGGGCCCAGTCCCACGCCATGGCCAGGTGCCCCAGCACATGCTCTCCTTCGCTCTTGTGGAAGAGTTGGTGCATCAGGATGGGGGTGACATTTTGGAGGCTGTGGATGGGTGGTGACTGGTCCACACTGGGAGCAGGACCCTGGGTGTGGAAACTACCACAGAGAGTGAGGGTCCTCCTTCCCTGGGAATCTGGTCAACCTAAGGATTCCCAGATGGTCTTCAGGGCTTCTGGTAGACACTCCACATGTAATGTCAAGTGTACAGATATTGCTTAAAACTTTTAAATTCTTCAGTATTATCTTGCTTGATGTATTTCTTTCATTACCGTAATTTAACAGGTACCTCTGAGTCAACAGAGCTTTCAACCTATTACCGTAAGTTTTTCTTTCACGGGAAGTAAGCTGCTTTTGATAATAGGCTTGGATGCTTTCAAGTATTTCTGAGTGAATTTTGGCATGTGTTTTGTGGATATCCAGTCTTTGCATACACTGCTATTCCATCTGCTTTGGAAAACTTCTTCTTTATCTTTACAGCATAAATTCTGTCTAAATTGGATATCCAGTGAAACTTAATTTTTTCTTCTTGATGTATTTCTGTGAAGGTTTAAAGTTTCCAATGGACTGGTTGCTTCTGCTTCCCTGTTTTTTCTAACTGCAGTGACACTTTCTCGGTTTGGAGACTTTGCATGTGAACTTTAAGAGCATTGGTAATTTCACCTTCTTCAGTCAACTTAGTATACATTTGATTTCTTTCTTCTTCAAAAGTTTTAAAGTAAATATTTAATTCCGCCTCATCAGTCAGTTTCTTTGAAATTCCTTTCATTCCTCTTCCAGGAGGTCTCCGTTTGCAGGGCCGTTGGTTTTACCTACTTCCCAGTTCTCACTGAGAACCGCAACCCCAACTCTCACTTTTTCACAAGTTATCCATCCAAAGATTCAGTCTTTCTTTAGAGATTTTTTTTCCAGTCTAATAACTTCATTTGCTCCTCTTTTTCATCCTTCAGCTTCTTGTGAAAGCAGCTTCAGACTTCCCAGAACATTGGCATTTTCCTCCCAAGCATCTCTGAGTGCTGCCTGAAATTGTCCCTCACTGAGCTGATAGATTTTGAGGAATATTTCTATGGCAGCTACTTGAAATTCAGTGTGTTCTGATGCATCTTGTGAAGACTGAAACTGTCTTGTAAAGTCAGTCATCAACTCAACTTGTTTAAAACGTTGAGATCCGTCTTCTTTCAGTCCTTTATGAAAAATGTTTATGTTAAAAATAAGTAAAGAGTCAGAGGTGTCTAGCTGCTTACTGATGTTTAATGTATTTCTAATAATTTGTTCTCCAGTCTGGTTTGCACTGAGGTTGTCTCAAGGTCTCCAAATACATATTTTGTATTTAAATTAATAGACCTTGTTCCTTAGAGGAGCTTTAGTTCTGTAGAAAAACTAAGCACAGGGAGCTTCCATGTCCTCCCCCTCCCTTCCACGCCACCATATTTACATGGTTTTTCCCACTATTATCTTGCACTGACATGGAACATTTATTACAATTGATAAACCAATTATTATTAACTAAAGTTCATAGGTCACATTAGGGTACACTCCTTGTGTTGTGCATTCTATTGGTTTTGCCAAATACGTAATGTCATGTGCCCACCATTATAGTATCATAAAAAAGTGTTCCACTACTCTAAAAATCCCCTACATTCCACCTCTTCTTTCCCCCCATCTCCTCTCCTCCTAAAGCCCCTGGAAACCACCGATTGTTTTATTGTTTCCATAGTTTTGCCTTTTCTGGTATGTCATATGGTTGGAATCACACACTATATAGTCTTTTCAGACTGGCTTCTCTCCCTTGGCAATAAATTTGAGTTCATCCACATATTTTCTCGACTTGATAACATTATTTTTATGGCTGAGTAATATTCCATTGTCTACATGCACCACTATTTATTTATTCATTCATCTATTGAAGGGTATCTTGATCGCGTCTAAGTTTTGACAATTATAAATAAAACTGCTATAAACATTCATGTCCAGGTTTTTGCATGAACATAAGTTTTCAACTCATTTAGATACCATTTTCAATAAAAAAAAAACCCCATATTTTTGTTTATCTAAAAATAGGTTGTCTTTCTTCCAGGAGGCTGGAAAGCCTGTGGCTAGTTTTCTTCTTCTTGAATTAAGTCTGTGATCTTTTCATAATTAAAACTATGACTTGACTATGACCATCAACACCCCCATCTCTCGTAGAAGTCCATGGGGATACAGGCCTGATCTCAGGTCCCCTGGCAATGCTGGCCCCCTGGCCCAGCAGCCCCTGCAGAGGTACAGCACAGAGCCTCATGGCCACCACCAGATCCTCCCTACCGTCCAGAGACCCTGCTGAGTCACCTGAGGTGGTCAAGGCCCTGCCAGACACGGTGGACTCTACAGAACACTGGTGAGCATCCTGCCTGAAACCAAATCGTTCCTGGCAACTTGCGCTGATCTCAGGGGAGACTGAGGAGGGACAGAGCAGTAAACCCTGCTTTGAAAACATTTCTCATTGGGGGCCTGCAGCAGTTAGGCCTCATGAGAGTTGGGGGCTGTCTTGGAGGCCAGCCTAGCACAGTGCAAAGCCAGTGACAGTCCTGCCTGCAGGGGTGGGACAAACCAACTAGCGGGCTCTTTCAAGCCAATTGTTCCTTAAGGAACTCCTGAAGAAAATGGGAGAAAGCTGGTAGGCAGCAGTGAACCAAGGCCGCACCCCCGGGCGTCTCCAAGCCAGAACACCCCCGCGCGGGTCCCCACTGCTCCCCCACCCCGACCCACAGGCAGGCAGGTGTCTTTAATAACTGAATTTGGTATTTAAACTGACTGTATTTCTCGTGAAACTAACCTGTTGTAAAGAATTTGGGGCCTCAGTTTAATATTTCTGTAACAGCGTCCTGATTGTTGAAAGAAAAAGGGGTTGGGGGAGCACACAGAACGGAAGTTCCTTTAGCCAGGTGCCTCCTGGCTGCTGAGCGACTTGTGTTTATAAAACTTCCAAGCAGGTAAACAAAGGATACCAGCTGCTGAAATATCAAAATACATCCAGTCAAAGGGAACAAAGAAGAAAACAAACGAATCATTAAAGTGAAGGAGGATTATTGGCATGATGGAGTAAATGAGAGAGACTAGCAGTGATTTAAATCAACACCTGAAGACAAAGGCTCAAAGCCCTTAAATAACGATACTCATTAATGTGATAAACAGACCCCACCTTAGGGGGGCTAATGTTCTAACTCTCTTGGAAACGACCGCCTCCCACTTTTAAATCACCAAAAGCCTTCCATACCTGATTGCTCAATAAACAGTCTGCGTCTGGGATAAAATTCTGATTAAAAAAGGATTTCCTCTCGGAGGAGAGAGGTGAGCTTGGTTGGCTAGCAAGGCCGACTCTGGGAGTCACAGGTGGGGGAATAAAGGGGACCTAACTTTTAAGAAATGTGCCCATTCAGGCCTTTTACTAGATCGCATTTAATTCTCACAGCCGAGGGGGTAGGGAGCTCCGACCGATTCCGGAAAGAGCAAAACAGAGGTTCAGAGACGTTCAACAAGGACAGAGTCAAGGGGGGAAGTCGGCCAGCCAGGGGGTTTGGGTGTTTCTGGCCAAGCTCTTCACGCATTTGTTGGGTTTTCTAACATCAGAGCGGAGCTGGTTCAGAAGCGGGGCGGCCTGCAGGGCGAGGGCTGTGACGGAGGGGCAGCTGTGGCTTGGAGGGCGCTGGGGAGGGGCTTCTGTGCCCGTTGCAGAACTAGATCCAGAGCTGCTCCCGCCAGATGAATTCCCTATTGTGCTTTGCATTTTTAACACTGAGACTGAAATGCTCACCCTGCAGATGGATCACGAAAAACTAGTACTGATGCCTGTCCAGGATTAGGACCTCCTGGCCGTCTGCTAAGGTCAGAAGGCCATCCCGGCCTCTGGGATGCGGCCCCAGGGGCGCCCAGGCCCACTGCCTGTGTGAGGGCTTACTCCTCGCCGCCCCCACCCCCACCCCACCCCAGGCCAGGCGTGTCTGGGGCTCTCGCTTCCCGCGCCCCCAGCTCCAGACCAGGGCTGCCTATGAAAATTTCATGCCTCCAGGTGCTGCATGGATTATTCATAAAGGCTGCAGCGCTGTCGCCATGGGAGCCGATTGGCTGCGGCGTTTTTAGCATATTAATTGCCTGCCCTGTGTGCGTGCAGGGCAGGGACCCACCTGGATTGTCAGTCAGCGGCGGGACCAGCTTTTCCATTTGCAAAACACGTCGTTTGTTATTGCTTTCCAGACGGCCCCGGGAGTAATATTTACCTAATTGACTAATCCAAGCAAGCAGGAGGCCCCCCTGGAGCCTCAGAGGTCTCTTAGCGTCTCCCCCTCGCCCCGCTGGCCCCCTGGGGGGGTCGGCCTCAGGTCAAGGCCTCCTCCCTTCCCCCGACCCTGGCTGGGCTCCCAGGCCAGCGGGCGCCCTGGGCGGTGAGCCCTGAGTCAGGGAGGCCGAGTAACCCGGCCCAGATCGGCATGTTCGCCCAACCGGTGGAACAGATTGGAAGGTACTGTGTCAGTGCCAAGGGTGGAGGCCCCGGGGGTGGGGAGGGGGCCTTAAAAGGCTCCTGAGGGCACCCCACAAACGGGTCATGGAAAACTAGCCCGATGTACATCCATGATTAGTAAGAAATGCGCCGGAAATCGCAGGGCCCCATCAAACCTGCTCTCAGCCCAGTGGGGGCGTCGGGGCAACGGCCAGCTAAAGCCCCTGCGGGGTAGCCGGGCGCCCACAGAGCACGGAGCGGGGCGTGGGGGCGCTGGCGGGAAAGGCGGGATTCCCATGCTTCCAGAACGAAGACGACCTTAGCCCAGGTAGGAGTGATGCCGAGCGGAGGCAGGCCGTCCGGCGCGGGGAGGGGCCGCGGGGCACACGCGCGGGCCCGGGGAGCGCGCGGGGAGGGCCGCGCCCCTGGCCGGGGCAGATGCGCATCTGCCCAGGGCCCCCAGGGACGGGCGCAGGCCGCAGCGGTCTCCCAGCCGACGGTACCTTTCGAGGAAGAAGGCGGTGTGTTTAGATTTGCCTTTCCGTAACATAAGCAGCTGGGGGATGCGGGTTACGCAGCCTGCTCCGGGGGGCTGGGCTGCCCTTGCTTTTCCACGACAGCTGAAGGCCGGGGCCTTCCCTGAGCACCGCGGGGAGGCGGGGTCGGGAGGCGGCGGGGGCCTGAGCGGCAGCGCGCAGATGCTGCAGGTGTTCCGTGACAGGCACGGCGATCGATTTCCGAATTAGCTGGGTTCCTACACCTCAGAACACACAGAGGGGAACAAAAACTGGGCAATGTCAAAAAGGGAAGCCCCCTCCACTCGCCTGGCGTGTACGAAAGAGCCCACGTTAGATGTTCCTGGGCCAACAGCAGCAGGGACCCGTGAGGGGCGGGGGCCGGGGGCGCGGGTGTTGGGCAGTGGTGGGGCTGCCGTCCGGGAGGAGGGAAATTTCTGATCCTTTTGCAAGTCCGAAAGGGAGCCTTGCGTGGAGGAAGGGGACGGTGGATTGATACAGGTGATGATGAAACCGGCCTATCATTTGTCGTATTTACAGCAAACACATGGCTTTGGATAAAGGAGCTAAAGTTGCTACCATGCTGCGGATCAAGTTAAAAATAGAAGCCTTTTGGATGCTTCGGGTCACCCTGGAAGCCACACGATGAGGCCAGAGGGTGCAAAGCCAGTGACCTTTGCCTTGGGAGAATTCCAGGACCATGCTTTTTGCATGAAAACTTGCACTGTGCATTTTACTCTTGTGTCCTTGTGAAGGAAATCTTGACTGGCCTGTCGTTTCCGTAACATCCTGAGTGCCACCCCCAACAGCTAGGGACTTCACAGGGCTCTCAGGGACTCTGCACAGCCTCACAGGTGAATATGCTTAGGCACAGTGAGGACACAAGGTGCAAATTTCAACTTGGAGAATGAGAGGCTTCCTCACCCTATCTGTCAATCTGTACATAATATGTATAAACACACTGAAATGCATAAGTGGGGTGAATGTGTTATAAAGAGATGGCTTCAAGTTAGACTGGGGAGAGATGCATCAAATGTTAGAACTTTAATGTCCCTAAAAGATGCGTAAGCTTTTCTGAAACTTCTGTTTATTCTAAAAAGGAGACAAATGACATCCAGACAGGTGATGTGACTTGCTGAGATCCTACCAGGAGAATGGGATGAGAGGTCATTCCCGTGGGATCAGAGGGTCAGATCATTGGGAGAATAGATGCAGACTTTGGCACGTTTCCTCCTTGCTGGGTTCAGTCAGAGAAAATAAGGTGGAATGGAGAATGAAAGGGGAAGAAGTGAGAAAACCACTACACTTGTGCTTTTGCTTTGATAATCCTTTTCTCTGTTGAAGTGTAGTTAATTTACAATGTTGTGTTAGTCTGTGGTTTACAGCATAGTGACATATGTATATATACACACACATCATATACGTATATAGTGGAACACTATTCATCCATCAAAGTAAAATGATGCCATTTGCAGCAACATGGATGGACCTAGAGATGATCATACTAAGTGAAGTCAGCCAGACAGAAAAGACAGATACCATTTGATATCACTTATATGTAGAAACTTAAAAAAAATGACACAAATGAACTTATTTACAAAACAGAAACAGACTCACAGACATAGGAAACAAACTGATGGTCACCAAAAGGGAAAGAGGGGAGGGATCAGCAGATACAAACTACTATATAGAAAACAGACAAACAGCACGGTTGTACGGTATAGCACAGGGAACTGGATTCAATAACTTGTAATAACCTATAATAACATGAAAAGGAATACACTTGTTTTTAACCCTAAATTGTTCTAGGTCTCCTGTCTACCATGCAGACTCTGAAACCAAACTCAGGCCAGTATCTTGGGTCTTTATAAGCCTCAGAATTCAGTAGGTCTAAAACATACCTGAGAATGAAAAACAACAATAACAACTAAAAAACAGAGATAGATCATCTTTTCCACAGCTGAAGATTGTTCCTGAAATAAAGCTTTTGGAAAATAGAAAAAAAAATTATCATGGAATGTGCCTAAAAATTGTAAGTGCCTGAATTCGGCCATTTTTGCCTGTAGCCACGGCACCAGGCTTCCTTCGAAAGCTGTCCCGAGGGTCCACTCCCCGCATCCCCGCTCTTCCCTGGAAGCTTGGGAGAACTAATCTTTACAAAATGTGGTCTCATGTATCCACTTCAGGTGGAGTGAGCTTTTGCCATCATTTGAATAAAGCAATTTGGAGCACATACAGGCACAAAGGCAGCATCTATATGGTAAATATATACATATGTAATTAGATGGCTGCAAAATTACGTAGGATGATGTTTCAAGAGGCAAAGAGTTCAAAACTGAAATGGAAGCCTGGTAAGTAACCCATTATACCCAGAGGAGTCCTGATTGCCTATTCATAGCTGAAATTTACATGAACCCTTGTTCATTAAAGAATGAATAGCTGCTAATTTGCAGCATTACCAAAGCAAAGTTCAGATGACAGAATAAAAAATAAAAAATAAAAAACAACTCTCCAATCAGAAATGTACCAGCTGTCCCACACAAGCGCCACTGCAACTTTCTTAATATACTGGAGACCCTATTTTTAAGTTCTACTATAACTAAAACACCCCAGAGAGGGGAAAAATGATGCAGATTGCAGAAATCAAATTTAATAATGATAAAGAAAGTAAGAGGGAGAAAAGTCAATCCATCTGTTAAAGCCAATTTAAGTTGCTTTCTTTTGAGCATTTAGTTATTTCCTTACACAGAAGAAGCTACCTGGGCGTTGCTCAGGGAAACGGGTTCAGGTCCTTATTTAGATCTACCTGTTAGGAGTTTAAAGCAGAGAGAAGGAAGGTGTGACCAAGGCATCATTCTTGTCCTTAAGAAACTGACAGTCCAGAGAATGAGCCAGAAACAGCAGGGAGATGGGGCCAAGCGAGGGCTGGTGAGAGTGAAATGCCCTGCTCTGAATGGATGTCACTCTTCTACCCAGAGCCTAGAGTCTCTGCGCGCTGGAGTCATGGCCGAGGGGCACTGTCAGGGTGGGGTGGGGGGATGAGCCACTGCTTCCTCCCGGCGAGGAAACGGAGAGCTGGGGGCTGCGTGACTCGGCCAAAGTTACCCAGACAGCATCAAAGCTAGACCTGGACCCACACAGCTTGTGACCCTTAGATACTCACAGTTCACTTACGGATGATCAGCTTCTCACAGTTGATCCTTCAAAGGTTAAAAGGTAAAGACTAGACACCTTGCCCCTCCTCCACCACCTCCACCTCCGCACACAACCGGCAGAAGGTCAATAATCTTAAGATAATGAGATTCCACGAATCAATTCGAGTAACATGAAAACCAGGAGGAAAACGTAATTTTGTCTCGGTGATTGTCAAGGGGCACAAATAACAAAAGATCTAAAGTGGCCATCAAATTGTGAACAAAGTTTACTAGTTCTCAGGAGAATGTAAATCAGAATTCAAGTTAAGAACTATACGTCACCTGCAATCCTGACAACAGCGAAGTCAGTTATGACAACCGGCCTGAGAGAAGCTTAGCAGGAAAAGGACAGTCTGCAGACTTGCTTGTGGGAAAGCGAATCTCACCGACTTCTCCTCGGAAGGTCAGTTTGGGAACAGAAATAAACAACCAGAAAGATATTCATTTACTCAACCAGTTCAATTTCTTATAAATTTACTGACAAAAATAGGCAAGAAAACAAAGCTAGGCGCACAAATGCGTACAGTGCATAGAAACGCATCCGAAAATGAAGATCAATTATCTGCAGCACAGAAAGACAAAATTTATGTCCTCCAGATTAATTTATTATAATCCTGTATCATGTTGTGCTTAACAGAGTAAACTCTGGGATGTGATCCAACCTTGGCTCCACAAGTTACTTGTTGGGTGATCCGGGATAAGTTACCTAATAGTTCCCTTCCTTGGTGTCCTCGTTTGTAAGATGGGGAAAATGCTGTCACCTACTTCAGGGGATTTCCATGAGGATGAAATAGGCCAACACTTCCTCAGTGTAAAACACTTAGATTAGATTCTGCTACTTCATGTGTGTGTGGGTCAAGACTCCCCAGAAAAGTAGAACTGATAGGAGAGAGAGAGAGAGAGAAGATAGATAGATGATAGATAGATAGACAGATAGATAGCTAGAGATACTTAGTATAGGATTAGGCCTCTGCCGTCTGCAAGCTGGAGAACCAGAAGTCCATTCTGAGTCAGAAGACTCAAGAACCAGGAGCACTGGCATCTCAGTGCAGGAGACAGTGAAGTCCCTACTCAAGCAAAGAACGAGTTTGCCCTTCCTGTGCCTTTTTATTCCACCCAGACCATTACAGCGTGGCTGATGCCCACCTCAACGCCGAGGGCAATCTTTCTTCCTCAGTCTACGGATGTAAATGCTATTCTCTTCCTAAAACACCCTACAGACACACCTGGAAACCATGTCTTACCATCTCTTTGGCATCCTTTAGCCCAGTCAAGTTGACACATGAAATCAACCATCATGATATGTTCAAAAATATTATTATTTAATTACTGTCATCATGCAGTCTCAATAAGTGATGTTGTCAGGGTATATTTTATTTTCAAAATGTTTTCAAGTGAAAAAAAGCCTAAGGCAATAGACCAAGGGATACAAAATGTTTCTCTCTCTTTATTCTTATCTATATGTTCTGTTTGTATATAATTAATGTATTATTGTACAATAACATAGTTTATAAAACCCTACAAAGTGTTTTCAAAAGTCTGCTATGCAAGTGAAGAGGACCCTGACACCCATAACAGAGTAATCCTGTGCTGTGTGGGAGCGAAGAGCTTGCACTGCAGTGATGAACATAAGTGTGAGTCCCTGCTCTGCTGAACACATACTTACTGTAAATCCTTGGGCAGGACAATTTAACCTCTTTAAATCACCTCACACCAGTCAGAATGGCCATCATTCAAAAGTCCACAAATGACAAATGCTGGAGAGGCTGTGGAGAAAGGGGAACCCTCCTACACTGCTAGTGGGAATGCAGTTTGGCGCAGCCACTGTGGAAAACAGTATGGAGATTCCTCAAAAGACTAGGAATAGACTTACCATATGACCCAGGAATCCCACTCCTGGGCATATATCCAGAAGGAACCCTACTTCAGAATGACACCTGCACCCCAATGTTCGTAGCAGCACTATTTACAACAGCCAAGACATGGAAACAGCCTAAATGTCCATCAACAGCTGACTGGATAAAGAAGATGTGGTATATTTATACAATGGAATACTACTCAGCCATAAAAACCAGCAACATAAAGCCATTTACAGCAACATGGATGTCCCTGGAGAATGTCATTCTAAGTGAAGTGAGCCAGAAAGAGAAAGAAAAATACCATATGAGATCGCTCATATGCAGAATCTAAAACAAACAAACAAACAAAAAACAAAAATACAAAACAGAAACAGACTCATAGACATAGAATACAAACTTGTGGTTGCCAGGGGGACGGGGGTTGGGAAGGGACTGGGATTTCAAAAAGTAGAATAGATAAACAAGATTTTACTGTGTAGCACAGGGAAGTATCTACAGGATCTTGTGGTGGCTCACAGCGAAAGAGAATGTGACAACGCATGTATATATGTTCATGTATTACTGAAAAATTGTGCTCTACACTGGAATTGGACACATTGTAAAATGACTATGACTCAATAAAAATGTTTATATATAAAAAAAACTCAGTGATATGATGGCAGTAGAGCTGCTTGTAGATCAAATGAGATAACCCATGGGAAACACAGGCTCTGATACCAAATAGAAAGTGTCAGTGGTATAAAAGCATTAGCTAATATTACTACTCAACACACTCCAGCTATTGTCAAAGGTAATCATAGGAATCACACACACACACACACACACACACACACACACACACACACACACGGTACTGGACTGAGTTGCATGCAGTATCTAGAACACGAAAGTCGGAGGTGACAGACCAAGGAACAAACATCCAGTTGAGACCCCACCCAACTGCTAATAGGCCATAGAAATGGTTAGATCTACCCACTAAGCACAAATGTGTAGGTTTAAAAAATTAATATGTCACAGAAAAATGCTTGTATTGGTTTCAGTTCGCCACAGGAGAACAATCCCGTCAGAAACAGAAAAACGCGGACACACACACGAACGTCTCTCGCTAGCGATGCTGCAGCAGTTTGTTCGCTTAGTTTTCGCTGCGTTAAGCACGAGTAAAATCACCGGCCACCTGAACTAGCGAGTATTCTCATCCAAGCTGATTTTAAAATGCAGCAAAATGAATAAATGAGTGAATGAATACATAAATAAATTAATGAAATGGATTATGAGATGTTGAGGGAAGAGATAGAAGTTAAGGCATAGGATAAAAGCAAATGTAGTAAGAAATCGATCGTGGAGTGTAGATGGTGAGTGTGTGGCTATTTATTCTGCACGTCTTCGTTTTCATAATTCAATGTTGGGAAAAAAGCAAAAAGATGGTCCCATAAAATGCGTGCGTTGGGTGCACGATGGAATCCGGGGGTCTGCAGGCTGGGAACGCCAGGCCTGGCCACTCTCACACACCGTGTGCCGCGGACACACCTTTTCTCTCAGCAGTGGGTGGTGGCGGGAAGCGTGGCTTGGCAAACTCTGCGGTGACTAGTCCTAAAGCAGATTTTCCTTATCAATCTGAAAGATAAAGAACATGGAACAGGTTTGGATTTTAATACAAAAAAAGACACCATTGTTTTAGGGTTTTTTCCTTCCCTGCCACCCGTAAGACTTGCCTGTATCTTTGAGCTTTACAGGGAGCATTTTACTTGGCCTTCAAAGTTTGTTTTTGGTGTTGTTTTGTTTAAATCATACCTATTTTTATTTTTTAAAGATCTGTTTATTCCTTTTTTTTTTTTAAATTTTTTGAGAGGGTAGTGAGGTTTATTTATTTACTTACTTAAATGGAGCTCCTAGGGATTGAACCCAGGACCTCGTGCATGCTAGGCACACACTCTACCATTGAGCTATACATGACCCCTGTCTTTGAACTTTTACTGTTTCAAGGTAGAAAAAACTCTGGCCCTTGCTGCCAGGACCTGGTCCTGCCTACCTGGGAGAGATGGCTTCCTAGCGGGCTGGCTCCGTGCGATGCATCTTTCTTTAGAGAGATTCTTGGGGAAGTTTCCTGAGTGGGGCGGATTCCTTCTCAGGCTAACGTTGGCCCCCACCATCAGAAACCTTTCCTTTCGGAATCTTCCCCTCTGTGTGCATGCGTACACGCACACCTACTCACCCACACATGCAGACAGACACACTCAGGCGCCCTCTACGGCCGTTTCAGTTGACACCAGCTCCCCCTTTGCCGGACCGCCATAGTGGGCTTGTTAAGAAGCAATGGCCCAGCTGTCTTCCCTATGTTAACAGTGCATTTTAATAGAGAGGCTGCATTAATAGATAATGTAGTGTCTGCTGTGCTAATGTAGAAACGGCCTGAATGTGATCTTTCAACCAATAAAGGACTCACTCATCTAGAAATGCAGGCAAGACGGGAGGCCGCATCCTGCTCGGTCTTTGCCACCCTCCTCTCATGTGGCGTCCGAGCTGACTTCAAAGAGCTCCCCTGCGGCTATTCTGTGGGTTTCTAGGCTGGAATGTGGACCGTGGTGCTAAGGGGCTCTCTGCTTTGATTGTGATTGGTGTTATGGGTACATAAAGAAAAATCAAATGTTCATATCAAAAGGAAACAGGAGGACGTGGAATTAACGTGCGATGTCCTTCTCTCCAACCCCCAAATGTATGCTTTCTCTCGAAGACATACCTATTTGATATAAATAACATTTTATTAAGTGGCTCAATATGTGGTTGAAATGTCTCCATCACTCAAAAACGTGGCTTTTGATTCTTTCCGCAGTAAATTTGTTATGCTTAGGAAACCCTATGACAAGGAAATTATATTCCATGTTGGGAAATGAGCTAATGATTCTTATAAATGAGCACTTCCTAGGTAAACTGATAAATGGACCAATTTGCAAATACAAATTTACAGGAATATCAAAGGGTGACATTAGGTGCTGCTTAGACCTGAAACCAGGCAAAATGAGCTAAAACGGGGTGGAGATAAGAGCCTTGTTTAAAATGATGCAGCAGCTGCTGTCATGGCCTCACTCAGACCCCTGCCTGTTACCATTCAGTGCCCAGCAGCCACCTTCCAACTGCCATCCCAATGGGATGTCTTCATCCTCCTCTGGGACCCAAAGGATGTAGCAACACCAATTTGGAATGTGGCTGATGATCTTAGAAGGAGCCTAGGACCAATGGACTGGCTGTTCCATCAGAGTCAGCTGAGAATGTTAAAGCATAGAGGACAGAAGTTTTAAGGTAGTTAAGAATGAGAGACAAACTGCAGAAAACAGCTCCGGTGGTGGGGCTGGAGCTCACCAGAACCGAGGTGCTTGGGGGAGTGCCTGGAGAAGCTGAGATTCAGACTTCTGGCACGCGCCGGGGTTGGGGTGCTTTCCAGTAGTTTCTGCAAGTGTGTGAAAATTCTGGAGACTGGAGCCGACTGCTGTTGGAACAAATCGCTGTTTTGCAGGTGAGGAACTTTGGTGGGGCCATGTTTACGTGAAGGATAAGCAACGAGAGAGAAGCAAATCTCTTGTCCGTCCTCATGTCCTCTGGTCTCTCGGACGTTCCCTAATGGCATCACCCAGCAGGAAGCACGCTGGGAAAATGAGCTTGTCTGCAGAGTTCCGGCATCTGCGTCGCAATAGGATACAGAAGGATCGTTTCAGAGCCAAGAAACCCTAACTCTTAAAACTGCGGATGTGAGAAAAGCATTAAGCTACCGTTTGCAAGCACAAGGATGCTGCCATAGCTAGGTTCAAAAGCATGGAGGAACCAGAGGTGGGGTAACCCGTGCCTTAGCCTTGGAGCCGTGAGCTGGCATCAGCCATCTGACTGCTCTACTCAGCCATTTGATTCAGTCATCCTGCACTTTTTTAAACCATATGTTGACAGTTTACATTTATCATTTATGCAATATTTGAAAAAAAAATGTCAGTACTTTGATTACTATTTGTGAAAATGAGACTTTTTCAGGTTATGCGCTGTGGAGGAAGACATCAGGGGAGGAAAGGAGTTCCTGACTTCAAGGAGCCTGTCCTCTAAGACAGAGAGTTTTAAGCAAGAAGATGAAGAACGTCTTGACAAGAAGCTTGGTGTAGGCGGCGTGGATGAAGGGCTTGGGGGAACACAGGAAATGAGGGATTTTTTTCTTGGTGTTGTAACTCACGGACAGGAAAGGAAGATGAGAAAGACGAAAGTGGTCAGAGGGGTCAGAGCTGGACAGCAAGGCTGATTTTAGAAATTTGGGGAGCTCTGTGGGGGCTGAGTTCAGAATCTAGGGCTTTCCTTCAGTTTTTACAATTCAAAGAAATCTGGGGTCTCTCTTGGGGGTATTAATGAATAGGCCACATTATCCTTTTATACAGCTTTTACACTCTTGTAGTTTATACTCTATTCTTCCTCTACCTTGGTGTTTATAAACAGAGGTGTTAATTTTGTATAATGCCCTCCTGTAACTCCCTTAGACTTCTAAAGGGTGCTGCCCATGCCTTGGCCCTTCTTGACTCCAGTTGGTCTTTGTTGGATTGGCCAGCTAGATCCAAACCCACATAGCGAGCACAAGGGAAAATTATTCCCCGCACTGGTCCACGTGAGGTCTAAACTTTTGGAGATGAAGAGTAATAAGGCCAGTGACATATTTCTTTATTGATTTTCAGTGCCATATTGGGGACCCATGGTCTTTTCTACAAAGGAAGGTAGGGGAAAACAAACAAATTGTCAAAAGCCAATTTATACTCAACCTTTCAATAATATTTCAAGAATATTTCTAATTTGTGGAATGAGACATGTCTGTCAGTAAGATGATTTGCCCAAGATTCCTTTCGAAAGGCTTTTGATTCACTGGAAACTCATTTTTATTTAATATTTTAATTTTGTTGCATCTACAGCAACTTTATACTAACATTATACCAGCACATAGCTATTTTTCCATGTAAGAAGAGATGAGCCTCATGTGTTTTTCCTTGTGTGAAATTCAATGTATAATTTCATAGATAAACTTAAAAAAATAGCTTTTACGTTTTTCTTCCTGGGTGAGCCCTTAAGAATGGGGGTTATACTTTTTTCTTAATTGGTTTAACTGGAATTATACTGATGAGGAAAATATTCATAAGTGAATAGTAATTCTATTATTTTGTATTTCTAACAATCATTTATTTATTCCAATTATTCACTTGTAATTTTAATTTTTTTTCAAGAGCCAATTGGTTATGGTTTAAGCCAAGTTATAAACTCTTTAAAGGTAGGAGAAAAATTATATACTGAATCATAAAATGTTTGCAATAGGAGGGACTGAAAAGTAATACTGAAATGCCTTAAGAGGCCATTTGGATAATGTAAATAAATAAAGTTGATCTGATGCAAATAACAAAGAACAGGCTGGGGTAAAAAGGAAAGTTTTTTTTTTTTTTTTCCTCCTCTTTGTATTTGCTGCCCAAAGAAAACACTTCTCAGCTTAGGAAAAAATCAGCTTTCCAGCTGCCTGTTGGCAGTCATAGATTCTAGTATAATTCCTCATTTTATAGGTGAAAAAAGAAACCTAGAGAGATTAAATGATTTCCTACTCAGAAAGTAATTTAATAGCAGAGATCAGGACAAAATGACCAATTCCCAGGGAGGAGGTACGTGCACAATGCATTTCAAATGCACTGATCTGATTGGGTCTTATTCGCTGTGGCAGCTATTCATACCTCACGTTGCTACCCTGTGACTTCTGATAAACAAAAAATACTTTTTAAATTGCATCTGACCTTGTATCTCACACGCTTAACCTAACAGGTGCTTATCACTCAGTATACTAGTAAGAAGAACCCTCTGATCCAATGGGACCTTTCTTATTCTGAGACTTTGGAAATAATATTGTAAGTCATTTTACAGATAATTCATAGATGTAAGAACAAAGGGATAGTAAAAGTTAACTATATTAGAAAATTTAATAAAAATTTGAACATAGCAAACCAAATGTTTTAGTCTACTTTTTCCTGGTTTTGAACATATATATTGAATATAGATACATTTCACATGAGTAACAGTAGTCTTTAAATGAAACTAAGTTCTCACCAACAGGCACAAACAAATAACATAGCCATTTTGTAAATAAATAAATCCAGATTTCAGTGCATTGTTAATCTTATTCTTGCACATGCTGTGTCAAAATGCAATATTAAAATTTTTCAACAGCCTAATAATGTAGATGAAGAGAAAAGAGAATATAAGAGAAGGATTCAATCTAATTTCCTCCAAAATTGCAAAAATATTTTCATTTTTATATTTGTAAATATGAATTTGAAAGATTGACCTAATAAATTTCCCTTTATGTTTCCTCCGATCACCAGCCTTCAGCATTTGTCAACTTATTTACATACCATATGAAGGAAATTTTGGTGCACAGACATCATAAAAGATGGAACAATTCTGTCACACATCCTTCTTGCAAAATGAGGTGATCCAGGTATCTGACACAAAATATTTTGTGCTGAAATCCTTCCTATTGGATGACAAACTGGGTGGAAACACAATATTTCCCTTTTGTTTATAGAAATGTATTTTTCATTTATTGATTGTTGAGTTGAACAAATGCATCCAGGATATTTTTCTCCTGAGTTTTTGAGTGTGTGACCCACGTCACCATCATCATGAATGTCTTAGTGTTGCTGATGCCACGTTGCATTCGTCTTTTGCATCTTCCTTTGTAAATTTTCTTCTTTTTGCTCTTATGGGCAGGAGAGAACAATTCTGAGTTCTCAAATATATTCAATGTTAACTACAAAAAAATGATGGTGTCTCTAGACATGTTTCATACCTTCTTGTAAGATGATGCAGTATCTTGGACAACAAAATAAGAAAACTGAGATAGTGCAGAAGTGGTGTTTTATTTCAGTTCTGCATCATCTTTCTGGGTGAGTTCATTATTCTATCATGATGTAATTATTTTTGTCTTTTTAGTACAGTTGAGAATAATTGATGAGTCATAATGACATGATTCCTAGGAACTTACAAAAGCAAAATATGTAAGGTGCAGGAAAAATAAGAAAACTAATATTTCACAATTGATCACATATTTATAAAGAAAACAAGTGAATTCAAGTAATAATTGCAAGATAGAATTTGTTTCATTCCATTTTTAATAGTAACTTTTCTTTTTGTATTTTGGGAGATTCCTAAGGAAAAAATCTAAAAGTTATGACATATCTATTCTGGAAAATAGTTAGAGATATTCGTAAAAGAGACTCAAATCTAAAATTGGGTCTCATGGGCTCTGATAGTATAGCAAGGGTTAATACGTACACTTTGTTCTCAACATGAAAGTATATAATTAGATAACACACTTTGATTACAAGAATGAAAATAAACTTCCTCAAGAAGCAAACTGAAGTTAAGAGACATATATGTGTTTGAATCGATAACAAAGCTTCTAGGTATTAGACATAAAAATCTGCCAGTAATTTTCTCTTAGGTTTTTTATTTTCTTCCTTAGGGTAGGGCTGGATAGAAGGCAGATGCGTGTGACATTCATTGGATGCTGGATCCAAAGTAGGAAAAAAATAATTCTTCAAATTGGTTTTACCCTGAAGCAAATTAATCTAAGATCCCATAGAATATTTCAGAGCAAGGATTTCACATAATCCATCACTAGGGTGAGCTTTATTTGGAGCACAACCAAAACTTAATAGTGCTTTAGAAGATAATCATTTATACTGCACAGGACTCCACCATAATGAGGTTTCCATGCATATGAGTGAATTATTTGGTCAAATATTCTATAAAAAGCCAAGAAGTTTCTTTAAAAGGCAAATGTTGATACTAATTTTCAGACGTTTTAAAGTACGTGTGCCTGGTTTTGGTTAGAGGTTTATTGTTGAGGTAGATAACTAGCCGTTTCTTTCACTAATGATAGAGATGTTTTACTTACATGTTATTTTACTTATTTCAATTCCTCTGGAAGTAGAGCTCTTCAGATTATAACTCACTTAGATGTTTTTTTCCTATTAATATTCAAACTTTTCCTAAGCAAATGTTTAGACAATTGCTGTTTGTTAAATATATCATTTCTTATTGTTAAATACAATGCTATATATCATAGATACATGTGTATGTATGTAGTTTGCCTACATTCAAAAAATATTGAGATAGATTGTTTTAAAAGATGTGCTACAGAGCATTTTTAAAATAAGTTTTACTTAAGAGAACTGCAAGTAAAATATAATAAATCAAAAAACATGTAAGTAGAACTACTGCTTCCAAAACCCCATTAAAATGAGAATAAATACATCATTTTAGAGTCATAAATCCACAAAAACATAAAGCTTTAGAAACGAGACAGGCACAGAATTTTGGAACCTGAGAGGAGATGAGTGTGTGAGGATTAAATTTAATCCACCTGTGCAAAGTACAAAAAGTGGTGTAGAATATTAAAATAATAATACAACTAATATAAAAATTCAATAGAAAAGTTAAATAACAAAGGTAAAGAACCATCTCAGAGCGAGAAACACAAAATGATGATAAGCAAGAGAAAAAGTTCACAAAAATGAGAGGACAAAACCTGGAAGTGCAACATCCAAATGACAGAATTCTTGAAAGAGAGAAGAAAGGAAGCAAGGAGAGGACACACCACTGAAATAATCAAAGAAGTAATAAAAGACAGTTTATTAGAATGAAACGTGTTTCTAGATTGGTTTATCATATGCAAATTAAATATATGAAAATAGACTCAAATTATGTTCTTAAAGACTTGTTTCTGAACACAAAAAGAAAATTATATACATTGCTAAATGGAAAAAAAAGTCACACTTACAGAACCAGATTGGTTTTAGTCATCTCTCCACAAATGAGGAAAGTGAAAATGCTAGAAGGCAATAGAGCAGGGTTTTAAAAGCTCTGGATGAGTCTAGATGGTTTCTTTTCAAAAGATAAAATTAATGTAATATGTAATATACTTTTTGAAAGTAGATTTAGACCGTTGGGAGACAGTTTGACTTCACATTTGTAATAAGCAAATAGAAAATTAAGCAAACAGAAGCAAGACATGATCACAGGCAGAGGGTGTGGGGGCAGGCTGTGAGCAAGTGGAAAGCAAACAGACGGTATCTCCAACCGCGGGGAGTGTCTGCACTGTCCTCATCATGCAAGCATTGAATGGTGGTCTGAGAGCAGCAGGCATTACTCCATCCAAGGATGGGAAGATGGAAAGTGTGCTGCGGCATGGTGAGTGTGGGTGAGAGCGTAAATGAGGGCTAATTCTTCATCTTTTAATCTGGGACACTAACTAATAATGTCAAAACTGGAAAATTAAGAAATAGCAACAGAATCATAAAATTTAGAGATATAGAAGTAAATGCCAGAGAATCAGCTCCAAGAGTTGAAAGTTCCGGGGCTCGCTGCTCTGCACGAGAACTTGGTTCCGTGCCTCGGAGCTGCGCTGCCTCCTGTTAGACAATTCTGTGTGTTGCGTTATAACGCTACTGGTCATCCTTCACGTCATCCAACTTTCACCATAATAAGCTAATATTCTTTACAGACTGTGATTGGCATGTTTGCATAAAGGCTATTTTTTTCTCATTGAATATGGTATTTATTTTTCCTAAATTTTTCAACCTTTAGTCAATTTCAGTGGGTTGCAAACAGGAGAATGGGGTAAAAACACGGTCATTCCACCAGACTAAACTGGACATGTTTTTAGTAATTATTTTCTCTTTTGGTTCACGATACTGAAGAAGGCTGTCACTACCAACATGTAGTTAATACACAGTTCTTTCTTCCTACTTCCATCTTTTTTTCTGATTCTCATTTTTAATAGATCGGACACCAGTTGATATCACCTAATGCATGTAAACAGGTTGTGAGTAAGAGCTGATGGAATATTCTATGAATAAATGTTCCTGCTAAGGGAAATGGACTTGATGGCATTTATTTTTGGTACTGTGAAGCCAACACTGTTTGACTCTTCCTCTTTCCTGTTTTAGGTCACATGGGGCTTTTAGATAAAGACCCTGCAGACAAATATGTTAGGACCTCTTGTGCTTTCAAATACTTTACTGTGTCTGTAGTGGACACAGTGGAGAATGAATACACCTTGCTCCAGGCTAGTCTTACTTTTGCAAACACTGGGTACTCTAGTCATTGAGCTGTTGCTATGACAATAATCTTTTAAGTACAACCAAGTTGGATGAGAAAGCTGGGAAACATTTATCTTAATCCTGTAACTGAAAATAATAAGAGATGGTATATTAGCAAAGATAAAATATAGGTACAGTTTATAACATGACAATTTTATTTAAATAACTGCTTACAAATGATGGATAATATTAGGAAGATATCCCTAACGTTATTTTGATGAGAAATGGCAAACAAACTGTCTTTTGGTAGTGTCTGAGCGGTAGCAGACACCTGGAACTAGTTTTTGAAACACACAGACTAATCACAGCTCGGGAATCAATTAGTGATGTCTGCCATGGCCATGGATTGCTTTATTCTCTGACAGCGTACTGTTTTCACTTGCTGTATCATGTGCCTCGTACTTTTTGTTGAAGGTGGATGTGTTGTGCGGCTCAGTGAGGGTTGAGGCAAATAATTTCTGTGCCTAGGAATTGGCATGCCTCCTTTCTTTGTAGGCCTTTAGGTCCTCCCTTTCCACCTGCCCTCAAAGGTCACCCTTCATGCTCTGGACCTCTGCCAGTGTCCACAGTAGTCTGCTGTGACTTGGTCCTCCATCTTGACTGTATTCCTATCTCAGGTTCAGTCTTAGGCCAGAGCTGTGCACCCAACTCAAGGACTGGGTCTTCTCAGTAACCCCGGTCTTTCTCCAACAATAGGAGACTTGCCATGGCTTTGGTCCAGGGCATCTTCCTACCCTTCTTCCACGGGCTGAGAGGCTTTGTCTTTTCTTACCATGTTTATTGCCAGTGTGTTTCTGGACATGATTTTAAACATCTAAAAGCTTCAAAGTAGGCATGGAAATGGGATAGGAAAAAGTGTATCAAAAAAATGTGTTCAAGATTGGCCTTTAAAGGCCTTTTCTCATTATTAATATTTAAGATTTGAGGACTAAAAAATTGAAACAACATCCTCTGTAGTGTTTCCAGTTGGGATTCTATTCATACACTTATTTAAAATTAATAAGTTCATGATGTAGAATATCACAAAATATTAATGAGCTATCAATGCACAGCACATATTTCTCCTCAGAGGTGAACTTGCTGGCTAAGCACAAACCGAGATGCACATTCTTTTCAAGCCAAGCGAACTTTATGAATAGTCTGCAAACCCCCCTCTTGAATACTTTGTGAAATGTAGCTTCATATTCAAAGGTGTTTCATACAATTTTATACATTATTTGAGTCCGTGATTGAACACAAAACATTGACGAAACAGTAACATCCCCCAACAGTGAGCAGCTGTTGAAGGAGCCCTCACGGAGGACGGGCTTCAGATTATTTCTGTTATCAGCTTGTAGCAGCAGCACTGTCCTGTCTCTCTCATTCCGTGACTGTTGTGGAGATGACATGGAGAAAATGAGAATTATTATGTAGAGCCACATTGACTGAAATTTGAAATACCTCAAATAGCTCAACCGACCTAGAATGTACAGTATCTAAGTGCTGTATTTAATAAAGCACTTAACTCTCAAACCACTATCGTCTTCCAAAGACCCACAATCAAACAATTTCTCAACATACCCAGACCGGAACATCCACTGCGCCGGCCATGCTTTTACATTCTCTCACCGTCCTCTGGTCCGTCTTTACTTGCTGGTCACCCAGCTTAGATTCTAAAGTCCATCATTACAACCTCTTCCTTACATCCCTTTTCTTTTGATCTAATTTCCCAAGCAAAGCTCAAATCTTGGCTTAATTCCACCCTCCAAGTGCCCCCAGGCTGCGCTGTGCAGCAGAGTGATTCAGAGGAAGACGGAAGGAGGAGACTGGTCTCACTTCAGCTGCCCTTGATTTAAGAGAACTCCTGGGGCCACCACTGATCCTTGCTGTATTTCCCGACCCACTTTCTTTTCCACTCTCCTAAATGTCTGGTTCGAGTCATTCCTGGCTCAGACACTTTGTCCTCATCGTCATGCTCAGCTGAGGACTTTGTTTCCTTTATCACTGAGAAAGCACAAGTCAACAGGACGGAAGTCCCACAGGCCCCGCCCCCAGTGTGCCACGCCCACCACCACACACCTGCGTTCATCACTCCTCCTCGCCCGGGCCGTGGGGGTCTGTGCCCCGAAAGCCAGCTCTTGGTTTGCATGCCCCATCTCATTTTCCTCTCCTGCTCAACGCTGTCACTTCAGCAACACTTTCGTCCCTTTCATGCATCACCAGCTTCTCCTTCCGAAGCATACCCATGTGCATTTGCAGCTTACATCTAAAGAAAACAGAACAAAACCAGCTTCTTCAGGATCCTTTTCTTTCCCTTTTTCAAACACATTTCATGATTGAATTGTCTATGTTCAGTCTTCTCTCCTTTGCTTGGACTTATTCCAGTCAGGGTTTTATTTCAACTATTCCATCAAATCAGTCTTCCCTCTTCAACACTCCCAGTGACATCGTGGCACTAAACCAAAGAATCAATCCTCAGTCCCCATCTTAAATGGCTTTTGACACGGTTGAGTACATCTTCCTTAAAATTATGTTACCTTTTGCCTTCTAGGACTATTCATTCTTTGTTTTTCTTCTCCTTTTAAATTATTTTCCGTATTTTCTTGAATCTGGAAAATTTTAAAAAAGCAATTGCCACATAAAATTGTACACCGTCACTTTTCTTTTAACTTCCTGACTGTCCTTTCTTACTTTCTTTCATGGTGCGTCTCATATCTCCATCCTCTAAAGGCTGGAATATCACAAGGCTCGTATTCTGCCCTCTTTTTTTTTTTTTTATCTGCACTGAGTCTCAAGGAGATCTCAATTCGTCTCTTAGAATATCACCTGTATAGGCTGACGGAACATATGTTTATACCTGCAGGCCAGAAATCTCCCCTGAATTCCAGACTCATATATCTGACTGCCTGCCTAACATTCTATCTGGATGTCTAATATATATTGGAAATTTCAGAGTTTAGTTTTGGGCGCATTGATTCCCTCTGCACCAACAAACCACAGGAGCAACGTCCTCCCTTCCCCAATCAAGAACAAAACAAAACAAAGAATCATGCTTCTCCCATAGTCATCCACATCTCAGTAAGTGGCAACACTACCTTGTTGTTGCTCAGGCTAGAAATACTGGAGTCACAGCTGGCTCACTGATGTCCGCGCATGCACACCCATCCGTCAGCAAATGCTGTTTGTCTACCTTCAGATTTTTCACCATCTCCCTGTGTCCACCACCCATTACTCAAGTACACCTCCGTTCTGGATTTAACTCTTAACTGGCCTTTCTCTGTTTCTGCCCCTGATCCTATAAAGTCTGCCGTCAGCACAAACATAGAAGAATCCTTTTAAAATATGTATTTGATCATTCCAGCTCTTTGCTCAAAGCCCTCCTATGGCCTCACTTGGAGTAAATTTGCTCTCAGAGTAAAACTGCCTGCAAGTCTTCGTTATCTGTGCCCCTCATGCATGGGTCCTCCATTCCCTTCCCACATCCTCTCCCATCACTTCGTTGTGCTTCCTCCCAGTGCCTTCCCTGCAGGTCCCAAGAAACATTAACCATGCTCCCAACTCATCGCCTGTGCAGCTGATTCCCCCCCTTCCTGAAGTGACCCTCTCTCAATACTTATGGCTTGCTTCCTTTAAGATGATGTTTAAAAGTCACATTACTCAATGCCTTTTCCTGACCCTCCTCGTTTAAAGCGAGAGTTCACGTCCACTCCAGCACTCCACGTTCCCCACTTTATCCTTTGCACGTCTGCTTGCTTCTGACCGTGCCCATCTTTCCTGCATCAGATGCAGATGCTACGAAGCCAGCTACTTCATCTTCTGTTTCATTCACAAACAGTCCCTGTGTCCTGAGAATGCCTGGGTCGTAGTGGAAATGCCACAAAGATTAATATACACAGACGTCTTTATACTAGTGTGTAGTTTGGTTTTGAATTTAGTTATATAACTTGTGCTGTAATCTTAATAAACCTATGACTGAACAATGTCTCAAAATACATACTATTAAAGGTTTTGAGTACCTGTTCATATTTTTGGAAATAATCATTAAATTATTTTTCAGAGGGCTAATCTTTTTCATATTTAATGTCCAAATTGACCTGATTAATCTTCAAAGACGTGTTAAAATAGCGTTTGCTATCTCAGGTAGACCACATATGCAACCCTCTGCTGAAATGAAAGGCACTCTTTACTTCGTGATAGTTTACCATTGGGCTTAGACGCGCTCTCAGTCGCTTCCCCAGAAGTCCCTTTTGAGGGTATTCTGTGTGCTAGGCACTATCCTAGACTTAGAAGAAGGGACCAGAAATCATTTAAAATATTATTTGCATTAGGAAATCACAGTCTAAGGAAAGAGACAACGTATAAATGTGACTACTCACAACCCTTTGTGGTACATAGTGCAATGGAGGAGCGAAAACAGTGCTGTCATAGCACAGAGGGGTTGTCTTAAGAAATTAGGGAGGACGTCAAATGATGCTTCACAGCACCTGGGCTCAGAGACATGGAAGGGCACCCAGAAGTTCAGAGTAGCATATGCACAGTGCCTGAAGTGAGTGGTTTGGTGTGGATGCAGTCCAGGGCATGTGGGGTGATCTGTGACGTAGACTCAAGTTGGAGACAAGCAAGATACTTTAGGGAAGCAGGCCTGCTTTTTCATCCCTTAGCATTTAGTATGTGTATAATTAATAACTGTTCAGTCAATGAATAAGACAGCAGAGGTTTCTCGCTCCATCCAAAGGTGTACAGCACACAACAAGTATGACTGTGAAAGCGTGCACGTGCCCCGTGTCCCTGGGTGGGAGAGGTAGTCCCGAAAGTGAAATGCATGTGTGCGTTAAGAGCGAAAATCAAATTTAAAGAGAACATTTAGGAGCAAGATCTTGATAAAGAGTAGAGAATTTCTTAAATCAAAATTTAAAGTATAAATACTGTCAGAACTAAGACTAGATCTGGAAAAGGTATCCATTTCAGTAGTGAGGCAAATCTCCACACACCACCGTGAACTCCTAGCCACAGAATGCAAGGAAAAGAACATAGATTTTACAAAAGTGATCTGGATTGGGTGTTAATTTGTTTTAGGAGAACAAAGCAAAGCAGTGTAAGGCAGTAAAATTATTAAAGGGGAGAATCAAGCAAGACATAATTGGTTAAAGTGAATTTTAACATTAGAAATGATTGAAGCAGCTCTTGGAGTTGTAAAGTGCTTTGAGTCTGCTTCAGTCAGTGCCTTTGTCTGCTTTTAAGACTCAGTCAATTCAGCTTTGGTGGGCCTTTATCATGCCTTCCAATCCCCAAAACCGATAGGCATTAGTGTATCACCGTCTGATTTCCTTCCTTCTGCGTTTGAGTCTCTCTCAGGAGTACATCCCTCTCAGGTGATGGTGGGTGCTGGAGATATTGGAAAACAGATTCCCATGGTCAGTTTCCCCATGTCAAACAGGGGCTGTGATGGATGTCACATAGGAGTGGTACCTTTGCCTACGTTTACTTATACGTTTACTCAGCATGTGTCATGTGTGTTAGGCGTGCAGGATTCTAAGATGGAGATACACCATGTCCTACAGAAGCTTGCGGTCCAGTCGGGGGAAGTGCAGACCAGCGGCTGCAGCCCGGCGTGTTGAAGGCCAAGACGACAGCATAGGTTACCTGGCATGTTCACACCCATCAGCACTGCCTGTCCTGTGGGTTCAACACATGCATGTCCCATGTGGTCTCAACCATTGAGCCTTCTCATCTACCAAGGGGTCGGGGAGGGCTGTCTTAACCTTTTTAACTCATGGGACCCCAGTAAATCTGGTAAAAGTGTAGATGAACTCCTAAGAATTCTGCTTGAAGGTTTCGAATAAAGGCAGCCAAGGAAAACTGATTTTGCTCTAAAACAGAAATTAGAAGATTAACCTAAGAAAACTTGGCAAAAAAGAACTAAGACCCCTCTTGATAATGAGTATATTCATGTTTAGACCCAGAGTTTGCTTATTTATAAAAGGGTACTCAAGACAGAGTAGAAGAACTGACAACATGGACAACTGTGAATTAGACTCAGGAGAGACAGCTGTGCACCCTTTCCTATGTCTGGGGAAGACAAAGGCTTTGCATCCTTCACAGGTGTCAACTCAGTGCACATTCCAGACAGCACCTGGTAAATAATAAATAATAATGTAATTAATATAGGTTATTTGCCTATATATTTAATATAAAAATATATAAGATAATATAAGAAATATAACATTTATTTAAAATATCTGGATTAATGAATTATCTGAATAAATATTTGTAATCCTTGTATTGTTGAGTTACTATACTTACCATTTTCAGATAGAGAAAGTGATTTGAGAATTTGTTTAAAGCTAGTAAATGATGAAACTGGTTTTTAACCACCTAAATGAGTCTGCAGCCTCTGCTCTGAGCAGGTGTTCTGACTGGTCTTTGTTGGGAGTTTCTTTGCACAGAGACCTCTCAGCACAGGAGGCACATATTCTCTGGCTGGGCTGAGGACGCCTACCTGCCGAGGTGACTGTTGACCTGAGCCCTGAAGACACAGAAGAGTGGACCTTGTGGGTGTTGTTGAAGCATGGCCTCTGGACCCAGCTTACCAAATTAAGACTCAAGGACAGAGTTTAGGATGAAGTGGAAAAGGCAGCTTTATTTCTTTGCCAGGCAAAGGAGGTCACAGTGGGCTAGTGCCTCTAAGACAGTGAGTCTGGGGAGAAGAGGCAGGGGGGTATGGTAAAAATTCAGGAGTTCAAGGGACAGAGCTAGTTTCCATGGAGATGGTATACAAGGTAGCAAATTGTTGCAAAGTTGTTCTCGGTTTTGCAGATACAATATCCCCTTCCTTCTGCTGGGTATTAAGTTCATCTCTGGCTTTGGGACTTTCTTAATATGCTTGGACCTGGAACAAAGGATGGATAGGATGGGGGTCCATGGAAAAGAGCTCTAGGGAAAAACATGTGCAGTTAAATGTCAGGTTGATACATGCTTTTAGCCTTTTAAGCAGCTGGGGCCTGGGACCTCCTGCTTCAGGCTGAGGGCTGCGCCTCAAACAATAGGACACAAGGAAACTACGAGGGGCCAAAACAATTGCAGACATGTGCAGATGGGGTGAGTTATGAACATCAAGGTGCACAAAACACCCAATTGCTGTTTCTGAGGTGTCGAGGTCAGGAGCCGGGCACTGAGTATGGTCCCTGCAGGCAGCACCATGAGGGGGTTGGGCAGATGACTCAAGCCTCCCTCCTCTCCAGCCCTGGTCAGCAACAGCATGAGCAAAACCCTTGAAACCATTCCACAGCTAAGCAGTTACAAACACCATCGCAGATGTCAGATGGTCACCAATGACGTTAGGATCCTACTCAGTTACATGGGAAGAAGGACAGTGCTCAGACTGAGTGGTCCCTGAAGGGAGGCATGGAGCAGTGCATGTAAGCCTGCCGGGGAAGTGTGTGCTGTTCCAAGGGCTGCAGCCTTCAGGTGTGTGCCGAGTGTGGGAGAGAGTGTGCATATATCTTACCTTCATTTACAACCAAGCACCATGGTGAAAAACAGGCTGGATGGACAGATCAGGGCCATTGACTCGACTTATTTTAATGACAAGATATGGACCTCAATTTGAGTTCAGATGTTTAATAGAGAGTCAGCAAAAGAGATAATCTGAAAAAGGGGGAAAAAAACATGATTTATGATTAAGAGTAGCTCTGCTTTCCTTGTAAAGGAAAGTTTAAATGGACAAATTGGAAACTTCTCTAGTGTTAAATGCAATTCTTAATGACCCTTAGATTTATAAACTGAGGCACTGCCACAAGAAAAAGTTGATTAAAAGCTTCTTGGAGTTAAAAACACATACATGAAAATCAAACATACTTTTCCTGTTTTAGGGAATTATACATTAATTTGTATAGTTAATAAGGACTAAATTATTTGTTTTGCAGTTAATAGGGTAGCCATAATGATTCATCACAAACCAGTTGGCTTAGAACAACAGAAATTCATTTGCTCACAATTCTGGAAGTTGGCAGTCTGACTTTAAGGTGTCAGGAAAACCTTGCCCTCACTGAAGACTCTAGGAAAAAATCCTTCCTTGTCTCTTTCTAGCTTCCAGGGTTGTGATCAATCCTTGGTGTTCCTCCAAGGTGTGGAGGCTGTAGACATCTCTCTCCAATCCAATGTCGTTACCTGGCTTCTGCCCTCTGTGGTTCTGTCTGCATGGCCTTCTTATAAGGACACCAGTCACTGGGCTTAAGGTTCAAATTAATTACATCCACAAGGATCCTATTTCCAAAGGAGGTTACGTTCTGAGGTTCTCGGCAGACATGAATTTTGGGGTGGACACTTACCCTGACCAGAAATTAAATCTTATTCTTAAAAACAAAGTAGAAAAGATTATTACAAACAGGTAAATGTTTAAGCTGACAGTGAAAAGCAAAGAGAATTAAATTACTGATGGTCTAAAGATTCTTCATCCTCAGACTATTTCACACCACGTGTTATGTGTGTGGGGGGTATGTGTGTGTGTGTGCACCCATGTGTGTGTATTTCCATTTTAATATCTAAGGATGTTTCCAATTCCAGTGTTGTAGTTTATGTCATAATCTGTCCCTGTAATTCACAGAGTGGATATTCACAGCCAAGTTTTCTCGGGTTTGTGAACACAATTTTCCACAGCTACATTTTATGTCTTTTTCATCATAGCCTCATAAAGTGCAGCTGCAATTACCAAGTGTATTTTTATGGAAGCCGCATTTGAGCATGTGATATGTGTGCCCTCTTATATCATCTTGTCTGGAGAAGTCAGGAGAAATTGTTGTGCAAAATTGATATGATCAACCCATGAGCTGAAAGCTCTGGGAAAAAAAAAAAAAAATGCGCCCTGCGGGAAGGATGGTGAATGTTTAGGAAGCCATAATTCTCAGTTAGGAGGTTGCTTCACCTTTAAGAGGCAACAGTGAAAAATTGATGAAACAAAGGCTTTCCTGAACGAGGCATGTTGATATGAAGACTGATTCATTGAGCAAGTGCTGCCTAACAGATGCGCTAGGACCGGGGTTGGCTCTGGGGGCTGATGAGAAAGGGCTTCTGACATGTGTCCAGTCTTTTGTGGCTTTTTCTGCAGTTTTCTCTAAAGAGGAGGTTAATTTTTCTCTTGTACCCCATGTTCCTTAGTGTCTAGGAGACACATCAAAGTCCCGCGTACTTCCTGTTACATTTGGCAATAACTCTTCCTTTCTACTTCAAAAGCCATCCCTCTTGGAAGCCCCTGCTCTGCCCTCTTGCGTAAGTTCACTGGTCTAGCCATCTTCTCCTTCCTCACTGGAGACCACATGCCCCCCATGGTGTGGCTTTCCCCTCATTCCTGCCATATTTCTGGGTGACTTCGTAAGCTACATGGAGGACCCAGTCCATGTCTGAGTCCCTCCAAGCCCCTCTTCTGCAGTGGGTCCCCTTCACTCCTGCACACTCCTGATCACAGCATGAACCTTGCCAACCCCCCAAATAAACCATCATTCAAACCTGGCCATCAACGCTCCTCCTTCCAGCTCATTTTTTTACACTCTCAAATCGACACCCCAAAAAGAGCTTTATCACAGTCTTATTTATCAGGGTGAAACATTTGAAATGGTTCTATAAACTGTGATCTCTTCATTTGGAACATTAAAACCTATTACACTAAAATGCGACTGATCCAGAGGTGTGCATAATCATGAAGTGTCAAATTTTAAGAAGCTAGAAATCAGAATCATTTGCTGACGCGGAGTGATGAGTTTGCAGGAGACTATGATGCGACGGAAATGTAGCAAGACATGGGCGGTGCTCACAGCGGGATCTTGGAGTTAGCACTTCAGTTCACCAGAATTTAAAGAAGTAAATGTAATTATATAGTAAAATAAATCAAAATATTTTAATTCAACAAGCATTTACTTGGGGACCATTGTTTTTAAGCTCTCTGTTACCAGTGGTGGCACGGAGATAAATGAGTCAGCTCCCTGAAAGGGTCTCAGACAAAGAGATGAAAGTAAGTAAATGTTATTTTATGTCATAAGAGAAATCAAATTTATTGTTTGTTTTAAAGCACTTGCTTTATTTAAGAAAGAGTAACTGTTGGGAAGCTGAGGTACGCACATACCTATGTGTTCATGTGTGTGTTATGGGTATATATTTGGATTATATATATATGTATGTAATTCTCGACAATCAAAATTTGATTATCTCAGAAATCAAGCATAATGGCTTAAACTCTGACTCTTATTAAAAGCATGTAAGAAATGTGGATTTTGGAATATGTGTTAAGGCTGAGACTGGCCACTTGATCTGGTCCCAATTTATTCCTGAAGAACGTTCACTGGAAATGGAGCTGCTAATGAAGAAAGAGACCAGCAGATGTTTCCTGTCTGCGGCTCCCTGAGCATCCTCTGGCCAGCCCCATCCAGCGTCAGCTCAGCATCCGTAACTTGGTGGACAAAATAAAGTTCGATTCCTCACACATCCAGGAGGATAGGTGTCCTCCACTGTCTGGGAAACTGGGGGAGAGTTCTCAGAACTTCTTAACTATTTTAGATCCATAGGAAAAAAAAGAGAGCAAAATATTCCCATTTAGGGATAGTTTATAATTTTTATTTTACGTTTTTATTAAAACTTGTGTAATAAGCAGTCCTTTGAGGAAGTTTCCTATTATTTTGTAACAGTCATATCAATAAAGCATGTATTTCCACCAAGATAGTAATTTGGCTTAGAATGAGTAAAACAATAACCAGTAAGAAAATAAAGATACAATTAAAAAAAAAAAAAAGGATGGAAATGAGAATCCATGAGAAAAAAGTGAAACCAAGAGAAGCTTGGAACGTGCCTTTTTCTAGTCAGAAATTTCAGTTGCCTCATTCTGATTAAGTATTCTCTGTAAATCTCTAAATATATCTTGTTGTGAATGTGTGTGTGTTTGTGTTACTCATCCAGTCATTCATTCCACAGATACTCACTGAGCACCTTCTTGTAGTTCACATTTTAGCAGCTAGAGAAACAAGGGTGAAGGCTAGTGTCCGGCTACTGGGGAAATTTAAGAGTCTAGTAGGAGATGGAGGTACGCCCCGTGGCCTGTGGGTTCCGTGCAAGAGAGCCACACACACAAATATAATGATATTAAACGATAAAATAAAATGAAGAATAGGGGGAAGGAAAGATGATCGTTAGATCAACTAGTTAAAAATGTTGTCCCAATGGAAGAAAACTAAATATTGAGCTGAAAAGGCGTTTTCAAGGTGGAAAGGCGTGTCTGGAGGAGGAGCAGATGTGCAGAAGGAAGGGATCCTGAGAGCCGGGTCTGCTCGGGGGAGCGCACACAGCCAGACGCGGAGCTGAGTGAGGGCCACGGGGCGCGGGGCTGCGGGGACCCTCTGCGTCCCTCCGCCGTGAGCTCTGCGTTTACCTAACGGTCTGTCGAAGAGGTTCCATCCAGTAGCAGTAGTGGCTATGAGAATAATCCCCTCCTCAAAGGCTTGTCGCAGGCGTTGGCTGGGCTAATACATCGGAAATGCTTGGACCCCCCCGCGCTGAGTCTCGCTGCCGTCACCCGCGTGGGGGCTCGAGGGGGGCGGCTTCCAGGGAAGCGGAAGAGAGCAAATAAATCCCTGCAGGACCGGAAACCCGTCCTGATGGCTTTGGGCATTTTCTTTTAAGGGATGTGGGCTGCTGAAGCGTGTTAAGAAGGGAAATACGAACAGTTGGGTGTTTTCGGAAGATCCGTCATGCTGTATCCTGTTACCTGGAATCGATGCCACTTTGACCAGCTTTGCCTCTTTTCATTTTCCCGTTGACGGCACATCGTGGAGACACGCGGTCGCCACTTTGACTGGCGTGGGATCGGGGTGAGGCAGCGCTCCTGGCGCCGCGCTGGGTGCCTGCCGAGCTCTGCAAACGGGGAAAGTTCTAAGAGCAGAGGCAGAGCGTCTGAGGCCGGGCTGGCCCGGCGAGCTTCGCCGGCCGAACGGCGTCTCGGCCGTCAGCGCTCTCGGCGCTGTAGGTGCGGCCTTGGTTATTCCGCGACGCGGTAGCCTGGCGTTTCCTAACGATGGTCTCAGGGCGGGGTGACATTCAACCCCCTGGGCTCCAGCCCTGGGCGGCTGTGGGGCTGTGAACAAGCGCCGAGGGCCCCCCACCGTCTCCATCCCAGACGCAAGGGTACGAGTCGCGCCGGCCCCACGGGGGGGCCGCGAGGCTCCAGGGTTTAGCGCGCTTGCGTTGACCGCGGCCTCGCGTTAACCAGCCCGATGCCTGCTGCCGCGCAGTCGCCGAGTCGGGGTCCCCCCGACGCCCCGCAGCTGGTCCGTGCTGGTGCCGGGATCTGAATCCCGACCTCAGGGAGCCCAGGTTCCTCCATGACTCAGTGCCCAGATGCGGGGAAGGATGTGAAGGACGTGGATGCCAGCGGGTTTTCTGCTTCCTACAACTGGATGCAAGAAGAGAGGGAAATTGTGTCGTGAGGGAGAGTCAGATAAAGGGTGGCGATGAACTTTTGACTAGAGGAGAAAACTATTTGCTGTAATAGGAATGCTCCAAGTTATTCAGTTTTCCTCGGGCTTTTTTGTTTGTTGGTTGGTTGGTTTAAAGAAATAAAAAAGGTGTAATGACAGCCTATGACTGTTTTAAGACAAGAGAGTCAGAAAAACCTGGTCCCCTGCATTGGTGGAGGGGCTGTAGGACAGGATGGTGTGACTTTGATGTGTTTTATGGTGGGGGGTGGAGGGACTATAATTCTCTAGCACACCTGCTCAATATGCTGAAGTGAGCTCCAGATAAAATTCTGGAAAGATTTTGAATAAAGGGCCAAGAAAGAATAATATTGTCTATTGATGTGGAGGGAAAAACTTTGAATGGTTTTCCCCAGGTACAAAAATCCATTATTTTCCTGAGACTAAAGATCAAAATGGCCAACAGAAAATCTTGACTATCAAAGCAGAAAACAAGAAGCCGGGGCTCAGTTTAGTTTTTCTGTGTCCACCTCCTCTACCCCCACCTCAACACAGACACACACGCACACACACACGTGCCTGTGAGCCTCAAGAGTACACAATGATGAGGGACTCTTAGACTCAAGCAAATCATTATCACCAGTAAGCTAATTTTTTTTTTCTTAATTAAAGGCTTGAGGGCCAGGAGGACCAGAAACAAACGCCACACATGTGCCAGGAAGACTAAATGCTTGACAGTGCTTTTAATGTCAAAGTCCCGGAGTCTGGTTCAATGAACGTAGGGTCTTTGTGAGACAGAGGCGGATAAAGCCCTGCATTTGCCACAAAAGGAGTGTCTTCATTTTGAAAGCTTCAAAGGGGAATATTAGGTGCTTTAAAAACGTCTTTCTTCTGCTCTAAGAAAATAATTATGGCACAATTTATCCTAATTCAGGTTTTAAGCCTTGATTAGAGATGTGCAATCTTACCTTCAAATAAAATATATAATTTTCCACAGGGCATGCATTCACTCACTCATTCTTCTTTCTAAATTACAGCAAATTGCTCCAATTTGAGTTTCCTTGTAGTGTGCATTTAGGCCACTCAGAAGCCTGCCTGCCCCTCCACCTGGGTGCCGAGCAGTCACTAATAGAGAATGTCATTTTAATCAAGAGGAGTGGATTCTGTCATTCGGCAGGACTGTTTAGCACGCGCAGCGCCGCCCCAGAAGGAGGTGGGGGTGCAGGTGTCTCGCGGAGCCTCCTGCCTGGCAGCTCTAGAACCTTACAATTTGCACGTGGCTTTCCAGAGACCGCCCTTGTTTTATTCCACTTTGTAACAGCTTTTGAATCCAGTAATATTCCTTGGACTTGATTTCAAGCCCACAATTGTTTGATCATTTCTGAAGAGTAGGGTACTATTTTGGGTGCCTGGACAGGAATCAGATGGAGGCGGCAGATGGGACAGGCGAGATGCTACGCTCCCCTGCTCATCAGGTGATGCTGAGGAGAGAGGTGGCAAATTAAGAGGAAACCTGTTCCCGCCCCTGTGATGAGGACGCGGCGTGCAGTAGCTCACCTGTTGTCATCACATAATCAGGTGCCAGGTACTGTTCGTATTGTGATAATCTGCCTGATGAGGAAGTGGCTTGGTTAACAGCTGGTGAGTGTCAGAACTTGGATTTGAACTCAGAGTTCCGAACTCAGAACCCATGGATATAACCACCAGACTGTACTGAAGGAAGGCTAAATAATTTGTGAAAGATTGAATAGTAATTAGTAATGGGCTCGAAACTAAACCCAGGTTTTTCTGAGTTAAAACTGGACATGTCCTCTGTTGTGCTGGCTTTCTGCAACAGACTCACATTTACACATGCTGTTATTTCTTTGTTATTATTGACATCTATACAGGTGGGAGAAGTCACTTATTTAAGGGTTGAAAAACTTACTCACTTTTACAAGTGTAATTGTCCAATGAATTCTTTTCAAAATTATAATGTTAATTAACTTACTCATTTATTTATAATGTG